>NC_068976.1:33986948-34298133 GCF_016808095.1 Vigna angularis
GAACAGTTCATACTCGTGTATCAATGAGTTCTTTCTAGCTCGTTTGACTTATTTCGTGCCTTCATGTGTGACCTCCAAAACGTCCCACATTTCCTTTGCTATCTTGCACTGTGAAATCCTGAAAAATTCATCCATAGTCAGTGTAGAAGCAATTACATTACGTGCTTTGACATCATATTGTGCTCTACGGTTTTCATCCTGAGTCCACTCAAAAAATATTTTCAAAACAATTTTTCCATTAATAACATGAGTTGGCTAAAATGAACCGTTTAGTGCTGCATCCCAAACACCTTTATCCACAGATTCAAGAAAGATTTGCATCCGGATTTTCCAAAAAGCATAGTTTTCACTAGCAAATAGTGGTAGTCTATTAGTTGATGCACCTTCACAAAAGGTTTGAAAATTAGAAGCCATTTTTCAGGATCATTCGATTTAAAGAAAAAAGTAATCGACTTGTTTTTCAAATATTTTATGAAAACCAGCTCTGGTGCCAATTGTTGAAAATAGAATGGCTTAGTTTTCAACACCAAGAGGGGGGTGAATTGGTGAAATACAAGAATAATGTTTTCTTTAAATCTTTTTCGTAAAGTAGATGCCTTTAAAAGCTTTCTTGAAACGCAAGGAAAAAGACTTTGTAGTGTAGAAGAATATAGTCGAATCAGTAAAATATAAAGTCAATTGAATGTAATAGAGTAGGGATAGAAAGATCAAACGCTAAGTTTTTATACTAGTTCGACCAAGCCTACATCCAGGGTCCTTCCACCACACGAAGCAAATGCACTATAATGATCAAGGTTTTTACAACAAGGCTTTTATAGAGACCTCCACGTCAAAAATATAAAACACATCTCTAACCCTCTAATAAAAAATATAGGGGTTAAGAATACCTCTTTTGCTTTCTACACCCTTTGAGAAACCCCTCAAAGTTAAGAACGCCGCACGCTCTTCTTCCTATACTCACAATAGGGAAATAACTCAATCTTGAGTAGATTGTCAACTCTGATCTTTCAGTAAACACCTCTATGTGCAGATTTGATCAGCTCTTTCAAAGCACATCAATCTTGCTCTTCAAGAAATCACAAGAGATGATCACTAAGGTCTTCTTCTTTGATTCTTGGAGCTTTTCCATGTTCTGTAAGATAGCACTACTATGTAATGAATATGAAAATGTTAGAATTCGCAAAAGTTCTTACAGAATTCAAATTCGCATCAATATATAGATAAACACATCTTAGACGCATTTTAGTCGACTTAGCTACTAATGTAGTCGAATATCACAATTCGGTTAAAGCAGTTACCAGCAATCAATGCAGTTAATTGAATGTACAATTAATGCAGTCGAATCACAATAAATGTTTGGTCAACATATTTAAAAATATAGTCGTTGTAACATTTAATACAAGCATTAACAGAATTTCAAAACTGTAACAGACTTAGTCGAATGGCTTGCGCACATAGTCGACTTTGTAACAGTTAAAAACATAGTTTTGAAAAAATTTCTCGTAAAAACTGTTGTTTTGCCACATATTATAAGTTCAACAAAAATTTCATGTGGTTTTTCTTTTCCAAAACAATTTTCATGCTATTAGAGATTAAATCTCACTTATAATAGTGAATTGCAATGATCAACACAACACAAACATGTTCTCATATATTCATAATCATGAAAGTAATGAACATGTAACACATAAACACGTGTTATTAATTATGTGTTGTCATCATCAAACACCAGAAACCCTGAGATTGTAGGTTCAGCTAAACCAGTGCTCCCCCTATCAAGAATCTCAACAACAACCTTTGTGAACAAAGTTTAGCTTACATAAGAATTCACTCTTCCATTAAATCTCAAAATAATGTTCTATATAGAGGATTTGAGACATAGGAGTCATCAACAACTATTTGTAGACTTCCCTATTAGGTCCTTTGTAGAAAATATAAAATCATTTCCTTAACAAAAGCCGCAAATCTAAAATAAAAGTTTTAACAAAAAAGTAAAAATGAAAATGAAAAAACTCTTGAAATTGAATGTTTCTTGGAATGATGTTATATGCTATAGTGCTACAAATTCCAGCGTAAGACAAGAACTCAACACAGAACTAATTCCAAGCAGGTTGTTTCTACACATTAAGGAAAAGGAAAAATAAATAAATAAAACAAACAAATTAGGTGAAAGTTGATACTGTATGAGATCCTTATATCACTGAATTTAAACTATACAATTGAAATGGATAAGGGTTAAAACTAATATTGATCATGCATCTAGAAATGTAAGATCAAGATTACTCTTATCACCTCTCACTAGATATATCTTCATGAAATAAATAAACGAAGAGACCAACCGGGGATCAGAGTTCAAGGCAATGTGCAGAGCCTGATTAATTGCAGAATAGAGGTTCAATGATTTCACACCTTACTCAAAACCACCCTTTTGAATGCTGGTGGAGGTGGAAAATCCTCTCTTGTAAACCAAAGAGACCAATCTTCCAAACTTGATAGACATGTCTATGATGTGAAAAACTTTCTGAGACAATGCTCCCCCAAACGGATTTTGAGATAAAATCTGACAAGGAAATACATAAAATTTGTCCTTTCTTTCCCTGATTCATTCTCTCTTTTTCTCTCATGCTCCATCTTTCTCTTACTTCCTTCTCCATTTTCAACCTTTCTTATATATAATACTTCTATTTTCTACCTCCTTTGCCACTTGTCCACCTCTAACGCACGTCCTCTTCCAAACAATTCTCTCACACACATGGCAGCTTTACCATAACCTTGTTGTTTTTGTCCCAAAAATAATTCCATGGAATACAACCTCTTTCTTCTCCAGATGCTTATCCACACCACATGTATTTATTCATACCCTGTTAGACAAAAGAAGAAAATATCTTTATATTTTTATTTAAAAACAACTATAAACATTGATTATAAATATTATCACATACTATAAGTCCAAGCTGCCACAATATTCATTTCAAAATTCAAATTTAGCACCAAACATAATCAAGTTCAATGCAGAAAAGGAAGCAAAATAATGAAAATACCATAGCATAACAGTTGAAGCAATGTAGAGAAATTGTGCAATCACAATCAAACTCCATGATGTGTTAAGAGTGATAGTTGCTCCAATCATCCACAAACCAAATTTTCCTACCAAAACAAAGTAGATGTGTTAATAACATTTGAAATGAGCGTTTTGAAGAGAAATGTGAGAATGAGTTGTAACCTACAGCATGTGAGATCTGAGATTTTTCACCAAGAAGCACTAAAATTGGGGATGGGGATCTAGATTTGAACCCTAGGAGTTGTTATCGAGATGTTCCTTCACTCCCAATGTCCAATGCTTGCCCTTCACTCTAGAGGCGACGCACTCGCAGTCGAGGTGGAAGTCGTGCTCGCAGTCGTCACACACGACGAGGTGGTGGTGGCTCCTAGTGGCGGCGGGACAAGGCTTGGAGCAGGTAGCATAAGGAGTAAGGCCACCGTTGGGGAGGGCAGCGGGGGCTCCCGACGGCGGCCCGGGGTTCTCGTCATAAGTGTGGATGACGTCGGTGACAGAGTCCCGTAGGGTTTCGACGGAAGGCGAAAGGATCTCGTTAAGGTCGATTCTGAGGCCTGAGCGAGCGTCCTGGTGGTGGTTGTTGGGCTGTGGCGGCGGCTGTGGCGCGTTAAGATTGCGGTCACCATCGGTGGAATCGAGAAGCTCTAGGGGACTCTATTTGCACGTATAAAGATGAGCTAGGTTGGAAGATAAGCTCGAGAAGAAAGCACATAGGAGATGGGAGAGGAAGACGTGCTTGCGCGAGAAGAAGAAGAATAGTGCAGAAGGGGGTGAAGTGAAAATATGAAGAGATACTAACTCGGTTATCTGATTAACCGATGTCTAAAGTGTTCGAAAAAATAAAAATTTAATGTGAAAGAGGACACGTGGCATTTTACAGGCTTTTATACCTCGGTTCTGAAGCAACCTTTAGGTAATAGACGCTTTTCTGCCTCGGTTCCCCTTGAATCGAGGCCTATAAGTTCGTTGAAATTACAAAAATGCCACCGCATTTTTTTATGCTTCGGCTTTCTGAAAATCGAAGCGTATTATCCACGTTTGAATCCTCGTTTTTCACTAGTGTCTTCTAAGTTTTAGGAGCGAGCCACTCTTGAATGACCTATATTTTCTTAAGGTCCACATGAACCTCATGCTTATTGACTACATAACCTAAAAATATGGCACTATCTACATACAAGGTACAATTATCTATATTGATAAAAAGTTTATTTTCTTTAAGAATAGCAAGGACAAACATAAGATGATCTACATTTCATGCATACTCTTACTATATACTAAAATATCATCAAAATAGACAACAACAAACCTACCTATACAATCCCTAAGGACATGATTCATAAGTATTATGAATGTGCTAGGTGTATTAGTGAGCCCAAAAGGCATCACCAACCACTCACAAGGCCAAGTTTAGTCTTAAAAGTGGTTTTCTACTTATCACCCTCTTTTATTCTTATTTCGTGATAACCACTTTTTAGATAAAACTTGGAAGACATAATGAACCCATGAAACTCATCAAGCCTAGGAATTAGATGCATGTACTTAATGGGTATATTCCTATTAGCTGTAAAATCACCGATAAGTGCATCAGTCGCATAATAGTAAGTAATAAGTATTTGTATCATTCTTTTCCAAGAGACTAGTGCAACACTCGACAACTATTACAATTCATAACTCAATTAGAAAACATTGTTAACAAAAACTCAAGAAATTATTTTTTTATTTTATCAAATAGTTGGTGTGCAAGGAAATTTATCATAGAGTATTTACAGTTTGTCAAGACTAAAACTTCATCCATTTCATTGTCATGCATTCACAATTAATTTCAATTCCAATTTCATGTCAAAATCAACTCACTATTATACTCAAATCTTATCTCTAGAGACTTTGAGCCTATGGTAACTCATCAAGATTTCAATTCCTTGAATTATTAACAAGTGAAATCATGCATTATGTTCAAGATTACATTATTACTAATGAACCAAGTTTTATCCTTAGATACCAGCATCCATTAAGTACTCAATTTCAATTTTAGTTTCAAGAAATATTTTCCAATCAAGAACCAAAAATCAAGCATCATGAGAATTAGAAATCAAGCTTTAAGGATGGAAATCAAATACTAACAAAGAATTAGAAAATCATATATATATATATATATGTATGTTTGTATGTATGTATGTATATAAACCCCACAAATTACATAAGAATTTAGTATTTTACATATACTCTAAATGATTAAGAATAACCCTTAATGGTGGAGAACTTAGGGTTCTACAAAATTAGAGACATAGGGAAGAAATTGGAACTATATAGGCATACCCTTCCTTAAGGGCGTGTCTCCACATTCGACTTGGGCCGACCTATCTCGACCTTCAACCTAGACTTTTCAATCACGATCTTTGACTTGTTCCGGTACGTCACAACCTAAAAGGCCGAGACAATTTTTGTTTGGATTAGTCCGTCTCGACCTTTAGCTCGTGCCTGCCCATCTCAGCCTTCGTTCAGGGTCAGGTCGTGATGTGATCATAGATGGGGCAAAACATGAAAAAAAAAACAAAAGATTCACAAGAAGCATGAGAAAAGGGAACCATATCATCACATGACTTCTTTACTTTTTTGACCAAAAAGAATAGTATAGGATTTTAGGCTTTTTTTTTCGCCCTTAGTTGTTTAGGATGTTCTCTTCTTCTTTAACTTATCTTTTATTATAGTTTGTGATGTAAGGAACTTATACACTCTTCTTACCTTGTGAGTTTAAGCAATATGGGACATAACATGCCTTGGACTTAAAGGAAGTGAAGAGTAAAATAAGTCTCCTCCTTTTTGGCTTGTAGTTCAAGGCCAACATCTTTGTTTTCTTTGTTTTTTCTCTTTAGGAGAGTATGGGAACTTATAAACCCTTAAGAGATGTGGGACTTGGACATGCCTTGGCCGAAACTTCTTTGTCTTGGTTGCCCTGTTTCTCTTTTAGTCCTACATCTCCTAGATCATCACCTCTTCTTCTATCCTAAGGCTATATATAGAACCCCTCTTCCTCCCTCTTGTACACACCATTGAACTGAATAATAATTCATAGATTTGCATTCATTTACAGTCTTATTTGAGATAAAATCTATCTCTTTAGTTGAAAGTTTTGATCTTATCTTGTTAATCATGGCAAGTGGTGATATTCCCATTCATCTTGATCTTTCTCCAAGTGGCGTGGCACCATTCCATAAGTTTCCTCTTTCTCTTCTCTTCCATTTTCTATCTCTTCATTGTAATTCTAGTTTTCAAGTTTCTAATTCTAGTCTTAGTTTAAAAATTGCTTCTACTTAGGCATATAGTTCCATATCAGATCGTCTCACAATCTTTGACCTCCGTTTTTGCCTTGCATGGGTCAGCCCATCTCAATTTTTGGTATGTTATGGTCTGTCTCTAGCTTTGGATTAAATTATTACGCCTCGACCTTTGCCTTGGCGATCTCGTTTGGCAATTCTTCTTGACCTTCATCTTCACCATCTCAACTGTCATTCGTCGTAACCCAACTCATCAATAATTTTTGTTCAGGATAACTCGATTCAACCTTCAATTTGAATATACTAAAATCAAATTAAGATCCAAGTGGACTTGAGACTCGAGTCGAGTTCCAAACCAAAACGACTTGACTCGACCTTTGACACAAGTTGAAAATATTGTTTTAAAATGTTAATTAATATCTTGTAATGGAATCAAGTCTACTTTGACCCTTACCCTAACCTTCTTTTAAAAGTGGCTTTAACCCTGTACAAGACTTATTTAATAGTTATCTAGGGTTAATCTATGAAACATGGATTAAATTCATAACTCTATTAATATAATAAGGATTGTAAGAGAGGGTCAATAAAAAAAGGTTTTAATGGTTGAGTAAGAGTAATGGTTGAGTAAGAGTAGCACAGGATTTGTCTCCATCAGAAGGGGTCATTGTGGTGACGTTGTGAGTGAGCTAATAAGGCATGAAGAGGTATTTTCTTGCGTATGAATGCGTGAAAAAAAAAAAGTGGCGGAAAAAAATCAGTACAACTCATCATCCAATTTCACCAATTTTCAAGATGATTCCAATATTACAAATAAGAAAAAAATCATTCCAATAACGTTGCTGTCTCTCATGACTTCTTTTATTTATATGATTGCTTCTTCCATGATTTTCGTTCGACGATTCTACAGTGATTGTGCTTCGCGTGTTGACTTCAACACAACTTTATCTCAATAGTTAGACATGTCTCCAAGCATCGTGGATTGCGTATGTCTGTACTTTCGAAAACCATAACAATGCAGAAACATTGTTTTACATCAAAATTCAAGTAACCATCATCCAAAATCATGCAGTGATATCTAAAAGATTCCATGTTACATTCATGGTTATTAGCCAAATCAATATAATATACACATATATGGCTATGAATAGATTCCCATATATTCCGTACACTGATAATGTTAAGCCAAATGTTCTTATCTTTCTAATAATATGGTTTCTACATCAATGTTTTAAAATAAATTCTGTTATTGTATCTTTGAGATTTTGACGAATGTATTATTTTCTTGCAAGCATCATACTGCAGTGTATTGACAATGAACTACAGTTTTATATTCGTTTTTTATTTCTTTAACTTCCAACATTATTGATCAATGCTCCATGTTAGGAGTACCTTCGAATATTTTAGTGTAAAAAACTGCACCTAAATTGCAATCATAACTTGGCTGGCGATTTTATTTAAAGCATAATTTAAGCACTGATGAAGACCATTTTCACCTTAGAGGACTTGGATCAAACACACTGCGAGCGAATATACCTAATAGATATGTAGCTTTATATGGGTTATGATTGCGTCTAGTATAATAAAACTCATCATTAATTTTAACTATCTATTCCTTAAAACCCAATAAATGAATATCATAACCAAAAACACATTCAGTGTTCACATTGAGTGACTTAAAGTCAAATAACAATTTTTTTTTAACATTTCTTGTTCTATTATAATTGATTACTGAGATTGTTTTACTCAATTAAATGTTATTTATTTCTACTGATAAAAAATATTTTTTAGTCGTAAAGTTTAATATAATTTAAGCTAAACACTCCTTTCAACAACTTTGACATTCGAGAAAATTTCGGTGCATGATTTAAAAATTTATAAATCATTAGTGTTTAAACATGCAGGATAAATAATCTAATATTGAATTAATCAATATCCTTCTTGAGTGGGTCTAAGAAAATACTTGAACAAAAACTTTTAATTTCTAGGATGTCTTCACTAAAAAAAGATAAGCCTTTAAATATTTCAACTTGTCCAGAGTTCTTTTGAGATATCTTAGGATGTACAGATAGCATTTAAATGATCAATCCAACTAGTATAAAGTCATCAACAAAGCTCAGAATGGCAAAAAATAAGTACCCACATAGCAAAATCTGTATTGGATATTAAATTAATATTTTTAATGAATATCCAATGAAATATATATTTAATTACTCACTTGTAGATATGTACGAGTATCATGGTAGAATACGTGTATCTGTTAATCATTATTAATAAAATTTATTTCAGTATTTTTTTAAATCAAGTAATCAAAATATAGTTATTAGTAAAAGAAACCGTAATTATAGAAGGATTGTTTAGAATTTTACTTCATTTATTTCTATTTTTTTATTTAAACATATGAAATTGAAGTTATTTAAAAAAAAATATTTTTTTAAATTTATATTTTAGTGGAAGTCATTTAAATTTATCTTTTAGGAAGACCAAATTTATTTTTATTAATATTTTTAAGTAATTTTATTTGAATTTTACTTTAAAATTAATTATGTTATCTAAGTTTATATTTTAAAGATTTTTTCACCAATGGATAATGGGACAAATTTTTATATGGATGCACGAGTAAGTATATCCGTACTGAACTTGATTTGTTACCATCTCTAAACAACACTCATTGTTAAAGATAAATAAAGTATAATAACAGTGAGATAAATAAGTTTTCTAAAGAGGTTCACTTTAATCTGTCATTGAGTTTTTGTTTGGATACATAAAATGATCTATTAGTCTACAATTAGTCATGTTTGCTTTTTCCAATACATCTAGAACATATTTCCTTTTGAGAATAATGTCTTCCTATAATTGAGCCAATTCAATGCCTAGAAACTACTTGAGACTTTCAAGATTTTTAGTCCGAAATTGATTACATAAGTGTCCATTTAATTGTGAAATAACATTGTTTCCTACAATAATTACATTAACGGACACAACTAAATAAATACACTTTTCAAACGAGATATGACAATTAAAAACTGAATTATTTTTCTTATTGCATTTCATTCCAAAACCAAGTATGATTATATTGTTTGAGACCATGGAAAGACCAATATAACAAACAAACCAAGACAAACTCTCCCTGAACAATGAAACAAAGAGATTACTACATCTAAATCTCCCTTTATAGATCACTATGTGTGAGAGGTGTGTGTCTGTGTCTCTATGTATGTGTATGTTTGTGTGTTTGTATCTGTGTGTGTCTGTGTCTATGTATGTCTCTATCAATGTGTTTGTGTCTGTGCTTGTGTCTGTGTTTGTGTGTCTATGTCTGTGTCTGTGTGTTTGTGTGTCTATGTCTGTGTCTGTGTGTTTGTGTCTGTGTTTGTGTTTGTGTTTGTGTCTGTGTTTGTGTTTGTTTGTATTTGTGTGTGTGTGTGTTTGTGTCTATGTTTGTGTTTGTGTCTGTATTTGTGTGTGTGTTTGTGTGTTTGTGTCTGTGTTTGTAAATGTGTGTGCCTGTGTGTCTATTGTGTTTGTGTCTGTGTATGTCTGTGTCTATTTTTGTATCTGTATGTGTTTGTGTCTATGTATGTGTTTGTGTCTGTGTGTATGTATGTGTGTGTGTGTTAGTGTATTTGTGTCTATGTCTGTGTCTATGTGTGTGTTTGTGTTTGTCTTAGTTTCACTAGTGCAGAAAGGGCTTTAGACGTCTGTTCTTTTGGCCTTTTGACGTCCGACCTGTACCCGACGTCTTTGTGGGTGACGTTACTCAGACGTCGGGGGTATACCTCGGACGTCTATATAGACGTCCGATGTGGTCAGACCCGACGTCTATATAGACGTTCGAGGTATACCCCCGACGTCTATGTAGACGTCCAAGGGATACAACCGACGTTTTTGTAGACATCGGATGAAGCCACCCCCCAACGTCCATATGCCTGAAACGGTTTGTTTAGGGGTTAGGGATTGGACGTCGGTTTGTGCACTGCCAGACGTCTATAGACGTCCGTCAGTGCACTAACCGACGTCTACTGGGTGTTTTTTTAAAAAAAATTAATTTATTTTTGCAATAAAACCACACCTAAAAAGCAGAAAATTGTCCTAGAACAATATAGTATAATATATATGCGTTTCATATAAAGAAAGTTCTACTTAATGTAAAAAATAATCCAATACCAAAACTATCAGGATATAAACTTAAACTAAACCTAAGCAATGTTCAACAACAAATAAAAGTGTTCCTAGCTCCATCTTTGCAGAAGATAAGTTGTCCACTCTTGCCTTATCTGCCTAATTGTGTCCTCTGGTATAGGAGATGTACTCTTGAAGCGCTGCAACATTGAAGAAAGATTCATTATGGTTTCGTATATGTTTAAAGATGAATTTGATTTGTAATGGATTCAAGGTATGCATCATTACCTCATTCCAGTCATCTGTAATGACAGCTCGAATGATGGTCTTAATCCAACACATGACATAGAAGCCACATTTCCATGAATCTAGCTGTTGGTTACACTAAAATGACAAACTAAATAGTCAAGAATTTAGATCATTCAATAACATAGAAAATGAATTAGAACTATAAATGACTTACAACCTTTGGATACAAAATTTTAACTAGTTGATTTCGAGATTTACCAATAACTCTGTATAGATTGAAAACACAAAGTAAAATTAATATAACTATATTTATCATAAAAGTTTAAGGTGAACATCAAATTCAAAGTCATTTTTGGAGAAACACTTACCCTTGAAGCATGGTTCTCAAGTCCTTTTTCATCTTCCTGTGCAACGAACAAAACCATATAATTTTACATTGTTTGGGAATGATGGCCATCAACTGTCAGTGCGACCTATCAAGAAGGACAAATAGTTATTTAACTAATTAAGGAAACTTTAATAATGAACTTTTACATATAACAACACCTACCCATCAATGTATGGCACAAGGTATACGTCTCTTTTTGACTCATCCATCCATGTTTGCAAATAATGTTGTCTATTTTCAAGTGTGTTACCAGAAGGTTGAATGGTCTGAGGTTCAACAAATTCGTACATGGAAGACCGACCTTGGTCTACAATGACTGTGTCCATGTACCTAAAACAACAAAGTTAAGTTGTTAGAAACTAGGAATCTAAATAAAAGTAATATGGAAGACAAAATTAACTATCTTACATGCACCATAGTTGAATGATGGAAATATTCAACATCCTGTCTCCCCCAATCACCTCCAATGCATCAGGCAATGTGATATATACTGGCACATGGGGGGGAAGACCAAATACTCTCAAATCCCAATATAGTTCTAATGATGCTCTCTTCAACCTGGGTAATCTTGTCATTAGCTTTGATAGAGGATCATCCTCCGCTTCAACCATGTCATCATCTTCATGTATGATTGTATCATGAATCAGCTGCTTCTGAGGACGTGTGAACTGAAGATAAGAATTTCATCAAAGAGTTATCAACAAATATTTTTAAACTTAACATAGAAATACTAATAACAAAGACATTATACCTGTGGAGTAGCGATGTGTGACATGATCAATGCTCTAGGCCAGGCTATAAATGATCCTATGGCCTCCCCCACAAAATTAATTTCTGGAGTGGGTACAGGCACCTGAGCCTGGGGATCCCGAACCTCGTCAATCGTCACACGCACGTGGTGGGGTAATATGGGAACACCATGAATAGTCTACCCTCCCTCAAGCACTCGTCCGACAGCCACAATGCGTGGGGGATCCCCATCAACCAACAACTCATATTGACCGCTATACTGAGTAGGTTCTACAACAGAGCATGATCCTCTAGTGCTGACATGAGGTGGTGTGGGAGTTTCAGCAGGCCCCATGTTGCCCTGCGTCATGGAATGCAGCTTCTCTTCAAGCGATATTTGTATTTCTTTTTGTTCTTGTAGCTGCTCCATGAATCGTTGCTCCATTGATCTCATCCTTTGGTTGAGTCTTTCCTCCCACTGAAGATCCATCTGCCTTAGTGCCTCCTGACTCATTGATTGAGTGGTTTTCTGTGTAGAGCCAAAGTAGTCACGAAGACCAATCGCCCCAGGAACTCCACGTACACGTCCTGGGTGCTCGGGCTTTCAAATGGCCGTTGTTAGAATGTCGTCCCTACCTTGGCCAACAAATGTTCCCTAAGTCTACTGCTCAACCAACTCATCCTGCACATAAAAAAACCAACTTACTTAGAAGACATGCTATGATAGATACACAATCAAACAATGTTTACAATTTGAACTTACAATTCTTTGTGAGATCAATGCAACTGAGGAAGATGTCATGTTCCCATCAGATTTAGTCCGAGCAGCCTTCCATAGCTCGTACCTAGCAGGTGCAGGTGCTAGGTCCGGCGACTCAAGTCCCAAGGCATCCACTCTAGACTTTCTAATTTTCTTTTCCAATTTTGCATAACCACCTCGTGATAACAAGTGTGGTGCATCGTTTAGCCTTTGTCTTTCTTGGGCGGCTAACCTTTTACCTTGTGAAACCATGTATATAAATAAGTGTAAAATCATAAGAACTCAATGAAAGACTTTTTAGATGTTAAGAAACATACCTTCCATTCCTCAGACTCTCTAGATGCACGAAACTGTATCCATTCCTCCTCTGTAAAGGTATACTGCTGACATGGATTTTCATGTTGTCTGTCTCCAAAGGCATATAGTCGTGTTAGCCTTATCTTGAAATCCCTCCATCTTATCGCTATATTTGATAACACTTTCTTTCTAACTTGTATTGTGTTTGGAATATCATAATGTTGTTGTTTAAAACAAAAAACATGTTATTGATAAGAAAAGATGAAAGAAATAAGTATATCAAAATTCTTTTAAGTAAACATACCTGAATATCTTGCCATAAGAGGTTCTTGTCGACCTTTGGGACGTCATCCCAAGTTCCATGAAGGATAGAGACATGGCTTTTTGCTAACTTACCCAGATAACTCCTAAACCTATCAACATTTGGCCCTGATGCCTGACCTGATCTGGGGTCAATGTCAACATGTCTCCTCTGCCCATCAACGCGTTCGGATGTCACATCTGTCAATCGTGTGACGCCTCGACCACGTCTGGTCTGTCCCGATCCTGAGTATGAGGCCGACATACCTGAAAAGTTATACAAGGTTAGTAATAATTCAATTATGATGAACATACATATAAAGTCAATACAAAAAATATCACAACCTATTAAGATATTGTTTTCTCCCAAATCCCTTCATTGTGATCACTACGAATTGCCTGGATGTCATCGGCAACATCATCAATTGGGTCTTCAATGGGTCTTGATGCAATAGATGTTGTCTCAAGTATATCAAAAGAATCATCATCATCATGTCCATGCATGTTTTTTCCTTCTAAAACCACTAACCATTTTTTATTCGCTGGATCATTTACGTAGAATATTTGTCTTGCTTGACTAGCCATGATAAATGGTTCATCAGTGTAATTCATCTTGTTCAAGTCTACCAATGTGAAACCAAAGTCATCTATCATGACACCATAATTTATATCAACCCATTTACACTTGAAAATTGGGACTCTAAAAGTGACATAATCAACTTCCCATATTTCTTGTATTATTCCAAAATAACTCATGGTTGCTGTGATTGGATTTTTGTCTTTAGAACTAGCAAAGTGCACAGCCTCAGCTTGTAGTGTGACGCCATTATTTTGAACTCTACTTTTGTCATCTTCTACCTTTGTCTGAAAAGAAATATTGTTTATATAGTACCCACCATATGTAATGACATCTGTAAGAAGGTTTTCACATGTTCATTAAGATGCCATTTTCACTCATTCTTGGGCTTGCTGCCTTTATTGCATTAACGTGTTCAAAAATGTAAGGAATCACATATTTTCTCTTCATGCACAACAAAGGAGAAAGATTGTATATCATCAACATAACTGGCCATGAAATGTTTTTGCTATTTAAGTTTCCATAAGGATTCATACCATCAGTTGCAAGTGCAAGTCTTAAGTTTCTTGGATCTGCACCAAATTCTGGAAATTTTTCATCAATCTTTTTCCATTGTGGTGAATCAGCAGGGTGTCGAAGAAGATTATCGCACTTTCTTTCGTCAAAGTGCCATTTAAGGTTCTTTGCATCTTCTTTAACAGAGAACATACGTTTCAACCTAGGTATTATAGGCAAATACCACATCACCTTAGCAGGTGCACCATCATTACCTTCATTAGTAGTGTTTCTGTCAGATTTATTTTTAAAATGGGATAAACCACATGTTGGACAATACTTTAGCGAAGCAAACTCCTTTATGTACAAAACACAATCATTAGGACAAGCATGTATCTTTTGATATTCAAGACCCATTGGACATAAAAAAAATTTGCCTCGTAATTACGAATAGGTAGAGTATTATTTTCTGGAAGCATCTCCTTCAACAACTCCAACAACTCTGTGAAACTTTTATCGGTCCATCCATTCCTTGCTTTTAAACTAAACAACTTTAAAGTTGCAGACAGACGTGTAAAGTTCGAGCATCCTGGGAACAACGGTTGCTCTGAATCATTTATAAGAGAATCATACAAATTAGCTCTTTCAAAATTATCTTCACCGACATCACGTATCATGTCCTCTAAATGATCACTCATCCATTCTTCCACATAATTTGTTCCTCGTGACGTGGTAGGTTGGTCCAGTACTTCTCCATGCCAAGTCCAAACGGTATAAGTCCTCATTATGCCGAACATGAATAGATGGTCACGCACATTGCCTAAGTCTTGCCGTATTTGATTAAGACAATGAACACAAGGACAAAAATATGTCTCATTCACAGACTTAGCATTTTGTTCAACGTATTGCAAGAACTTCGAAACACCCTTATCATATTCTTCACTGATGCGACGTTCATTCATCCAGCTTCGATCCATACTATGTTCGTAAAATCATCAGTTTAAGGTTTTTAACTCTCACAAGGTTAGGCCCTACCCATTCAAAAAAAATATTTTTCATAATTTGCTAAGACACGTGCAAAGAAGTCTACATCATAAATTTGATAAGATTTTCGGCAGCATTTCTCATTGGTCTCTGAAATACACGAAATGAGAGTAGTCAACAATGACCGCAATCAAATATGCATCCGGAGAACAACACAAATACTTAACCGAAATTTTATCAATCTTATTCATAAACTCCAACTTACATGTTATTGCAAATTATGAAAAATAATTTTCTCAAACTGTCCAATCGGACAATTCAAAATTTAATACAAACGATTAAAAGATTAATCGTTTGTGTTAAATTTCAAACGGGGACTAAGTTTCACTCAATGATTTGATACTTATAATCTAACATGCCAATCATAATAACACAACTATCACATGCATATTCAAAAGCCAATAACACATGCAAACCTTAAAGTCAAAAACATGCATACGCAAAAGCTAATAAAATGTATACACAAAACCCAATAACATGCATACAAAAAAATTATCAACAAAGAAGCTAACCTTTTTAGCAGATTAAAAAAGAAATGAAGGGAAATGGAGGAGTGCACGACCTAAAACGTAAGCCAAAAAGAGTAAAAAACGTCGCCCAAGAACACACCAAAAACTGCACCAAAACGCACCGAAAACGATTATTAATCGGTTCAAATCAAAGATATTTCATCAAAGAGTAATTTAATCGGAGTAAAAGTAAATTTAAACGGTCCAAAAGAGAGAAAACGCACTTGGAAATGCAATGCCGCAGAGAGAAAACGCGGGGAAGACGATGACCAGTGAGTGTAACTACTCGTGGGTTCGCGATTTTAGTATAAATGGCAATAGACGTCGGGGCCCTAACTAATATGAAGTCTTTCTGATTTAAATATTCATATTCGCGGGGGCATTTAGACGTCCGTTGTGAGGGGGGGCCGACGTCTATAATATTATAAACGTCGGGGCCCCTCTAATGGACGTTTAAGTGGCTGAAAAAGTAAACTCTTCAACTACCCTGTCAGCCCTTTAGACGTCCATTGTGGGGGGGCCCCGACGTCTATAATATTATAAACGTCGGGGCCCCTCTAACGAACGTTTAAGTGGCTAAAAAAATAAACTCTTCAACTACCATGTCAGCCTTTAAACGTCCGTTTTAGGGGGCCCCGATGTCTATAATATCATAAACGTCGGGGCCCCCCACAACGGACGTTTAAGTGGCTGAAAAAATAAACTCTTCAACAACCCTGTCAGCCTTTTAGGCATCCGTTGTGGGGGGCCTGAAGTTTATAATATTATAGACGTCGCCCCCCCCCCCCCCCCCCCCCCCACAACGAACGTCTAAAGGGTTGACAGGGTAGTGAAGAGTTTATTTTTTCAGCCACTTAAACGTCCGTTAGAGGGGCCCCGACATTTATAATATTATAGACGTCGGGCCCCCCACAACGGACGTCTAAAGTCCCACTTATATACGAAAATTCCACCAGTCAATAATTTACGTTGGTGTTTTCGTGGACAGGCGTCTATTGGGTGACGTTAAAGGCCAATTCTGCACTAGTGTTTGTGTCTTTGTGTTTGTCTTAGTGTGTGACTTTATGTCTGTCTTATTGTGTGTCTTTGTGTTTGTTTTAGTGTGTATCTTTGTGTCTTTCTATGTTTGTCTATGTGTGCCTTTGTGTCTATCTCTGAAGGTGTTTTTGTATATGTTTGTATGTGTCTTTCTATCTTTCAATGTTTATTTGTGTTTGTCTTTGTGTATGTGTGTGTGTTATGTGTGTCTCTATGTGTGTGTGTATGTGTCTTTGTATGTCTCTGTGTGTTTATGTGTGTGTGTTTATATGTCTGTGTGTCTATGAGTTTATGTGTCTTTGTGTATGTATGTTTGTGTTAATGTGTCTCTATGTATTTGTGTTTATGAGTCAGTGTCTCTATGTGTTTATTGATAACAGTTGAAAAACTGTTATTTTCATGCTTAAAATTGACACAAAAAGCAACCTTTACACTTAGAAACTAGCTTGAAATCATGCTTTTATCCATATTTTCAGAAATAAGAGAGTTGGACAGGTTTATGCTTGATTTCAGTGTTTTTGTGCAGGTTTTAAGGTGAATTTAGTGAAAGAAGTGAAGAAGGAGAGAGATGGAACCAGAAAAGTCAACCAGAAACCAGAAAAGTCAACCAGTCAACCAGAAAAGTCAACCAGTCAACCAAAAAGTCAACCAGTCAACCAGAATACGAAAAAAGTCAGCAGACGAGTTTTGGGCCAGTTTTATGCGATTTTATGATCTGTTTGGGCCTGGACCCGTTTTCTATTATTTTTATGTCCTATTTAAAGACCTAGATGTCTTAGGGTTGGTATCTTTGGCAGAAACAAAGCAAACACTCTCTCTTCCACCCCTTTGAAGGAGGATCTTGGATGCTCAGGCTACCTCTTCATCTTTCTAGGGTTTTATCTTTCATTCTTTCATTATTGTTCATCTAGGTTCACCATGAATATGGTGAACTAAACCTTGTATGTTTGTTGGGGAATCAATGTAATCTTTTGAAGCTCTCATATATGGAATTTGTGCTTGCATCTTAATCTAAGATTTATGCTTTCCTTCATCATTAGTTAGGGTTTTTCCTCTTTGCCTAATGCTTGCTTTGTTTAACTCATTCAATGCATGATTATTGATTTTGTCGATACGGGAACGTACGGGGAAGTCTAGATCCGGGGAATTTCTCCCAATATTATATTGGTTGTCGTTAAGCTCCTGCACTTGATGAACTAATTATTAGGAATGCTAGGAATTGTATGAACTCGTAATTAGGGAGAAGCCTTCTTTGAAAGGTACTTTAGAGAGTGGCATTAACAATGATGATTTGAATGTTGAATTCCTAAAATATATGAGAGTGGATAAGATGAAATTGAACCCCAACAACATATTCATATATATATTTCATTGAAAGTGCTTGTCTTTTGCTTTTGCCATTGATCAACCTCATGCATACATGTTTATTTTCGTCTTTTGCATAGTAAAATCCAATTATTTTGTTCTTAAGTCTTAGCTAATCAACGAATCACATAACTAAACTAGGCCGTGAGTCCTTTGGGAGAACGATACTTGGTCTTACCGAGTTTATTACTTGAAACGATTCGGTCATACTTGTCGATTGTAAAACAAGTTTGTGACATCATATTTTGGTGATCATAAATTTGTCCATCAAGTTTTTGGCGCCGTTGCCGGGGACTCTGGTTTAACCGGTTAATTTGTGTGATTATTGATTATCTTTGACTTTAATTTTGAATTTCTGTTTTTATTTTCTGTTTTTATTTTTTCGGTTTTTATTTGATTTGGTTTTATTTTATTTTATTTTATTTTATTTGATTTTATTTGATTTGATTTTATTTTATTTTATTTTATTTTATCTTATTTGATTTTATTTTATTTGATTTTATTTTATTTTATTTTATTAGATTAGATTTTATTTGATTTAATTAGATTAGATTTTATTTTATTTTATTTGATTTGATTAGATTAGATTTTATTTTATTTTATTTTATTTTATATTATTTTATCTTATCCTCTGAATCTTTTATCTTCTGAATCTATATCTTCTTCTCTATCTTTTTGTGCTAACAAATATTTTCTAGAGTTTTGTGCCTAATGCATGCAGGGTGCAATTCGATCAAGAATTTAACTATATGGGCACTCAATTCTTCCAAGGTCAACAAAGGAAAGCAAGAGATCTCATCTTTCAGGCAAGGCATGGAGGAATCACTAGGTCATGCATGGGAAAGATACAAAAGCTTGTTACGTAAAACTCCTACGCATGGTTTTGAAGATCAGGAAGTAGTCTTAACTTTCCTTGGAGGCTAGACGCCTCAGCAGGAGGCAATATCAAATGGAAAACTCCAGAGGAAGCAACAGAGATTATAGAAAACATGGCTACTAGTGATAATGAGCTGCATAGTGAGAGAGGAGCTCCTATGCAACAAAAAGGAGTTCTCCAATTATAGACACATGATGCCCTGCTAGCTCAAAACAAAATTCTAACTCAACAGCTGGAGACTCTGACTAAAACTCTTGCACAATTACCCAAAGAGTTGAAAACTGCTGCACAGGTACAAACCCAGTTGTGCGAATTGTGTGGAGGCGACCATATCAATGGTCAATGTGCCTTTCCAGTTGAAGCCGTGGAGGATGTAAACTACATGACCAATCAGTACCGTCAAGGAAGCTACAATCAGGGGTGGAAACCACACCCAAGTATTGGTCAAGGGCAAACTGGGCAAGCTGGTCAATATAATAAGCAGCAGCAGCAACCCACCTTATGGCAACAGTTATCTATGCTTAATGAAAGGTCCATGACGATGGAGGAAACTCTCAGCAATTTCATACAGAAAACTGAGTCTACCCAAAAGAGCACTGAAGCTGTTATAAAAAATTTGGAGATTCAGATGGGGCAGATCACCAAACAGGTGGAAGAAAGGCCAAATAGAAATTTTGGGGCTAATACTGAGGTTAACCCCAGAGAAGAGTGCAAGGTGGTAGAGAGTGTTGATGATGAGAAAGTTGAGTTAGATACAGAAGAGAGAAGAGAAATAGAGAGCAAAAGCACTTTTCCTTTTCCAATCCATCAAGGGAAACAACTGGACTTCACAGAATTATTCAAAATGGTGGATAATGATGCACCTTGGCAACAGATTCTACAACAGATTACGGTTTGCACTAAATCTAATGAAGAAATCTCTACAAAGAAAAGACGTAGAGATGATGAGGCAAAGGAGTGTATAACTGTTAAAAAAGAGTCATTCCCTCCTAAAGCAACAGATCCAGGCAGTTTTTCTATCCCTTGTACCATAGGGAAGAAAAGGGTGAAGAAAGCTCTTCTTGATCTAGGTTCAAGTGTTAACTTGATACCTTACTCTTTACTGGAGCAAATCGGCAATGTTAATGTGAAACCTGTAAAGGTTAATCTAGTAATGGCCGATGGATCTTCAAAGGAGCCATGTGGGATTGCAGAGGACATTATAGTTTGTGTTGGCAAACTTCAGTTCTTGGCAGACTTTGTGGTGATGAAGATGGAGACATAGAAGATACCTATCATACTTGGAAGACCGTTTATGAAAACGGCCAGAGCTATCATTGATGTAAATGAAGGTATAGTGGTGCTCCAGGACAGGGAGGAGAGAGTGGTTATAGACGTCTTTAAAGATGAGACGCAAACACAGGAGGAAGAAGCTAGTTATAAAGCTGCATTTCAAGATGTACCCGTGACTAGCTGTAAAGATGAAAATCTCAAGGTTGTAGATAACCATTGTTTGTTGTTTCAGGTACACAAGGAAGAAAAGATTGGAAGAGGAGGAGAAATTCCTGGTGACTGGGAGAAAAGAAGACTCCAACTTGGCACACCTGTAAGAATCAAGAACAAGTTGTGGGTTGTGAAGGGCTTTAAAGAGAAGGAGATGATAGAGATAGAGTCTCCACATTCTAGAAGGACCAAAACAGTTCACAGGAAACAGCTGAGGAGTTGGTGGAATGACAACATCAACTATAAAGAAGGAACTTGAGCTTTACTGGGTCAAGCTAATGACGTTAAAAGAGCGCTTGCTGGGAGGCAACCCAGTGATTTTAGAACTTTTAAATTTTACTTTGGTTTGTAATCTTTAAATCTGTTGAACATTATATTGCTGAACATAGCATCTACTGAAGGATGCTAGTTGGATATAGCATCTACTGAAGGATGCTAAGTGTGTAACACCTACTGATGGGTGTTGGTAAGTTTTTAACACCTACTGATGGGTGTTGGTGAGATTTTAAACACCTACTGATGGGTGTTGATGGATTTTGGGTCAGGCTCGTGACGTTAAACAAGCGCTACCTGGGAGGCAACCCAATTGATTGATTGTTTTTGTTTGTTTTATTTTAGTTAGGGTTTGCATAAGTATTTTAAGCATTGAATTGCAGGGAACCAGTGAGGGGCATGTCTAGGAGGCACGTAGGATAAGAAAAGAAGGAGAAGAGCACATCACGAAAGTGCCGCTGAGCGGCAACTTACCGCTGAGCGGTACTCTCGCAGATGGGCTTTGGTTACCCTTTAGCGGAACCCGAGCCCATTAGGGTATTTTTATACCCTAAACTACGCAAATGCTTTTATTTTCAGGCTCTTCTCTGCACACACACTCCTACATACCTTTTCAAAGGTTCTCTACAACTTTTCCCTCATCCCTCTTTAGAAAATCTCCCTTCCACTCACTTGCTCACTAGTTTTCCATCTAAGTTTGGGGTTGGGAGAGAGCATCATTGAAGGGGCTGATTTCTTCATTGTGGTTTACTAATGCTTAACAATGTATCTTTTGGTTTTGTGAATTATGTTTGATGCAGGGATGGCCTCCTCATCGGGCAAAAAGAATCAAGACTAGAAGATCCAAGAAGAGGAAGATACAAAGGACAGCTCAGATTGATGAGGAGCTGAGATAGCATTTACGGATGAATGCTATCATATGCTTATGCTTTTGGGGTTTAAGTTTTCTAAACTTATTTATTTTTTGTTTTAGATTAGGGTTTGATGTACTCTATTGGAAACGTGGTTTGTTATGATGGTTTGCTATTAATTGTGATTGTGTGATAAGTAATGCTTGATGATGATTAGTGATTGATTGATGTTGAGATAGATGTGCACATAAAATGCTTATACAGGTGATTCACAAGCTTTGTGAACAAATGCAGGATATCATGATTGTGATTGTGAAATTAAGCAGGATGTGTATGTCAAATGTGAATGAGCTTATATGTGAGGTTTCGAGCTCTAGAGTTTTTGGTATGAATGAATGCTATTACTTTGAAAGCATGAATGACTTTGCCCAGGTTTTCTATGATTGAATCAATTGCTTGTTTTGCATCATGTGATCAAGGCCGTTTGTTGGAACCCTTTTTATTGGCCAAATTCATAAAGTTAGCCCACTAAAAGAGAACACTTTGTGTTCTATCCTTTGAACCCTTAGCCTTGAACATACACTGAAACCCTTGATTGAAAATCTTTACCTTGAGTTAAGTAGAAGATCTTGTGTGGTATTGTTAAATGTTCAAGTTTGGGGTTGTTGGGAAAACATGAAAAAGGAAAAGCATTGAGCTAAGAGCTAAAAAGTAAGAATATGCAAAGAAGAAGAAAAAAAAAGAAAAGAAAAGAAAAAGAAGCAAAGCTCAATGCAAATGCAAAAGAAAGTTGGGAATGAATAAGAATAATTGTGTTGTTATGATTCTCTTAACTCAAGGATTTTGTGATCAAGAAAAACCAATTTTCTTGTTAGCCCAGCCACATTATAAGCCATTGAAAAGTCCTTGTGATGATGCATGCTTGTGAATGTTTTTGATTGTGGTAAAATGAAAGGCAAAGTTGATTCATGTAACATTGTGATAGTGGAGTGAATGAGTGAAACACTTTACCTCTTATACACTTGTGTGTTGAGTGAAACACTTTACCTAGTGAGGAAATATTCCATAAGCACATGAACATCCATGCTTAATTGATTGATCATTCATGAAAAATAGCATTTGTTGGAATTTAAATGACTTTGTGAACACTAAAGCATGTGCACATCTTGATTGAACTCTTGGTCATAAGTTTGAGTGAAGTTGTTACTTATCTTGAAAAAGAGGATTTTTGAATGAGTGAACCATCATATGAATTGGTTGAAGATTGAGTTACATCTTGTTTGCTTGAGGACAAGCAAAGTTCTAAGTTTGGGGTTGTGATAACAGTTGAAAAACTGTTATTTTCATGCTTAAAATTGACACAAAAAGCAACCTTTACACTTAGAAACTAGCTTGAAATCATGCTTTTATCCATATTTTCAGAAATAAGAGAGCTGGACAGGTTTATGCTTGATTTCAGTGTTTTTGTGCAGGTTTTAAGGTGAATTTAGTGAAAGAAGTGAAGAAGGAGAGAGATGGAATCAGAAAAGTCAACCAGAAACCAGAAAAGTCAACCAATCAACCAGAAAAGTCAACTAGTCAACCAAAAAGTCAACCAGTCAACCAGAATACGAAAAAAGTCAACCAGACGAGTTTTGGGCCAGTTTTATGCGATTTTATGATCTGTTTGGGCCTGGAACCGTTTTCTATTATTTTTATGTCCTATTTAAAGACCTAGATGTCTTAGGGTTGGTATCTTTGGTAGAAACAAAGCAAACACTCTCTCTTCCACCCCTTTGAAGGAGGATCTTGGATGCTCAGGCTACCTCTTCACCTTTCTAGGGTTTTATCTTTCGTTTTTTCATTATTGTTCATCTAGGTTCACCATGAATATGGTGAACTAAACCTTGTATGTTTGTTGGGGAATCAATGTAATCTTTTGAAGCTCTCATATATGGAATTTGTGCTTGCATCTTAATCTAAGATTTATGCTTTCCTTCATCATTAGTTAGGGTTTTTCCTCTTTGCCTAATGCTTGCTTTGTTTAACTCATTCAATGCATGATTATTGATTTTGTCGATACGGGAACGTACGGGGAAGTCTAGATCCGGGGAATTTCTCCCAATATTATATTGGTTGTCGTTAAGCTCCTGCACTTGATGAACTAATTATTAGGAATGCTAGGAATTGTATGAACTCGTAATTAGGGAGAAGCCTTCTTTGAAAGGTACTTTAGAGAGTGGCATTAACAATGATGATTTGAATGTTGAATTCCTAAAATATATGAGAGTGGATAAGATGAAATTGAACCCCAACAACATATTCATATATATATTTCATTGAAAGTGCTTGTCTTTTGCTTTTGCCATTGATCAACCTCATGCATACATGTTTATTTTCGTCTTTTGCATAGTAAAATCCAATTATTTTGTTCTTAAGTCTTAGCTAATCAACGAATCACATAACTAAACTAGGCCGTGAGTCCTTTGGGAGAACGATACTTGGTCTTACCGAGTTTATTACTTGAAACGATTCGGTCATACTTGCCGATTGTAAAACAAGTTTTTGACATCATATTTTGGTGATCATAAATTTGTCCATCATTTATGCCTGTGCGTCTATGTGTTTGTGTCCGTGTGTATTTGTGTGTCTTTGTTTATATATCTGACTTTGTGTGTATGTATGTGTTTTTGTGTGTACGTGTAGGTGCATTTGTGTGTGTATGTGTGTACATGCGTGTATGTGTTTGTGTGTGGGTGTGTATTTGTGGGTGTGTGTCTATGTGTGTGTGTGTTTGTGCGTGTGCATGTTTTTGTGCGCGTATTGTTGTTTGTGTGTTCATGTGTTTATGTGTGTGTGTGTGTATGTGCATGTTTGTGTGTGTATGTGTATGTGTTTGTGTCCATGTCTGTGTTTGTGCATATCTGTTTGTTTGTGTTTGTGTGTACACATGTGTTTGTGTGTGTGTGTGTGTGTGTTTGCATGTCTGTGTGTATTTATGTGTGTGTGAGTGTCTGTGTCTATGTGTGTATCGTTTGTGTTTAATTCACATATTTTTCATTTTATATGTTGTCGTTTTTATTAATATATGACGAAGTTGAATTCACATTTTTTTTATCCTAAGATTGATAGAAATTAGATTTGATATTTTAGGTGCTCCTTTATTAATATAAAAATAATAAAGGAGAATTAATGATAAAGGATGTGGTAACAATTTGAGGTCAAATTCTCTTTAAGAATGAGGATATAATAAAGAAACTATCTTCGGAACATGAAGAAGTTTATAAAAAATATTTGCAATTCAAAATATCTATGATAAGGTTAAAGATCAAAATACATTCTCTTGAATCTTATAATATTTCATTAAAAGGAAAACTTAAGAAAAATAAAAATCATGAACATAATTAAAAATTAATTTAAAACATAAATAAATCATAATTTTATAAAATGTTACATTCACTAGGTGTCATAAAAGCACGAATGCTATACAAAAGTAAATGAAACTAAAACAATTTACCAACTTTTTGTATTTTTTTAAAAAGTTGTTCATTTGAGTAATTTTATGAGAAATTATATTATTAATGTTGTTGAAATTAATGTTGTTGAAATTATACTATTTTATGAGAAATTATACCTTTATAATAAAGTTGTTGAAATATGACAATTACAAGGATTGATGTTGAGTAATTTAATGAGAGAGAAAATAAGAAATATATATATATATATATATATATATATATATATATATATATATATATATATATATATATATATATATATATATATATGCTTAAAGATTCATGTATTTAGATATTTTTTATTGTTTTCAGTTAATGAGACATAATATGAAATTGATATATGTTTATAGATTCATGCATTTAGATATTTTGGTGTTTTTTTCTGTTAACTTACCTGAGTGTTAAGTTATGTTTTAACTATTAAAGTTAGAGACAGACCATAAAGACCAACTTAGATATTATAATTGCACAATGTTTATATTGAAAGTTCTAGTCTCCCACTATCTTGATATACATTCTATAAGGTTTTGTTCTTTTGAATGGATTTGAGGGAGTGGATTTGAGAGGATTTGAAGATAAATTTTTTTATCGTTTATTTTAGTGAATTTGGAGGTAAATGAGAGTGAATTTGAAAATAAATTTTTTTAATTTGTCACGTCAATACAATTCTATACTAATTCTTACAAATTTTATTTCCAAATTCACTCTCATTTACTTCCAAATTCACTCTCATTTACCTCCAAATTCACTCAAATAAACGACAAAAAAATTTATCTTCAAATCCTCTCAAATTCACTCCCTCAAATCCACTCAAAAGAACAAGTCCTAAATGATTTGTTTTCATAAACCTAGATATTTTATTATTAGAGATTAAATTACATTTTGAAGAAGTTACATCAAATATTATTATATCAATAATAATTGTTTATATAATATAAATTCAGTTGATTCAATCGATAAATTATATTTTATATAGTCATGATTATTCATGTTAAATTTTGTTAAAATTAAAATACAATAACACGGCAATGAACATACGGTCATAAACATACACATCAACAAATGAATTACTAAATTTGGAACTGTGAAAATGACTTCAAATCTACTAATCAATCTAATCTATTAACGGTTTTAGTGGGATTAGGTTAAAAGATAATGGTAAATTTTAATATAAAAAATAAATTTAACTCTAATAATACGATTTATCTAGCTTGAATTCGTGATGAACTTGTCTCAATTGACTAATAAATTCTAAATATTAAATAATAGATTTAATATTCTAGCTTATGTTTTTTTTGTTGAAACTGACATATTGGTTTTTAATTTTTTCTTCAATAAAGTTTTTATTTTTGAAAAATTAAAACAATCAAGTTTTTGTCATTAGTACAAGATTAGCACGGTTAAAGAGGGTGTTATATGTTACTTTGTGATTTTTTTTTTAAATATTTTTTTAATTTTTTTATATTTTTTAAAAAAATAAAAATTTGTCACATATCAAAATAACGATGTGTCATGTGGTAATGAAAATGTGACGTGATGCTACGTGTGGAAAAGTGTGAAGAAGAAAGAACAATATAACTTTAATTAGGATTTTCATGGAATTTTATCTAATTTTTTATTTTTAAACACTGAAATTTCACGTCATTAATTTGTTCACTCAGTCGGTCATTTTGAAATTCCACACCAGCATTTCATGTCATTGTTTTTTTAACTCTTATATGTTAAATTATATTAATAATTTACATTGGTTCATGTAATTTAAAGTATAATTTTAATGTAAGGATTCTAATGTGATGATTATTAGAATATTAAAGTATTAAAGTTATTGGGATTATTTTAGAGTTATTAAAGTTAATCCCTCTCTTCTCACTCCAAAAGGGCATTTTGGTATTTTATTAAAGTTAATTAAAATATCATAAAAGAGGAAAAAGTTTTACTTCGGTTGACACATTAAGTTTCTGAAGAGATATAGAGAACGTAACGTTCTCAGGAAAGAAGAGAAACTGACAGAGAAAACCATCCCATCCTACAACTTCTATATCATCAAGAAGACATTAAGGAGGAGTAAGAGGAGAGAGAACATTTGACAGGAAGAGACATTAAGAAGTGCACAATGGACCCAGGTTAGTTCTTCTTTACTGTGTATGAGAAAATATTGAGTATCATGAAAATTCAAGATCCTGTGTGTTGTTTTCATTTAATTGAAAATTAAAGATTTGCTTACAAGTGGTATCAGAGCACGGTTCTGAATTTTATGATTCTCCATGAATGGTAATTTTCTCAATTTTTGAAACCCCTAATTTGAAACCCTAATTTTTGAATTATGAAATTTAGGGATTTTAAATTTTCAGATGTTTAATTATTTTATTGGCATGAAAGAAAATCGATTCACTGGACGAATCTTGAAGTCGCAAATTTTTGATTTTTTATTTTGAATGTTGCATTAAAGCAACTTTACCGGTGCATGATAGTTTCAATTCACTGTAACGTGAATTTCATCTAGGATGTCATATTTGTTTTTTATTTTATTACACCATTAAAGCAACTTTAGTGCTCCAGGAAAATTGCAATTTAAATATGCCATTAAAATCCCATATAGAAAAGTGAATTCCCTTAAATTTAACTCCTGGAAGCCGAAAGTTTTTAATTTTGGTTGTCACCAACTTTATTGTTGCAACACTATTATAACAGTAAAGCAATTTTACTGTTGCGCTTATATTATATTGTAAACATAGTAATTGTTAAATGGAAATTCTAATATGGAAATTCAAATATGGAATTCTATTTTCCATTTTGGAAGCAACTTTATTGTTGCGGCAGTGTTCTGTGCTCATGTATATTTTAACATTATTATGCATTGAATGCAAATTAATTGTGAATTAAAAGTTTAAAGTTTCAAATACTTTTAATTTGAAAAGTACATTTACTGACATATATGATATAACTTTGTTTTATGAATTATCTGTATTTGGATGAAGAAATTCAATTATGTTGAATTTCGGAGAGTAATTAGTCATTGATGTAAGGATGTTATGGATTACCCAAAGGTGAACCATGGTTTATAATTGATGATATTAAAGTGAAACATTTCATGTACTTAGTATATGTTTGTATATCCAAAGATAGCATACATATAGTCTCAAGTATGATTGATTGTTTATTAAAGTATATATATGGAATTTGTCAGTTTAAGAATCACCCAAAGGTGAACTTAAATGAATGACTTTATTGACTACCTATCAGTTTAAGTGTCACCCAAAGGTGAACTTGAATGTATGACTAGTGTAGTAATTTGTTTGAATCCATTAATTTTATCAAAGCATTAATGTATGAGCTTCTGTATTATTTCCAGCTTACATGAATTTAGCAGGTTTGAGCAACAATGTCGTCAAGTTTAATGGGCTCAATTATGCCGATTGGTCAGAACAAATCCAGTTCCAACTGGGTGTTCTAGGCCTGGATATGGCTATTATGATGGATGAAATGCCCGCAGCCATTACAGAGACCAGTACAAGTGATGAAAAGTCTCTTTATGAGGCTTGGCATAGGTCTAACAGGTTGTCATTAAACTTGATGCGCATGTCTATGGCAGAGAACGTAAAGCCTTCCATGCCCAAAACGGAAAACGCAAAGGAATTCATGAAAATGATCAAGGAGTATTCACAATCAGACATAACTGACAAGTCTATTGTGGGAACTCTTATGAGTGAGCTGACTACCAAAAAGTTTGACTGGTCACAGCCCATACATGAACATGTAACTGGAATGGCTAATATAGCAGCAAGATTGAAGTCAATGGGAATGGAGGTGAATGAGTCTTTTCTAGTACAGTTCATCATGAACTCTCTTCCTCCTGAATTTGGCCAGTTCCAAGTGAATTATAACACTATTAAGGATAAGTGGAACTTCCAAGAAATCAAAGCTATGTTGGTTCAAGAGGAAGGGAGATTAAAGAAAATGAGAGATCATTCTATCCATCTCACAACTCATGAAGGTGCTAGCTTCAGTAAAGGTAAATCAGGAAAGAAGAACAAGAAGGACAAAGCCCCAATGAAAGTGAATAAGGGCGGTATCCAGAAGGACCAGAAATGTTTCTTTTGCAAGAAAGTAGGTCACTTCAAGAAAGATTGTCCGAAAAGAAAATCTTGGTTCGAAAAGAAAGGTACTTTTTATGTTTCTGTAAGTTTTGAAGCAAATATAGTTGAAGTGCCTAATAATACCTGGTGGTTGGATACTGGAGCTACTACTCATGTTTCTAATATTATGCAGGGATTCCTTTCAATCCAGCCCATAAAAGGAACTGAAAAGTATTTATATATGGGGAACAGAATGAAGGCACGAATAGAAGGAATTGGGACTTACAGATTGATTCTAGACACTGGCTATTGTCTGAATCTTGAAAAGTGTCTCTATGTTCCTGGTTGTGCTAGGAATTTGATTTCTGTTGCAAAGTTGGATTGTTTAGGTTTTAACTTTAGGATTGAAAATGGTATTTTTCATTTGTATAAACTTTCGTACTATTATGGTTCTGGTACATTATTGGATGGTTTATACCGTTTAAATCTTGATGTTAATTTTTCTGAATCCCTGTTTAATGTTGAACATGTTGTTGATAGAAATTCTAGTGCAGGAAAGGAATGTTCTGCTTTCTTATGGCATAAAAGATTGGGTCACATATCCAAAGAAAGGATGTTGAGGTTAGTAAAAAATGAAATTTTACCTCAATTTGATTTTGATGACTGGGATGTATGTATTGATTGTATTAAGGGTAAACAAACAAAACACATATCAAAGAATCCCGCCACAAGCTTCAGTAAAGGTAAATCAGGAAAGAAGAACAAGAAGGACAAAGCCCCAATGAAAGTGAATAAGGGCGGTATCCAGAAGGACCAGAAATGTTTCTTTTGCAAGAAAGTAGGTCACTTCAAGAAAGATTGTCCGAAAAGAAAATCTTGGTTCGAAAAGAAAGGTACTTTTTATGTTTCTGTAAGTTTTGAAGCAAATATAGTTGAAGTGCCTAATAATACCTGGTGGTTGGATACTGGAGCTACTACTCATGTTTCTAATATTATGCAGGGATTCCTTTCAATCCAGCCCATAAAAGGAACTGAAAAGTATTTATATATGGGGAACAGAATGAAGGCACGAATAGAAGGAATTGGGACTTACAGATTGATTCTAGACACTGGCTATTGTCTGAATCTTGAAAAGTGTCTCTATGTTCCTGGTTGTGCTAGGAATTTGATTTCTGTTGCAAAGTTGGATTGTTTAGGTTTTAACTTTAGGATTGAAAATGGTATTTTTCATTTGTATAAACTTTCGTACTATTATGGTTCTGGTACATTATTGGATGGTTTATACCGTTTAAATCTTGATGTTAATTTTTCTGAATCCCTGTTTAATGTTGAACATGTTGTTGATAGAAATTCTAGTGCAGGAAAGGAATGTTCTGCTTTCTTATGGCATAAAAGATTGGGTCACATATCCAAAGAAAGGATGTTGAGGTTAGTAAAAAATGAAATTTTACCTCAATTTGATTTTGATGACTGGGATGTATGTATTGATTGTATTAAGGGTAAACAAACAAAACACATATCAAAGAATCCCGCCACAAGAAGCAGTCAACTTCTTGAGTTAATACACACTGATATTTGTGGTCCTTTTGACATTAAATCTTGGAGTGGTGAAAAATATTTTATCTCCTTTATTGATGATTTCTCACGTTATTGTTATATATATCTATTGCATGAAAAATCTCAATCAGTGAATGCTCTTGAGGTGTTCATAAATGAGGTGGAAAGACAATTAGATAGAAAAGTAAAAGTGGTGAGATCTGATAGAGGTGGTGAATATTATGGTAAAACGGATGAGAGTGGACAATGTCCAGGTCCATTTGCAAAGTACCTTGAAAGTCGGGGTATATGTGCACAGTATACAATGCCCGGTACACCACAACAAAATGGTGTAGCAGAAAGACGAAATCGTACTCTTATGGATATGGTTAGGAGTATGTTAAGTCATAGTAATATCCCTTTATCTTTGTGGATGTATTCATTAAAGACTGCTGTATATCTGGTTAACAGGGTTCCTAGCAAAGCAGTTTCTAAAACTCCTTATGAACTATGGACTGGAAGGAAACCCAGTTTGAGACATCTTCATGTTTGGGGTTGTCCGGCAGAGGTAAGGTTATATAATCCACATGAAAAGAAGCTTGATGCAAGAACCATTAGCGGTTACTTCATCGGTTATCCTGAAAAGTCAAAGGGATATAGATTTTATTGCCCTAACCATAGTACAAGAATAGTTGAGTCTGGAAATGCTCGGTTCATTGAAAATGGTCAATTTAGTGGGAGTGAGGAATCACGAATAGTGGACATTCAAGAGCATACTGATAGTGTTTCTACATCTAATGTCTCTTCTGAAGTTGTTATCCCTCTTGTTGTATCACAGTCACACAACAAGCAGAGACAACAAATTAATGTTCCAATCCCACAAAATGAACGTATAAATGTTGAGCCAGTTGACAATGAGCAAGTCATAAATGAGCAATTGATAGAGGAACCACAAGAAGCAGCATTAAGAAGGTCTATAAGGGAGAAAAGACCTGCTATTTCGAATGATTATGTGGTTTACTCTGTTGAACATGAATGTGACTTAAGCATTGATGAGGATCCAGTCTCTTTCAGACAAGCCATGGAAAGTAATAATTCAGAGAATTGGTTGAATGCTATGAAAGAAGAGTTGAAATCAATGGATGACAATAAAGTATGGGATCTAGTTGAATTGCCTAAGGGTTCAAAAAGAGTCGGTTGTAAATGGGTCTTTAAGACTAAACATGACTCAAAAGGCAATATTGAAAGGTATAAAGCTAGATTAGTCGCCAAAGGTTTCACTCAAAAGGAAGGCATTGACTACAAAGAGACCTTCTCTCCTGTTTCTAAGAAGGACTCTTTGAGAATTGTTTTGGCTTTGGTGGCTCATTATGATTTAGAGCTTCACCAAATGGATGTAAAGACCGCCTTTCTGAATGGTGACTTAGAAGAGGAAGTTTATATGGACCAACCAGAAGGTTTCACCATAACAGGAAAAGAAAATCTAGTGTGTAAATTAAAGAAATCAATATATGGACTAAAACAAGCTTCCCGTCAATGGTATCTAAAATTTAATGATATCATAACTTCGTATGGTTTTGTAGAGAACACCGTTGATCGGTGTATATACATAAAGGTTAGTGGGAGTAAGTTTGTTATTTTGGTTTTATATGTTGATGATATTCTTCTTGCTGCTAATGATATTGGTATGTTACATGATGTAAAGAAGTTTCTCTCTAACAACTTTGAAATGAAAGATATGAATGAGGCATCTTATGTGATAGGAATAGAAATATTCCGTGATAGATCACAAGGATTGTTAAGTTTGTCTCAAAAAGGCTATATTAATAAAGTGTTAGAGAGATTCAGAATGGAAAAATGTTCTCCTGGAATAGTTCCAATTCAGAAAGGAGACAAGTTTAGTCAAATGCAATGTCCCAAGAATGATTTGGAACGAAAGGCCATGGAGTCTATTCCTTATGCGTCAGTGGTTGGGAGTTTGATGTATGCTCAAACTTGTACTCGGCCAGATATCAGTTTTGCTGTTGGAATGTTAGGCCGATATCAAAGTAATCCCGGAATGGATCACTGGAAAGCTGCAAAGAAAGTTCTTAGGTACTTACAAGGTACCAAAGAATACATGCTCACTTATAGAAAGTCAGATCATCTCGAAGTGATTGGCTATTCGGATTCAGACTATGCTGGATGTGTGGATTCAAGAAAATCCACATTTGGGTATGTCTATCTTTTGACTGGAGGAGCAATTTCTTGGAAAAGTGCAAAACAATCAGTTATTGCTACTTCCACCATGGAGGCTGAATTCGTGGCATGCTTTGAGGCCACAGTTCATGCTTTGTGGTTGCGGAACTTTGTATCGAGGCTTGGTATTATTGGCAGTATAGCTAGGCCGATAAGGATTTATTGTGATAATTCCGCAGCCGTCTTCTTCTCTAAAAATGATAAGTACTCAAAGGGTGCTAAACACATGGATTTGAAGTACTTGTCAGTCAAAGAAGAAGTGCAGAAACATAGAGTGTTGATTGAGCATATTGGTACGGATTTGATGATAGCAGATCCGTTAACTAAAGGACTACCGCCCAAAACTTTTATTGGCCATGTTGAAAGTATGGGCATTATGGATAAGTCAATGTTAACATGATGTTGTTATCTATCTATATAGATATGTATAGTTATATGCTTGTATTGTTATGACACTTGTGAATTCAATTAAAGTTATGTTTCTCTTTATTCTATTGTTATCCACATTAAATTATATACATGTATTATTGATTGTGGTGACATGATAGGTCTCCTTTAGAGACATGAAAGTTATAAGATTGATTAAAGTTATGTTGAGTTGTTTTGATTATGTGATACATGGAAGGAATCTTGTCGATCATGACTTTTGCCCGCCATGATCCGATTATTTCAATTCATATAAGGATGATGACTTGATAATTCTAATGAATGGTGCGCACTTAAAGTTTATTTTAGATCTTCAAGTCATCACATGAACCAAGTGGGAGAATGTTAAATTATATTAATAATTTACATTGGTTCATGTAATTTAAAGTATAATTTTAATGTAAGGATTTTAATGTGATGATTATTAGAATATTAAAGTATTAAAGTTATTGGGATTATTTTAGAGTTATTAAAGTTAATCCCTCTCTTCTCACTCCAAAAGGGCATTTTGGTATTTTATTAAAGTTAATTAAAATATCATAAAAGAGGAAAAAGTTTTACTTCGGTTGACACATTAAGTTTCTGAAGAGATATAGAGAACGTAACGTTCTCAGGAAAGAAGAGAAACTGATAGAGAAAATCATCCCATCCTACAACTTCTATATCATCAAGAAGGCATTAAGGAGGAGTAAGAGGAGAGAGAACATTTGACAGGAAGAGACATTAAGAAGTGCACAATGGACCCAGGTTAGTTCTTCTTTACTGTGTATGAGAAAATAGTGAGTATCATGAAAATTCAAGATCATGTGTGTTGTTTTCATTTAATTGAAAATTAAAGAAAAGTTTACATTATATATATATATATATATATATATATATATATATATATATATATATATATATATATATATATAGATATATTTAAAGAACATAATTAGCATTTATATAATTAACTAAATATAAATATAAATAAACTTAATATTGTTAAAAATATTCAATAAAAATATCAATTTTAATAAAAATATTTGTATAATATTTATATATTTATTAAATTTTGTGAAGACACAAAATTGTTTAATTAAAAAAATTAGGACTAAATTGAGAGAAAATAAAAATATAAGAATGAAATATAGACTAATGCACGTGACACTACCACTTGTCACGTCAGATTGTCATTGCCACGTGACACAATGTCATTTTGACACATGACACAATTTAATTTTTAAAATCATTATAAAAGTACATAAAAATAAAAATAAAAATAATAAAAGAATATTTAAAAAAAAGAATGAATTGACACGTGACACACTATTTAACGTGTTAGTACGATACTAATGACAATGACCTAATTGGTTCAATTTTTCAAAAATAGAACCCAATTGAAATAAAAAAAAAATTGAGGAACCAATCTACAACTTCCAAACAAGAATTGGGGATCGCTAGAATGCTTAAACCTAAATTATATTAAAAAGACTAAAAGCTTACATATTCTATCTCTAATGTATTTGGATTGTATTGTATTTTTGTTATTTTAGATTGTATTTAAAATTTAACATAATTTTTTATTATATTTGGATTGAACTTTATTTAAATTTTAATTAACAAGTATTATAATTTTTTTAAATTAAAAAAATTGTAATTAAGTGACTTAATCTCTTTAGTCCACCAATCCATAGTAGACCATATTCAAATATTTTAGATTTCCTAAAAATAAACCGGATTGAATTGATTTACTAAAATTATAGATATAGCCCTATCAAATAGCCATGACAGTTCTAATGTTAATACCAACATAATAGAAAATGTTGAAAAAATAATTAAAGTTTAAATATAACATAGTACATAAATACATTCATATACGTACCTATCCCCATATTTCCCTAATTAAAATAACGAAGCATTTATTCCTATCGTCAAATTTAATATGTCTAAAATAATTCTAATAATTTAATAATGAAAAAACTCATACACACATTAGCTTCACTGTATCCTACCAAACACTGAAACAATTGGCAAATTTGTATATCACCCCGACAAGAACTGGTCTATCATTCAACATCAAACCACACGCAAACTAGTTCCTCTTTTAGCCCTTGTCTCTCATTACTATAATGTTTTTACAATATTTTTAACCCTTAGAAAATAACGATTTTAGCATTATTGTTAGCCAAAAATATCAGAACTCAGTGTAACGACACATATATGTGTACAACCTCTGCACACTTTGTCAATACACAGACCCATGGTCTTGTAGCCGCACATAGAAACTTAAAACCTTCCATTAAATACGCTTCCATTTGTTTCTTTCTTTTCCATTTTTTATTATCACTCTCTATCAGTGTGCAATCTTCGTTAATAATTTATTATTAGCAAATAGTAAGTTATATTATTATTGCACTATTTTTTTATCATTGTGTTTCTTCTTGCTAGTTCTAAATGGGGTTAGAACATTTGAGTTGCTTGACACAAAATAATATATCACGTTTCATTTCATGTGGTTAAAAATTAATGATCAATATTATTATGTAGCAAAACAAATAAACTTCAAACACAGACAAAGAACCTTATGTGGCTGAAAATTAATGACCTAAAAGGTAGTTAGAGAAAACAGCCGCAGTTTCCTCGTACCAAAGTGGTATTATTAAAAGCTGTTTTTGTTTCTCTCACAAATCTTTTTTTTATTGGTGTTTATAATACCAGCTTTGCAGCCCACAATATGGTTTTTCTTGGTAGTTCTCGTCACAACCGAAACCACTGATTTTTCTGCATCTGCCACCCTTGACTGCTACCACTTTCTTGGTTGTTTCTTAGCAATCATAAATGGTAGTTTCATTCCAAAAGACCAAAAGTCATAGGCAATTCATACTATTTTTTTCCCACTTTCTTGATACTACTAGATTTCTTTGCAATAACTAACATTTTGAAAAAAAAAACGTTTCTTATTTCTATTTATTTTTAAAATATAAGATATAATACTAATCTCTACTATTTTCAAGTACAATATCTCTTTGCATGATTTTTGCAACATGGTGTATTTTTCCGCATATCTTTGTTTAGTACTACTACTCTCACATAATTAATTAACGAAAATGAAATAATTAAGAAATATATACTGGAAAATAAAAATAATATTTTTAATACAAGAAATATATTGTTTTAAGAAATATATACCCCTTTCTTGATCCGTCCCTGCTTCTTAGTAGATAGCTATATTTATTTTTTATAAATTTTTATCGAATTGAAAGAAAAAAATAATATGACAAATAGTATAATGAAAATATAGTAAAAATTATGCATAAGAAAATATCATAAACATATACTATTTGAATAAAATAACGTACTAGGTTTGTCCAGAGCATGATGTGAAATGATCGTGAATAGTTCTTATTCAATGACCTGTTAGGTAACTATATATATATATATATATATATATATATATGCCTTGGTAAAATAATGCTCAAGGGAAAACCATAAAAGGTGAATATTGAGGGAAATTTTTGTTTCTTGATCAGTAATCACGAGTCATTTCCTGCCCTAGAAAACGAAGAAGATGCAGCAAACACAATATTACTGTCACCATATGTTGTCAACATGTCTTCAGAAAGTCATGGTACTGTCTCACTACCTTTGTCCTTTATTTTACCATGGCTTACTCCTGCATCTCATTGTGATTTGAGTTTTCTATAATTAGTTAGGGTTAATATAAATCTCAAGATTTTAAGAGAATTTTGTAAATATACTCTATTAATAGCATATGTGCATCCATAGTTGAATCGAATTCTTACTTTTATGAGACATGAGATAGTTTCGTTTATCAACTAGATCAACCTTTGGCAATTGGTTAGAGTTATATAAATTATTGTAGATCTTTATTTTTATTAGATTAGATTAAAATGCATCATTTTTTTTACCTCTTACACATAATTTTAATATCCCTTATTTTTTTTTTCAGCAATTTCCTTTAGTTTCAAACGAATCCTCAATTTTGTACATGTTTTATTTCTTTTATTTGGTCCAATTAAATTACAACACATTTATTTATCATTGAAATAATTAAATTACTTAAAATTTAGAACAATATAAAAATTATTATTTAATTTATTAATCAGGTTACCAACTTGATATCACAGAATGAGACTTTCCAATGCACTGTGATTCTCTAGCTAACTCGATTTCTTGATATATGGTAAGTATTTGATTAGAAAAAGTAATATTAGAAATCAAAATGTAGGGTTTGATTTCAAAAGAAACATTATTTTTTTAACTTAGATATGAGTGCTTAATGGCTCATATTTTGTAATGAATAATAACAAAACTAATACTAATCCGTTGTTGCTTCTAATCAGCTATACATAGACAGTTTCTAAAACCACTGGCTATCACTCTCAAAATTAAAAATAAAACAAATGCATTTTATAATATTAATTTGAAAACTTTAACGCAAGCTTGATATGTCCATATGTGTTCCGACCGCATCATTGTTGATTTGGCAAACAACAAAACCGAACAAAATAACTTAATTTACGTATCATTTTGAAGGTTAACATTGTTTGTATTCTTAGGGTTTGAGTCGACAAAACCATGTCTGTATTCTGTTTTTGTCATTTTGAATGTTAGAGAGTTTGCTGATATAAGAATTTGTGTCGTGGTTTAAGAATCAACCTCAATGGCAGCAGACTAATGTTGACAGAAACATTGCATCATGCCATTTACTGTTATTCACTCTAATAAACAATAAATTTACATTTCAAGTGGCGACAGCAAAGAGATTTAATATAGTTCATCGTGATTTTGGAAGGAGACAAATTGATGGAAGTTGAATTTGTATAATCCAACTTGTTATTACGAGCTTGAGTTATATATATATATATATATATATATATATATATATATATATATATATATATATATATATATATATATATATATATATATATATATATATATAATACTTTTTACTTGAAACATTTTATGTCAACTTTTTTTTTCAAAAAATATATGCAATTTTTCGTGTAAAATATTTATAGTAGATTTTCTAATAAAAGTTTATTTTTTAAAGAAATACATGCAAATTTGTAGCAAAATTATTAAATAAGAAAAATATTATAATTCTTTTAGTAATATGAGGTTGCTTTTATATATATATATATATATATATATATATATATATATATATATATATATATATATATATATATATATATATATATATTAGATACGACACTCGATGCTTTTATTAACAAATAATAAGCTTAATACCTCTTTTTGTCCATCTTTATAAGAGAAATGTTCAAGTTCGTCCTACCTTTTTTAAAAAGTTCAATGTGGTCCCAAGTTGTGAAAAAAGTGTCCAATTAAATCTTTTTGGTCACGGCGTTAAATATTTAACGATCTAGCTGACAGCGTGGATTGATCTGTGCAACGTAGCTGTTTACCTTCATCACGTGGCAGTGACAGTGTTTTTCATTAAATTTCACGTGGCAGTGGTAGTGATTAAAAAATTCTGAATTAGGGTTTGGGTATTCGAAATCGTGATTTGGGGATAAGCATCTTGGAGGAACTGGAAATCCAAATTGGGTGATCTTGAAGGTGAAATCTGCAGAGCAAATCCAATTCTGCAAATCAGGTTAGAGTTTACATTTGATAATTTAAAGTGTTTGAGGTTTTTCGATCTGTTTTCATTGTTGTCGCGTTTCAGGGGGTTTAACTATGGGTGAAATTGTTTTGTGTGAAAAGTTGTCTATGAACAAATGCATCAAATCAACTCAAGAAAACATTAACTAAAAAGGGTATACTTCAAACCTTGTAATGAGGACATGCAAACCGGCAAAATCAACTCAATGAATCAACATTCCCCACTTTAAGGCAGCCAAACCGGCAATTCCACTTAAAATGATTGAAAATGTGAACTCATCTTTCTGTACATTTCTCAAGTGCATTTTACAGAACATGTTCAAAGCTTTCCAAGTTCGATTCGTATTCACAAATCCCGTAATTACAGAATTCCATGAAGAAGAATTTGGATTTGGCAGACTTGACAAAACCCGAACAGCATCTTCCATGTTCCCCACCTGAGCAATTCCATTTATGAGGCCATTATAGGAAACGGTATCAGGGTTGGGCATAAGGTGCAAAAGCCTGTAAGCAAGTTCAATGTATCCGTTGTTAGCACTTGCCGCTATGATTGAGTTCCAAGAAATATCATCCTTCTCAACAGTTTCGGAGAACACCTTTACAGCTTGTTCCACAGGCCCGCATTTCCCATACATGTCAATCAAGCAGTTTGCAACCATAGTGAAATTTAATGAAAAACACTGTCACTGCCACGTAAAATTTAATGAAAAACACTGTCACTGCCACGTGATGAAGGTAAACAACCACGTTGCACAGATCAATCCACGTTGTCAGCTGGATCGTTAAATATTTAACGTCGTGACCAAAAATGATTTAATTGGACACTTTTTTCACAACTTGAGACCACATTGAACTTTAAAAAAAGGTAGGACGAACTTGAACATTTCCCTTGTAAGAGGAACAAAAAGAGGTATTAAGCCCAAATAATAATATAAGATGCATAATATATGCCTATTAAAAAATGTATAAAAAAAGTCTTAAAAACATGATAAATATGTAATTATTATGATGTGAACTCAAATTAAAATAATATATATTAAATATTGCAAAATAAAATTATATTTATTTTATAGATTAAATATTTTATTGATGAGTGTTACACGGATACATAAACCAAATTGAAATAGCAGCGTAAGTTTGTAGATAATAACAGTTTAATTTGCCAGAAAATAGTTAGACAATGTTTGCTGTTAATTTTATTTTTCAAATTATTTTGCACATAAAAATAAAATAAAATTTTAGTTCAATTAATTTTATTTAAAACTGAAGCTAATTTATTGAAATCTAACATAATTTAAATTGGATACTATCCAACTTTCGTATATGAATGATTAATATTAGATACTCTTAATATTTCTCTTAACATTAACATTTTTTCCTCTAGTTTTATATTTTCTTACATCTGTGATTCATCACGGTGAAAATTGAGTTGTTATGTCATTCAAATGGTACCTCTCATTTGATTACAGTCAAAGAGATGCTTCACACTGTAAGTATTTTGTATATTTTTTTCGCAATATTTGCTCAAATTTTCATAGTTTGATGAGAAAGGGAAGTCATCTGATATAGTGGAGTATAAATCTGCACCCGATAATTCAGCAGGTAAAATTGAGGGAAATGCTGCTGAACAAATTAAGACAGTAATTTTGAATCTGAGCATATGAAGACAATAATAACGTTGGAAGTTTTTAATTTTAAAAGGAAGACTAAATTTTTTTATTTTGATTTCTTTATATATTTATATACCAATTAGAGTATCCTAACTACTTCATTCAATTATATATTTTTATTTATTAATAAAAAATATATTGTCCAAATATGCACATTAATAATCTTGTGCCTTTCATGATGTATAGAATCATAATAGCTATTTTATACTATCCATCATACATAAACAAATCTTTCTTAGTATTACAACTATTGCCTTTACAAGAAGTTCAAGTTTTCTAGACATTGCGGTTTTGTTTATTTGTCTTCAGTATTAATAACAAACTTTACTTTTTAGAGTATTGATATTTATAAGTTAAATAAATAATTTTTAATTTTCAAGTTTTAGAAATTAAAATTATATATTTTTCTAAATAATTATAAAAAAAATTTGTGATTTATTTTTGTTTAGAAACTACTTTTAAACTTGTGCCTTATGTGTTTGATGTTTATGTGTTTGATGTTTGTTTATGTGTTTGTTGAAAGAGAATTAGAGATTAAAGAAAATAATAATAAATGCTTTTAAATTCAAAATTAAGTTTTAAATAGAATTCAACCTCAAAAATAATTTATAACTTTAGAAATTCAATATGTCTATAAAATATAAATAACTTTGTAAAAATATAAAGGATAAAATATGTGAAAAATATAATAGGCTCTCTAAAAGGATAAAGAATATGCATAAACATATAAAGTTGACTCGATAAACATATAAATTAGGATATGAATAGACTGATGTAATTTGAACTGCTAGATTCGTCTAATTAATGCATTGAAAAACTCGTTCAATATTTGTTCCACTCGTCTAATTAAATATGGACACATTTGTCTAATGTGTATTATTAACATCGTCTAATTAGAATAGGGCAAACTTGTGTAATGTAGTGCAAAATTCACTTGATCATAAAATGGATCATTTAATGTGTATTAATAAATTTATCTAATATATATAAACAAACTCATTCAAAATTTGTTAGACTAATCTAATCGGTATATGGACACTGTAAGATCCTTGAAAATATTTGTTAGATACTAGAAAAAAAAAATTAGTGAATAGTAAATTGTGAATAATAAATTGTGAATAGTAAAAAGTGAATAGTAAAAAAAAAAAATTATTTTTGGAAAGGATAAGTGTTACACGTAGCTTTGAGATCAGAATTCACCAATTTGCAAATAAAAAATTATTTTTGTAATAGTAAAATGAATAAAAAAATGAATAGTAAAAATGAATAGTAAAAATGAATAGTAAATTTTTTTACTATAAATAGCCAAGGGGGGGAGGCTGGAAATTTACACCAAAATTCTAGAGAAATTGTGAGAGAAGAGAGTTGGAGTAAATTCTAGTTGAAGAGGGGAAATTCTGGAAGTTTCCGGAGAACGGTTTGAGAAGAGGAAACTAAGTCTGGAATAGAGGTAAGGGGAGCTAACTTTGAGTATTTCCTTTTCTATTATCTTGAGTCTTGAATATGCTATATTTTGCTTTTGTCTGATCTTAAATCTTGAATATAGAGTATTTTGTTTCTGTATGATCTTGAATTTAAATGAGAGTATGCTTTTGTGTTGATATCCAAGTGTGATAGTTGTAAATTGTGATGTTGAATATGTTATGCCATTTGTATGTTATTAGTTGTTTATTTTTATATTTTGGAAGGATTAGAAATTGTCTAACCGGCTCTGCCAGATTCAATTTCTTGTTTCCCCAAACATTTTATTGTTTTCCTTATTTATTTTTTTATTGTAATTTGGAAGGATTGGAAATTGTCTAACCGCCTCTGCCAGATTCAATTTCTTGATTCCCCAAATTTTTTTATTTCTTTCCTTACTTATTTTATTACATTTTTGGAAGGATTAGAAGTTGTCTAACCGGCTCTGCCAGATTCAACTTCTTGTTTCCCCAAACTATTTATTGCTTTACTTATTTATTTTATTGCAATTTTTGGAAGGATTAGAAGTTATCTAACCGGCTCTGCCAGATTCAACTTCTTATTTCCCCAGACATGTATTGTGCTTGTTATTTAATTATATTTTATTGTTGGATGGATTAGAAGTTGTCTAACCGGCTCTGCCAGATTCAACTTCTTATTTCCCCAGACATGTATTGTTCTTGTTATTTAATTATATTGTATTGTTGGATGGATTAGAAGTTGTCTAACCGGCTCTGCCGGATTCAACTTCTTGTTTCCCATAAAATTTTATATTAAGATTATTTTTATGATTGTCAAATATTGTATTCTTCTATGACCATTTATAGTAATATTTTATTATTGTTAATTGTTTATAATTATCTTGTATGGATTCTATTATGGATGTTTATTGTGATGAATTTAATCTGTTCTGAATGAGTTTGTTGGCTGAAATTGATCTTGTTGGAAGATCTGAAGTAAGGGTTCTGAAATAGCTTATATATGGGTATTAAATAGATGTACAGATATTGTTTGAGGTTGCTATGAGAGGAAGTGAACACATTAGAATTTTGGCATTTCAAATTTAGAGCATAAGAGAACATGATAGATAATTTAAATAAATCAATTGTTAATTATTGAGGGCCTTTCTTTGTTGGTAGGATAGAGGAACCTTAAAAACCTGAGTTGGCACATCCCTGATCATAGAGCAGCCCTGGCCTGGTCCAGTCAGTTGTGACTAGTCATATGTGCTGGCGTCGAAGGTGAGTTTGATGCGTGCAGACATCTGGGTCCTCTCCGGTGACCAACTGGAATAAAGAAAAATCCATACTAGAATGAAAATAAAATAAAACAAGTTGATTGTAGATGCATAATATTATCATGGTAAAAATTTCATATATATTTTATTACATTGAGCCCAGACTTTAATATGTATTTCCTAAGATATGTTGATATATTTTGGTTGATCCATGATCTTTGTTTGGTGAAAATACGTTGAGTTATACTCGTTATGGGCAAAAATGAGTTTATAATATGAAGCATGATATCTGGCAATATGTTTAATTTATTGATAACAAAACGGGTTATTATGAATTCATGATTAAAGAATGAACATGATTGAGTTAGATGGATAAGAGGGTATGAATTGTTGGTTTTATGAAATGTTGGAGTGGATATGAGAAATCATTACTTATGAAATGATGTTTACTACCGGGAGTAGTATGTTCGAGTTATACCATGAGAGTTTGGTATGAGCAATGTAACACCTGAGGTTTATGAAAGCAGGCAGAAAGTGGTCTGACCATAAGGCTTTGACATAAACATATGATTCGTAAGTTTTATAGAAGCAGGTAGAGAGGGGTCTGACCATAAGACTTCAGAAAGTAAGACATAGTATATAAGTGAGGCTTAAGGAAGCAGGCAGAGAGCGGTCTGACCATAAGGCTTCATGAGTAAGCATGGTACACTTGTAAGATTTATGGAAAGGAGAAAGATGATTTTGATAACGATGAATTAATGACATCGGAATAATGATATTTTATCAACTGCAGAAACACATGATTATAATATTTTTATTACAAGTTTAATGATTTTATGATATGGTTGGCTTACCCTTATTTGTTTGTACTATGATCATATAACTCATGTTATATGTGATTAGATAATGTTGCAGATGCGGTTGAAAAAGCTTAGAGATCAGAGAGATGCGGGGAAAAACTTTTAGGGATTTTTTGTAAAAAGAATAAATTTGTATTGGGAAGATTATGTTGTGTAAAACTTATAAGTTGATATTTCAATGGTGAAGACTATATTGTTTAACGTTTGTAAGTTTGGTATTGTACTTTGGAGTAATTGAAATAAAGTTTGATTGTTTATATGAGATATCAAATTAATTAAGTCTCTAACTATCAGTAATACCCTTTAAAATATTAGGGTGTTACAGACACATTCATCTAACGTGTATTATTAAACTCATTTAATTAATATGTGGACAAACTTGTGTAATATATATTGCAAGACTCACCTAGTGATAGATAAAGTCGTCTAATGTATATTAATAGATTCATTTAATATATATGAACAAACTTGTTTAACATATAATTAATAAATTCATCTAATATTTTCCTTAAAGGGAATCATTGGAGGAAAATATTGACTAAAAATAAAAAAATAAAGAAAACCCATAAATTCGTTTGTTATCCCTACAATAAATTTCAATTACAGTATATAATAAATTGAACATACGTTAATTGATGAAGAGGGTGAACTAAGTTTAAAATATCTAAGATATTTTAATTTTTCTTTACTTGGCAAATGAAAATGGAATCTTGTTAACGAAGAATAAGGTCTATGAAGATATTATAATATCAAAATACAAGTCTTGAAGATCCTTAAATGAGAAAAAAAAAGGCACACATGGTTTAAAAGATAATGATAGGTGGATAAGAGATTTAGCTTTAAAAGATAGGTTTCTTAGACTCACATTGGGGGAGGATGGGTTTTGGAATGAAGATTAATGAATATAGAATTTGGTGTGGAAAAGATAATTGTTTCAATGAGAGAAATTATTGGTGGAAAAATTAATGAAAGAGGTACAAAAGTGTTCACCTCAAAGGGATTTGAATGACTAATGGTTATTTTTTCATGGAAGTAGAGTGGATGATAATGATCTGTTTGCAAAACTTTGAAAATGCAGAGTAGTACGGAATTAAACAAGAATCGATATCACATCTGTTCTTCGATTGTTTGGTGGCTAGTCAAATTTGGAACAAGTGTGACATTTAGTCTAAGATAAATTCACTTCACCATAATTGAGCTAAGGATTTTCACAGTTTCATCTTATAGGGTTGAATAACAAACAAAATAATGTTTGAAGATATATATGGGTGGCATTTATAAGGAATATATGGAATCATAGGAATAAATCTATCTTTAAGCACTATAAAATTGATGCGGAGAAAGTTTTTACTCTAACACAAGTAATGGTTTGAGCATATGTATCATAACTAAGTATCCAAAAACAACGTTTTCATATTCTGATTGGTGTTTTAGTCAGTCTCATGCCTTCAAACAATGAACTTTTAAGTTGTTTTCTATTCTTATAGGGTAAACTATACTAACAATACGTTTTCTAAATCTCCATGGCTAGGCTAAAACTTGCTCATCTGTTTCTTAAAGGTTCTGCTTAATAAAGTGGACTCACACACTTACATTTTCAGGTTCAAATTCAAATGGAGGTATTGTGGATTTGTTTGCAAATTGGTTGTAGCTTGTATAGTATGTTCAGGTGTGTAAAACAGGACAATTAGGTAGCAGCTTCAAGATACAATTTTGAATGAAGTCTCTAATAGTTGATACTTTTGTGTTAGAAAACAAGTATGAATGAAATCACTGCCAGTATTGAATCAAAAGTGGATTGAGATTTTGGATGTTCAACTTGTTTTTTCATGTTATTTCTTTGGCAGTGTTTGGAATTGTTTTGTGTGTATGAACACATAATGTTTTTAATTTTAAGGTTTCCATAAAGTGTTAATGTTATTATTATTTTTTTATATATATTATGTATATGGGATGAGTTACCCGATTACCTCATTCACTTACATTTTTTTTTCATCACTTAACTTTAATTTTCACCAATAATATTCTGTGTAAAACGCACAACATGATCCATTGGCTCATACAAAGATATATACAGATGCACATATCAAGTGTTAGACTAAACCAACTTGTGGCTCATCATGCCTCCACGTGCTGGAAATTCTGTTTTGTAATTTGATGATATTTTGGAAATTTTTTACTACCTAATGGCATTAATATTTTGAACGATATCTTTGGAAAAAATATATTTTGGAAAGATGATATGAAGAAAAACTAACTGGCTTAGTGGTCCTTCGATCCTTAAAGAACATTCTTTATTAGGAAAAAAACAAAAAAGGGATCTGCAAGTGTATCTGAGATTCACATGAATTCAACACTCTTGTAGGTCATAGCAAGATCAATATGATAGTTGAAACTTCAGTTCTACCGAATGCTCATCGATAACTTCAAATTGTTCCATAAACGCGTCCACGTGTTTCAGTGTGTGTGAGTTGTGATCTCTCATGGCTTCAGCTTCATGCATATTCAACTTCTTGCAGACCACTCTTATCTAACTTTTCTCATTTCTTTACTACAACAAATTGAAACACTTTTGCGTGTTTATTTTTAATATCTTCAAATAACTGTTTTCATTACCAATTTTCTTGAAAATTAGCCATTATGTCTAACATATTTTAAAAAAAAATTTAATTCTAATTCAGCTAAATCAATTTATAAAATTAAATTTACATTCACTTTATATATATATATATATATATATATATATATATATATATATATATATATATTACCTATTTCGTTCAAAATATATTATTATTTGTTAGGTTCAAAATGATCTAATCAACACGAGATTTAAAATGTGAGATTTAAATAAAATATTAAGAAATTATAGGAAAAGATTATATTTATAATAATATAAACAAAATTCGTATTATGAGAATCTAAATTTAGTTATTATATATATTTGTTGTTATATTTTGAGTTTATTATCTTATTTGTTATTATACTTTTAAGTTTATCTTATTTGTTGTTAACTTTTATATATATATATATTAACAAGCTCACAAAAATCTATAAATACATTATATCATAGAAATATATTATCTAATACTCATTTTTTACTTTCATACCTACAAAATATTTCTTATTAATTTTAGTATTGGAGTCCTCGCAATGAACTCTTCCTTTTTTATAATCAAAAGCTTGGATACATGTTAGCAGCAGACTACTCTCACTTCGAAACAATTTGACCAATTCAAATATATATATATATATATATATATATATATATATATATATATATTCAGACTCTAACATAAATGAATTTTTGAATCTTCTTAAACAAGTAATTATTTTTCAGACCACATTTACTTTCATTTAAATATTCTCATTTAGTGAAGTAATGGACTTCATTCTCTTAATGCATTTGCATTATATAAATATAATTAACTATTTAATACAGAAACATCTAATTTGAGTGATATGTACATGCACATTAATGGGAAAAGGCTTTCCTTACAAATATACAATACCAATTTTTTTTTTCTATAAACAAATTATAAGTGATATGCTGTTATTGATTTAAACTTTAGAAATATTGCAAGTGTACACGCTACTTTTCTTTTTCTATGAACTTCTTCATTGGAATAATAAAAATAAATAAATATATTAGGTTCCCACTTAAATTGGACTATACCCAACGATTATATTTTGTCGTTAAACAAGAAAAAGGATATTCTTTTGAGCTAGCCTTGATCAAACTAAAATATTAAAGTCAAATTTGCGTGGGCTATTGAACAAAAATAAACTGAGAAAAAATCGGTCAAGATTTTGGAAAAATTAGGAATCTAATATTCTAAATAATGTAAACAGAAACATGTTAATAATTATAATTATATACATATTGTAAGAATATTACAATTATTATTCACACAAATATGTGCGTGTTTACAACTATCAATGTGTTAGTATATCCTATTTAGTGACAAGGTATCCATAGGTAATCCGGGTTAGCTTGCCAGTCCATATTATTAAAATACACTTCTTAATTAACATAGTGATATAATTTTTATATAAAATAATTATATTCCTAACACGTTATATCACTTTGATTACTGATTTCATTGTGTGTAAACTTTAAATTAATATATTAGATATGGTAAGGAATGAATTTTAGAGATATATACAATTTAATTGATAGAGTTAAAAAGTTTATTAATAACATTCATTAGTTTGATTTTTTATTTTAAAGAATTTTATTTTTTTAGAAAAATTGTCTACAATATTTCTAAAAGTTTATTACCCAATCTCCATTTCCACCTGTCTAGTTAAGCAGTATCTATTAAACAATCTAATGTCTTTAATACTTTTACATATATTCTTTCACTTTATTTATGCTATCTTACCCATCATTTTCCAATATTTAACATCCCATAATCTCACACTTGATAATTCATAATTGATATATTGTATCATTACATTTAAGATAACATCTCATAATCTCACACTTGATAATTCATAGTTAATATGTATATATGTTTTAAACTCAGATTTCAACTACAAACTCATAAATATAACTCGAATTCTTCTAATTTATTTTTCTATCTCTTTCTTCATTGGCACTGAATCAGACGACATTCCTTCATCTGCTCCCGTATAACGAATGATACGATCATCGCACAAACACAAACACAAACAAGTAGGGTGAGCTAACATGCAACAAATCATTTATAAAACATGCATAATTACTTTGATACACTCAACAAACATCATATAATAATTATGTCAGACATCCTCATACCATCATACAACAATCGCACCATAGATACTCATCCCATCATACCACAATTCCTAATAGACATTCATCCCACAATACCCAATAAACACTCATCCCACAATACTCAATAGACACCCATTCCACAATACCCAATAGACACTCATTCCACAATACCCAATAGACACTCATTCCACAATACCTAATAGACACTCATTCGAATGATACGTTGATGAACGGTCACGGGAGGTTATGCACTTGTGATGACTTCTACTTCTTCTTACAAATACACTTTCAAAATACTCCATACCATCCACAAGGTTAGTCCTCAACACTATGTCCAAAATCGGCACATAAACCAGGACCTCCTACCCCTCTCACCACATAATTCATCCTTCTCTACTTGAGACTAGATGATTATTAGAGTATCAGGATAACCTCAGACAACAGGACCCTCAACATCAACATATACACTAATACCATATCATTACAGAATCTCTCCACGAGACTCATATCATGCTCATATTCCTCAACTCATATTATACCATTACAAAATCTCCCTATAATACTCATATCATGTTCAGATGCATAAATTCAAATCCAATATAATAAAATACAATCATCACAGAAATCATACAAAATGAATATATCACAAAATAAATTAACAATAATAAAATATCACTATAAATGGTCACCGGAGAAGAATCAAATGTTTGACGAATCAAACTCACCATAAATTCCAATACATATGACTAGTCACAACTTACTGGATTTGACCAGGGCTGTCTATGATCAGGGATGTACCAACTCCGATTTTTAAGATTCCTCTATCCTACCATCACAAATATAACCTTAATATAAATGTTCTGGGGAACTAAGAAGTTGAATCTGGCATGGTTAGACATCTTCTTATCCTTCCAAAAAGATGAATCCATCACATATTTTATATCAATTGAGTATATTGCATAATAGTTTAACAGTACTTAATCTGTTCAATAGGATTTAAGTTAAAAACCTATCGAGTAGACTTCTAGGAAAGAGAGGTGTGTCACCATGGACAACTTAAGTACCAAGTCTTTCCTTAGCCAAAGTGTTCCTCAACTAGTTTTTAACAAATTTCTTATTTACAGATTCAAAACAACAACATATAATATTAACACAGAAATTCAATACAACAAACACCTATGTTTTTCATTAACAATATTCACAAAGAATTTCAAGACATGAATAGTAATAAAACAATACTAAATCATAATATAAAAGCTTAGAAATGTTAGCTCCCCCCTACCTCTATTCTAGATTCTTGTCCACTTTCCCATTCCCTTTATTTATTTATTATTTATTTTATTTTATTTTATTAATTCATTTATTTATTTTACAAAAAAGTATTTTTTTTAGAGAAATGTATTTCACTAGGTTTGAACCTATGTCCCAAGTGTTACAAGATGTTTACCATCTAAGCTTCTATAAATTTTTGTTTAACTTATCACGTTTTATTTATATAAGCTTATTAATTATATTTTTCATTCACAAAGAAATTTATTACTACATGGTCTTACATTTTACATACTCTTTCTCTTTATTTATGCTATCTTCTTACCCATTATTTTCCAATTATGTATCTTTTGTAGCTTTTCTAACAGCATTATTTACATGCACTAGTAAAAAAAGCGGATTTTGACGCCCCATATACGCTTCGGTTATTGAGAAACCGAAGCGTACAAGGTTATATACCTCGGTCTCCATCCAACCCGAAGTCGAAAAGCCATATTGCTTTGGTTAACACAAAACCGGTGCGTATAACGTAATTACTGCCTCGGTTTGCTACGAAACCGGTGCCTAAACCCCTTCCTATTCCTTCCTATTGACTCGGTTAAAGATAAAACCGAGGCCTATTACCCGGTCAAATCAGCACCTGCCCCGCTTTTTCACTTTTTCTTCTTCTTTCCTCTAACAATCATCTCACTCTCATCTCACCTCTCGTTCTTTCCTCTCGTCTCACTCTCGTTCTTCCTCGTCTCACTCTCGTCTCACTCTCATCTCACTCTCATCTCCCCTCTCGTTCTTTCCTCATCCCACTCTCATCCGGCAGAAACAGAGAGGGCGCGATCTCTCTTCTCCTCTCCCACTTGACAGCCACGGTGCGAGGACGAGACGCGATGGTGGCGGGCGTCGAAAGCGGAGGAGAGGCGCAATGGTGGCCGTCGTCGAAAGCGAAGGGGGTGCGATGGTGGCCGGCTTCAAAATCGGAGGGGAGTCGCGATGGTGGCCGGCGTCGAAAGCAGAGGGGAGGCGCGATCTAAGGCGTTTGGTGGGAGGTTCATCGATCTACGAATCGCGGTGGTTTCTGTGGAGGCGAGGTGGCGGCTAGGTCACACCGCGAACGCAACGGCGACGAGGACGCGCGATCTGTGGCGGTGGACGAAAGCAGATCTGCGCGCATGGAGGGGCGGAGGGCAGATCTGTGGCGGTGGACAGAGGATTCGCGGAAGGAGGCCACAACGAAGGTCACCTTCAGAGTTTCTTCGTCTCTGCTTCTGAGTTTCTTCATCCATCTTCATATCTCTGAATCTGAGTTTCTGAATCTGATTTTTTTCTCATTGTAATTTGTAATTTGTGGGTTGTAATTTGGACATTGGTGAGTTCATAATCTTTGCTACATCTGTAGACAGATTGTTGACGATTATTGGTTGTTGTAATACTGGGATTTGTTTCATTTCTGATATGATTTTCTTGTTCTTGGTTGTGTTAAAATCTGGTTGTTCTTGATTGTGTTAGATTCTGGAGCTGAATGAGAAATTGAGTTTGGTTGGCATATACGAGGAAAGTCTGAAAAAAAAAAAACACACACACGCTATTGCCTCGGTTCTTAGATAATCGAGGCATATTTCTGTTTCTATTTATCTCGGTCAATAACCGGAGCATAAAACTTCATCTTTTTACTTCGTCTCCGAATGCCTCGGTTGTAGAACCGAGGCCTATAAACATTTACAACCGGTGCCTTTACTCTTTATTGTACTAGTGATGGTCTATTTTTCTAACCTACCAATTTAGTCCATTTCGCATAGTCTAGTGATGATCTACATGAATTAAAGATAAAAAAAAAGTTCATATGACCAAAAATATCTACAAATGCTTTGTATTGAACCTTCTTTAACTTATTATTTATTTTATTCTTAATAATATTTAAAAATTCTTTAACTACATAACTTAATCATATCCACTGTTCATGCATTCATGAATCAAATTATGCAATATTGTATTAATATCTAATTTCTTATTTATTTAATTTAATAAAATTGTGTCTATTTTTATTCAATTTAGATATAAAAAATGTTTATGCTATATTAACACAATTTATAAAAGCAATAATTTATTTGATATTTTAAGGATGATTTTTTTTTGAGAAAAAACGTTTTTTTTTTTAAAACTGAAACACACTTATTATATTATAGATATCAAAATTAAAAATAGGTTAAAAGTTTATTTATACATAATATCTTTTAAATAGTTTATCATAAAAGAAAATGTGCTTTTACAATTGTATCCAAATATAAGTAATTTATGAACTTATAAAAAATACTTATTTTGATTTATTTTTCTTTCAGAAAACCTTATTCTTAAGCTTAAAAAAAATCAACATATATTATATTTTCAATTTTTCAAAATAATAAAATTATGATCTAAAATATGATTACAATTAAAAAATTATTTTGGATATTTTTTGTACAACTAGTATTTATATATTCTTTAGAAATAATAAGTTTTCATTATTAATATAAATTAACTTATGTTTTTGAAAATTTGTACAAAATAATCATTATACTACTTTATATCAAAACTATCCAAAAAAATTCGATAATAAAAAACTATCCAAAAAATTCTTCAATTATACTTTTTTTTTTGGTATTCAACATTGTTTGGAGTGAAGAATAAGAAAAAAAATCAATAAACTATCATGTGAAACATTGAAATAGAAACTGTTGGGGATAAGCAAAATAAATGAAATAAATAACTGAAAATGCATTAAAACTGAACTAATTTAGTTTTTGGGAGCTAGCCCTACCCTTTCACAACCCACATTACATGGGGTTTTGGAGCTGAGGCTTTAAAAAAGTCTCTATTAAGTTGACTAGAAAAATTGGGTTCAGTTTTAAAGGGGATCACGGTTAGTCCATGGGTCAGGGATTCAAATAATAACTTATCTTTCTATGTTTAATTTTAGTGTTTGAACCTTCTTTTTTGAATGTTTTTGTTAGAGGATTGAACAGTCCAAGTGTTTCAATTAATATATTCTTTATTGTTGATTAAAGAAAGAAAAAAAACTTGCAAATTGTGTTCACAACATCTGCAAAAGACTTTTTTGGAGCAGTCTACACATTCCTCTTAGGCAAATAATCTCCCACCGCAATACCTTATTCCCAACATTATCTAAACAAATCCAGGGGATTACAAACCCCACCAAACACTAGTACAGTCAAGGGAAATGACAGCGGTTATTTTCGCTCATAGACAACGGTTCTAGAACCGAGAAATATACAGGCGAGGTAAAAAGTCTATCATTTTTACCTCGGTTGTGGACCGAGGCAAAAAAGATAGGATTTTGTCTCGGTTCAAAAGTAACCGAGGCAGTAGGATTTTGCCCTTTTTTTTTAAATGACTTTTTGCCTCGGTTCTCTTTTGAACTGAGGCAGTATGTTGGAAAATTCAACAAAAACAAAATCTAGCCAATTTCTTAACATTATTTGCAGCAGAATTATTAAAACATAAAAAATCTTGTAAAATTAGTAATTTCTTAACATTATTTGCACCTATATACTTATTTCGTCATAACATCAAATAATATATATATATATATATATTATATATATATATATATATATATATATATATATATATATATATATATATCAAATTTCTAAGAATTCATATAAGCAACTATAAAATGTATCACAATCAACAAAAAACTGTAATCACTTCATGCAAATTAAATCTTAAAAAGAAAAAATTAATGAAAATAAAATCATAAAAAAAGAAATTACATCATAAACTTATCTCAATAGTTTTAGATTTCAATAAATTTTAACCAATAAGAAAACTTATTAAAAGCAACGTGTTAGTAATTCTCTCCACAATAGTATGGCATCATCCACCGAATACACAGGAAATTCATTTCAGAGAAGATATTGATCATCATCATCATATCTAGTACAACATTGTTGTTCCACTAGTATTGTTCCATTTCACATTAAAACTATACAAACTATATACGTAAGCAAGCACCAAGAAAATCAGTGCTCTAGGTATACAAATCTGCCTCCAAAATAAAAGATTAGCACAATATCATTTCATTTTCCATGTACTGATATGGAAAGAGATGAAACACAACAGAGTGAAATAAATAGATGGAAGGAAAGAAAAAAGGGGTACTTCATGTAATGGAATGGAATCAATTCCTTTATGTTCCATTTCGTACTGTTTTAGGTAATCCAAACAATGGAACCAATTATTATCATCCCATTTCATTTCACACTATTTTGCTCCTGTCTATCAATCCATACACACATAGTCTTAGAGCATTTTCACAACCCCTTTTCTTCTTAACAATGGAATCCAACATTCTGGGGTAAAAAGAAGAACAAAAGTTATCAATATATGAGCAAACTGCTAAGTATAAAGGAATGATCAAGTCCAAATTGGAGTTCAAAAGCAAGTTACTTACGGGTAATCCAACAGCTACACTAAGAAGGGTTATTTTATTCGTTCCAACACATAGGTTGACAGGGCCATTGATAGATACTAGAAATAAGGAAGCACACAATAGCTGAATAGTCACTTTATTATCAAAGAAAAACAGAGTGCATATCCCAGAAAGAGAATACAGATCTGTAACAGCACAAAAAAGGTATTTCTAGACAGTTAGAGAGTGTCTAGTCTCTCCCGATTCCCAGCCAATTCCAGCCCTCCTCTCTCCCCACTCTCTTTCCACTCCTTATACCCCAAACAACATAATCACTCATTTCCTACTGTGCCAGCTCAGCAGTTTGTTATATAGAAAGATTCTTCTCATTCTCTCTCTGACCATTTTGATCCCCTACTTTGCCCTTCCTTCTTTGTCTAACATACACCTTAGATATTTTGGGTTTGGGCCTAACTATTTCCGGGTTCCTATCAACACTCCCCTCCACAAGATGCACCTTGTCCTCAAGGTGGAAATCAGGAAAATGCTCCTTGATTATAGATAAAGCTTCCCACGAATTTTCAAAATCTGGTAAATCTTTCCACCTAATAAGAATTTCGAGATCCCCTTGTTGATTCCTTCTAACAGCAAGTGCTTCTGCTGGTTGAACCTTCAATTCCCAATCATCTGCTAAAAATAAGGGTAATGGTTGGCTAGTAATTGTTGCAGCAATGGATTTCTTAAGTGCAGAAACATGGAAAACTGGATGCACTTTGCTTCCTGAAGGTAGTTGCAGTTTATAGGCAGCAGGACTAAACTTCTCCACAATTTCATAAGGCCCATAATATCTTGGACTTAACTTTTGATTGACCTTTTTAGCCAAGCTTTTTAACTTATAAGGCTGTATCTTCAAATATACTACCTCTCCAACTTCAAATTCCACCTCCCGTCGATGCTTGTTGGCTTGCTTGCACATTCTGTTTTGGGCCTGGACAAGATGCTCTTTTAACTCATCCAACATATGATTCCTATCTGCCATCAGCCTATTGACCTCCTCCACCGAAGACTGTGTCATATCTCCTCTAATTAATACTAGAGGTTCTCTCCCATATAAAGCCTTAAAGGGAGTCATTTTGGTAGATGAGTTATAGTTAGTGTTGTACCAAAACTCTGCCCAGCTAATCCATTTAGGCCACTGTTTAGGCTTAGTTCCAGTGAGACACCGAAGGTAAGTCTCCAAACAGCGATTCACCACTTCAGTTTGCCCGTCCGTTTGAGGGTGATAGGCAGAACTGAATTTCAGCTTAGTGCCAGCCATTTTAAATAGTTCTGTCCAAAAATGACTGATAAAAACTCTATCTCGGTCAGACACAATTGAGGAGGGAAACCCATGCAACCTAACAATATCTTTGATGAAAATTTCAGCAATGTCCTTAGCAGTGTAAGGATGGGCAATAGCTATGAAATGCGCATATTTTGTTAACCTGTCCACGACCACAAAAATGGTGTCAACCCCTTGGGTTTTAGGCAATCCTCCTATAAAATCCATCGAAATGTCAGACCAAGTGTGAGTAGGTATTGGCAAAGGTTGTAACAGCCCACCTGGGTTCAAGGCTTGATACTTATTTTGTTGACAAACTGCACAACTCAACACATAATGTTGTATTTCTTTCTTCATACCTTCCCAAAATATTAATCCCGAAATTCTCTTATATGTTCTGAAAAATCCAGAATGCCCACCCAACGCTGAATCATGAAATTCCTTGAGTATTAGAGGAATTTTAGAAGAATTCTTTGGTAGTACCATTCGTCCTTTGTAATATAATCTTCCTTTTATTAATTGAAACCCCGGATGTGCATCCTGTTGTTTCAATAAATCCTGGATGATCCCCCTTAATCGAGCATTAGCTTGAATTTCATCTTCCAACCCCTCCCATTCATTGAATTGTACCGTGGAAAGTGCAAAATATTGTAGCTTCCTAGAAAGGGCATCTGCTGCCCTATTTTCACAACCAGGTTTGTACCTTATTTCAAAGTCAAAACCCATTAATTTTGAAATCCACTTTTGCTGCTCCTCCCCCATAATCCTCTGGTCAGCCAAAAATCTCAGACTTTTCTGATCCGTGTGCACCACAAAATGGCTACCCATCAAGTAATGCCTCCATTTCTGAACAGCCAACACTATAGCCATTAATTCTCGCTCATAAACAGACTTACTTTGAGCTCTATCAGACAATGATTGACTCATGTAAGCTATGGGTCTGCCTTCCTGCATAAGCACTGCTCCTACCCCCTTTCCTGAAGCATCTGTCTCTATTACAAAAGGTTTCTCAAAATCTGGAACACCTAAGACAGGTAAAGTGGTCATTGAATCCTTGAGCTGTTCGAAAGATTGTTGAGCATCATTTCCCCACTTGAAATTGTCCTTCTTGAGCGACTGTGTGAGTGGCCAAGCAATCTTGCCATAATTTTTAACAAAACGCCTATAATATCCCGTGAGCCCTAAAAATCCTCTCAACCCTTTTAAATCCTTCGGAACTGGCCAATTTATCATTTCATTCACCTTGTCTGGGTCTGCGGAAACTCCTTTTCCAGAAATCAAATGTCCCAAATATCTCAACTGTTGCTGCCCAAAATTACATTTCTTAGAATTTGCAAATAAATTATTTTCCCGCAACAATTGGAGCACCAATTTGAGGTGTTTTTTATGGCTTCCCTCATCCGGACTATAGATTAGAATGTCATCGAAGAATACCAACACAAACTTCCTTAGATATGGTTTTAAGACCCTGTTCATAAGAGCTTGAAAGGTAGAAGGAGCATTTGTTAACCCAAATGGCATGACCAAGAATTCATAGTGCCCTTCATGTGTCCTAAAAGCTGTCTTAGGAATGTCTTCTTCCCTCATTCGAATCTGGTGGTAACCAGATTTTAAGTCCAGTTTGGAAAATAGTACAGCCGATCCTACTTCATCCAATAATTCATCAATTACAGGGATAGGAAATTTATCAGGTATTGTCAACTTATTAAGTGCTCTATAATCCACGCAAAATCTCCAACCACCATCTTTTTTTCTTACAAGAATAACAGGACTAGAGTAAGGGCTAGTACTAGTCCTAATAATCCCTGCATGCATCATCTCACCTACTATCTTTTCAATCTCATTCTTCTGATAATAGGGATATCTATAAGGTCTGATATTTGGTATTTGAGCACCTTCTTTGAGATTGATTGCATGATCATGCTCTCTCCTTGGCGGTAGCCCTTGTGGGTCTTGAAAAATGTCCTTATACTCCTCTAGGACAGCCTTCATCTCATCAGATAATATTTGTTGATTTTCCTTTGTATCCTCCAACTGCTGATATGCAATATAGTAGCCCACTCCTTCATCTTGTAAGGCTTTAATCATGCTCTTCTAGGATGCTTGCGCCTTGCTTAGGGAAGGGTCTCCCTTTAACACCTTCTTGCCTCCTTCATCTCCCCATTTAATGATCATGTTTCGAAAATTAGCTTCAATGTCACCAAGATCCGCCAACCAGTCCATACCTAATACCACCTCAGTTCCACCCAAATTAAACAGAAAAAAATCTTGTTTAATTTTGACTCCCTGCACCTCAAGATCAACTCCTCTACACAGTCCTCTACCCTTCACCTTTTCACCTGTTCCTACCTCCACCGTATAAGTAGGGGTATTCTCCACTGGAATATCCAACTCATCTACTAATTTTCTAGAAAGGAAGCTGCTGGTTGCTCCACAATCCACCAATATCAGCACTCGTCTTTGGCCAATAGTTCCCCAAATCTTAAAAGATTTGTGAGAGGTCAGCCCCACTTTACTTTTCAAAGACAATTGAAGTGTCTTGTGCTCCAACTCTGCTTTTTCTTCCCCTTCCTCCTCCTCATCCTCCGATTCTTCCTCTCCACGTTCTTCCATCAAAACCAACTGATAATGCTTCAGCTTGCATTCATGTTCAGGTCCCCATTTCTCCCCACATTTAAAACACAGCCCCTTTTTACTCCGTTCTTGCAACTCAGCTTGCGAAAGCCTTTTGCCCATAGTGATTTGTTTTTCTCCACTGGGCCCATTTTGTGGTTTGGGCTCCGTTGTACCCGCACTTCCAAAATTGGGCTTCTTAGCATTCAATTTATTCTTCATAAAATCTACTGTTGCATTATACGATCTACCCATCTTAGTTACCATTGGAGAAATCTCCTTCTCACCCATGCTTACTTTCTCACCCGAGCCTAACACCCTTTTCTTCAAAGCCCAATTCTTCTCTTCCAACAATAAGGCCCGATCCATGAGTTCTGATAACGATTCTATGTTGTACAGCTTCAGTTCGGCTTGCAATTCGACATGGAGTCCGTTTAGAAAAATTCCTTTTAACATCACCCGGTCCGCTTTCTTCAATGGAGCTGAAATCATCTCAAATTTTTCCCTATACTCCATTACTGTCCCAGTTTGCTTAATGCTCAACAATGGCCCAAAAGGATTCTGCACTAAGTCCGGTTGAAATCTCCGAATCACTGCCTCCTTGAACTGGACCCAGCTTGGTGAAGGTGTTTGTTCCTCCCACCAATGGTACCAATTCAATGCCCGGTCCTCTAATGCTACTAACACCGCACCCATCTTTTCAGAGTCATCCATATCGTTCACCTTGAAGTAGCGTTCAACTCTGGTAATCCATCCATAAGCATCATCACCAGCAAATATAGGAACCTCCAATTTTCGCCCTCTGTAATCCCCTTTCGGTGGTCGACTCCCTCTCCGCGAATCGCGAGTTCTAGAATAGGGTTCAGAAACTCGTGATGAAATAGCTCGACTACCTTGACTCTCCCCCTCCGCGTGACGTCTCGGAGAACGTCGTTGTCGTGATCGACCCCTTGTGTCTCCGCGATTTTTCTCCTTCAATAGCTGTTTGATTTCGTCCATTTGAATTTGACTCTCATGCTTCCATTCAAGCATACTTTTCTCTAGATTTTCAATCCTCGACTCCATTGTTGTTCTTGTAATAACCATCCAGACCCCAAGAAGCGCTGGCTCTGAATACCAATTGATAGATACTAGAAATAAGGAAGCACACAATAGCTGAATAGTCACTTTATTATCAAAGAAAAACAGAGTGCATATCCCAGAAAGAGAATACAGATCTGTAACAGCACAAAAAAGGTATTTCTAGACAGTTAGAGAGTGTCTAGTCTCTCCCGATTCCCAGCCAATTCCAGCCCTCCTCTCTCCCCACTCTCTTTCCACTCCTTATACCCCAAACAACATAATCACTCATTTCCTACTGTGCCAGCTCAGCAGTTTGTTATATAGAAAGATTCTTCTCATTCTCTCTCTGACCATTTTGATCCCCTACTTTTCCCTTCCTTCTTTGTCTAACATACACCTTAGATATTTTGGGTTTGGGCCTAACTATTTCCGGGTTCCTATCAGCCATTGAATGTGCAACTTCTGTCTTCACTTGTCCCAAAAGCTGAGCCTGTAAAAGGAATTAGCAATCATCACATGTTGGTTGGATTCCAATCATAAGAGTTATCGAGTTAAACTACAAAACTAAAAACTGACCCTTGATGAACACGTGGACAACATGGCCTACTGAATGCACACTGATGTTGGGCTTATTCCCCCCTCTAAGAAAGGATTCTGATGAACTAATGTAAATGTTGTGTGGCATGCAAACCAGAAAACAATAAGATTTCAACTGCTGAGAACTAAAAAGTGAAACAAAGAATTTCATTGATTTGAGATGGACAGGAAGACTTCAAAGCTGAAAGACTGAAGAAACCTCAAAATTCAAGAATTTCTTCAGAAAAGAAAGCTTTTATGCATGACTCAAAAATACTTTGAATTCACTGACTATTGTTGAAAAAATCTAGAAGAAAATTTGTATATCAACTAATTCACCTGGTTATATACCATAGATATTCACTAGTGTCTCTGGTGGCATTTAGTTGTTCTAATAGTCCAGAAGCTGTGATCTTTGAACTTTCTGATAGTGAAGATACATCTTCATCATACGTCTCCCATGAGAACAACTTCGAGTTGCTAGGAAACATTTGTATCTTCGTAGTTTGAAACCTCACCTTGATGAAGGCAGAACAATCCAATCAATAACTTGATGCAAAAGGGCAAAGCAGATAACAATGTGAAGCACAAATGGCAAGAACAATGTCACAAAGATCTCCATCAGCTAACTAGAACAACCGAGTGATGCAAACAAGAAAATGTGAATAACAAGCTCATTAACATCGTCTAAGTTAAGGGAACCAAATGATAAGTAACCATCACAATGAATCGTCCAACTAAGACTTTACTCAATACTATATTCAATGTTTCAAACAAGAACTAACTAACTATCCAACAAAGTGAAAAAAATCGAATATCAACTGCTTACCTTTATCCTCCGAAGCAACAGGGATTCCGCGCCTCAAAACCTCTTCCACAAACAAGACAACTCCTTCCTTCTCCCCCATTCATCTTCCCCAGCCCCACTCGCATTGACGCAACCCCCTCTTCCTTTCTCATCCCATTCATCCGCAACATAACTTCAATCCCTGCCAACCTTCCTCCTCTAAGGATATCCAACAGCGCCCCTGTCACCCCTCCAAGTGCAAGGCTGACTTCGATTCCCACTCCAACGCTTCCTTCCGCCACTCTGTTTTTGCCACCTCTACCCCCTCCAGTCCCTCGCGCCGCCACCACGTCGCGACTTCCACCATCCCCGAGTGTGACGAGTCCGACAATTCCACCGTTGACTCTACCTCCGGCCGTTGGGTTAGTTTTCACTGTCAGACCCCCACCGGTCCCCCTTCCCCTACTTTCAACCTCATGAACAGATCTGAATCAAGAAATCAGTAAAAAAAAATGGAAAGGGAAAAAAATGTTGAACCTGATGTTGGAGACCTGATGTTGGAACCTGTGGTAATCGCCCTTCATCTTGAGGTAGAAGACCTTAGAATCGCCGAAGGAAGCCGAGGGAATAAGGCGAGAGTTGAGGAGCTTGAGAATACCGTTGCAGATGTTGGAGAGCTCGGACTCGATCTTGGATCGGTAGTCGTAGATGACGGTGACGTGATCCTCGTTGTCGCGGCTCTTCCTTCTGCTCGATCGAGGAGATGATGCGTCACGAGGTGTGGCGTGCTCCGATCACTTTCTTGTAGGCTATAGAGAGGAGATTCCTCTCTTCGACGTTGAGTTCCTCGTTGTCTGCGGCAGCGAAGTGGAGAGCAATGCGCCAAAGATATGAAGGCAGCGGCGGAGGGAGGAGGCGGCGTAGGGAGCAGAAACGTCTGAAGTGGTTGGAGGCAACAAAGGAGGAAGCAACGTAGTTGTGGAGGCAGCAACACAGGGAAACACGCGAAGAAGGAAAACAATGGCATATGTTTTTACTGCCCTAGACCAGGCCTACTAACTCGGTTCCCAAAAACCCGAGGCAATATCCAGCCTACTGCCTTGGTTGTGCTGCCACCCGATGCCTAATCCCTTAAAATTTTTTTATTAAAAAAGCATACACCTCGGTTAGGGGAAACCGAGGCAGTATGGGGAATATCGCAGAGTTATATGCTTCGGTTCACTTAGATATCGAGGCAGTTACTGCTTTAGGCACCAGTTAGTGGAGAACCGAGGCGTATGCCTTAGCTTTTATTACAAAACTGCCACCGTCTTTTTATATGCTTCGGTTTTTACGAAACCGAAGCGTATATGGCGCGTTAGAAACTCCTTTTTTTACTAGTGAAAGAAGAAGCCAAAAAATTGTGAAATTTAAGTCTAACTCAAACTCGCTAAGTTTATTTTATAAGGTTGAGTTATGTTTAAATTTCACTTCTTAACACAGAATCTAGCAAAGTTTGTTATTTTTTGAATATTTTGTTTCATATGCTATCTAGCTGCTATTAGACAAAATATCTAGTCTCACACTCGATATATATATATATATATATATATATATATATATATATATATATATATATATATATATATATATATATATATATATTTCAGTGTAAGGACTTATTAGAAGTCTTACATCAACTAGAGATAAGATCACTTTAATGTATATAGATAAGTGTAAATCTTATCTTATAAACCAATTTTGTGTGATTAAAATAGACTTAAAATATACTTTTTAATAAGAACAAAAACCACAAAGACAAAAGTATCGAATTGTCTAACGTCAATAAAAAAACTAAGAAAAAAACAATATAAAGTTACCATCTAGAAACACTCATGAAAATAGGGAAAAACAAACCACATAACAAAGGGAGAAAACCTTAGGTAAAAAGATAAACAAACCTATTAAATGATAATATTTGACTTATTTTTACACCTTAATGCCTATACTCCTATAGTTCTTTTTCATTGTATAAGTAGAATAAAAGTAATTAAGACTCAATTGGTTTACAATGACAAAAAGAAAAACTAATATCATTAGTTTTAGTAATATTTTGTAAAACTAATTCTTATTAAATTATTTTATTGAAACTTAATTTGAATATTAAAAAATCAATGAAAATATAATCTCAATTGAATGAAAGATATTCTTAAAATAGTTTTGTTATATAAACAAGACAAAAATTAGTTACCAATGTACTTTCAATTAATACACTTTCTTTTACATTCAACACGAGGAGTATAATAAAATATACCCATCATTTCGTTAAGTTTTCAACCTTCAAATTAAGAAATTCAATACATTTCCTTTTTAAAATGTAGTGCTGCAAATAGAAATTTATAATTTATTGTAGTACTGACAACGAGACTTGTGGGGGGAGAAAGAAATTTACAATATTTGTTCACCGAGGGAATTGCAACTTTAGACGCAAACCTTCCCCTAAAATGACATGTTTCTCGTTTAAGAAAAATATATATTAAGTTTCCCACTTAAATTGGGCTAAGCAAATTATTCATTTTCTGCCAAAAAAAATTATTCATTTTGTCGTTTTGTGTGAGCTAACCTTGATCAATTTGATATATATTCAAGTCAAATTTGCGTAGGGCATTTGAAAAAAGCAAAGTGAGAAAAATCAATCAAGATTATGAAGAATAATATTAAGGGTCCAATTCTGTAGGTAAGTAAATAGAAACATGTTACTAATTATTTAATCATTTTCTTTCTCTTGCGGACTAAATTTGTGGCAGTAAACTATATAGCTTCTTGCAGGGAATAAGCTCCACTAGGGTTTTTTATTTTTTTTCTCAAGTGAAATATAGCTTTGAATTTGATTAGAGCCCTTCATTAGCTGTTTTAATTAATCATTTGCTATTGTCATACCACGTTGAAGAAATTTGGCAATCCAATTAATTGACTAGAAAAAACATAATTCAGTGATGGAAACCATAATCTCAATAAAAGATGCATAAGGGTATCATCAGGTTTGCTAGTTGGCAAGTATTTTGTTGATTAGGGCAAATGAAGAAACACTTTCAAACTGATAATAGCACTAAAGACAAAAGTAATTCATAAGCTGAAATAAACTACCAAACCAAATCTTGAGAATCTACTTATAAACCATTTTATGCTATTTCTTCATTTGATTTTGTTCTTGTTCAAGAGAGATTGTTAAATTATATATTTTGGGAACTGTTTGTAGAAAACCAAGGTTGCACTAATGAATCAAGGATCAAAGCATATACGATTTTTCAGACAGAATTAATGTTTTACTTAATTAATTAATAGATAACTATCCTAATATTAAAAATCCCACATAAATTAAAGATAAAATCAACTCGTAATATATAAATAAATATAAATCTTATTTTATAAATTATTTTTTTATAAAATTATGTTAAATTTAAAATTTTAATGTTTTAATTCTTCACGAGTATTCATAATTTTAAAATAATTAATTGTATAAGCTAGTATTAGTTATGAGAGGTTTTAATTTAATAGCGAAATGCCAACTAATATGACCACCTTCAGTTTTACTATTTGGAAATTCATTTCTTGGAGCATGGTTTAATTATTGTACATTTAAAACGTTTAAATGATGTAAGAAAGTAAGCAACGTGATTTAAATTGATGTTACTGACATAATTTATCTCATTATCAATATTTTATATACTTTTAACTGAATTTTGGCAATTATAATAAGATATAATGTAAACTATATATGAACGAGTCAAAATGCCTTATGAAGGATCATATAGATATCAAAGACTAGTGTGTCTAGGCTCCTATTGTAAATCATATATAATTTGTTATTTATGAAATCTGATTTTGTGCAGTGTGTGGTTTCATCATTAGTTGTATACATGCCAAATTTCTCTCCTTCTACTTCTCATCAATGAACTTTGCTAATAAGAAAAAAAATATAAATTATTGGAATCTTATGCAACCAGAGCACTAAAAAATTTATTAAATAACAATTAAATTTAGAAATAAAAAATAATTAATCATTAAATTGACTAATTAAATATCATTTTTTAAACTATAAATTATTAGTATTTAAAATATTCTTTATCATTAATAAAAAATTATAATTCATTTTTGAATTAGAGTCTAAATTAGTTCCTAACATATTAGCTATCAAAATTTTAGTCAATTATTATTATTAATTCTTAATCTATTTCTATTTTTAAATTAGAAAATAATTTAGAATTAATAATATTAATTAAGTAGCTAAAACTTTTATAGTTAAGGTTAGAGACCAATTTAGACTATAATTTTCAAATCAATTGTAAGTTCTTCTTGATAATAAATATTATTTTAGATTAATGTTTTTAAGATTGACTCTAATTTAGTTAATACAGTGACTAACTATTTTTCTCTCTTTAATTGCTATTAGATATATTTTCTTATAGTGTAATGGAAAAGATATTGTTAGAAGTCATACATCGACTATAAATAAGTCAATTTATGATATGTAAGTGAAAGCAAACATCACCTGACAAGTTGATTTTGTAGGATTCACTTAAGTTTAAATTTTACTTTTTAATTGAAATAATCATATCTCAAAAGTGAGATAATCACATCTTAAAATTTCTAACACTTTGATTATGTTGACATCTTGCGCACAACTATGTTAGTTATGTATTTAAAATACTAACTAGTTTGACTTTAAAATATAAGTTGTTATCGAATTCAATTGTATCAAATTCTAAAATATCTTAAGAGTCATCTACATATTTCTAAGGTGTGATAAAGTGAAGAGGTTGTGTATATTAGTCAAAGGAGGATGCAAATGATGGAGACCTAAATACTAGTTTCTTGAAGTGTTATGTCAATCCATTTCAATCTAGTAAGTGCTAAGGAAGATCAATACAAGAGGTTAAGCGCCTTGTACATGCTCTTAACTTGTATCTTGTGTGTTTTATTGAATTATGTCTTGATTTAAGTTAGGAAAGGATGGAAGGCTAATGTTTAGCTATCGTGGAAAGTTTGTGGATGTTTTAAGTGTTTCATTAAGAAATTTTTGGAGGAAGAACTAATATTGGTTCCTAGAAGTTAGAAAATAAGAAGAAATATTTTTTTTATTGTTTGTTCATATAATATTAATAGTAGAACAATTTGGTTTGAGTATGATGTAGGAAACATAGGAAGGTTACATGCAAATTTTAGGCAAGGTATTGACTGATTATTGAGAGGTGTATGTATAACAAGATCCATTTGGGTGAATCTTTGGGAATGTAGGGTTGGTTAAATAATTCTTTATACTTTAGGTGTATCTTGGCTAGAAATATAACAACATAATTAGAAATATGAAAAACAAATGATAAAAGATCATAAATGAAAATGAATGGAATAAGAGCAAGATAGGGTGAGAGCTTACCTTGCTAAAGTGTACACAAGTCCTATGGAGTTGGAAACACTAGTAAAAAATATGCTTTTTACCTCGTCCAATAGACTTCGGTTTAAGGAAAATCGAAGCCTACCAGTAAGCGGTGACAATTTTGTAGTTTTGAGGAACTTATATGCCTCGGTTCAGTGAGAACCGAAGCATATAGCACATATTACCTCAGTTCAAAATACAACCAATGCCTAATACTCTGCCAAAAAGTCACCTGCGGCTATTAACTTGGTTAAAGGTGGAACCGAGGCCTATTACCTCGGTCAAATCTCACCTTTTTCACTCGCACCTAACCTACTCTCATCTACCCTACTGTTCATTTTACACGAAGCGGTTTTCTTTCCTCTGGCAGAAACAAAGAGCAATCTCCCTTCTCCCACTTGACAGCCACGGCGCGAGGGGGTTCTTTCCTCCATTGTAGCAGCTTGCGCTCTAGCGAGGATGACGATGGTGGCCGGCGTCAAAAGCGGAAGGGAGGCGCGATGGTGGAGACGAGTACCGCGACGACGATGATGAGAGGCTCGCCGATCTAAGGCATTTGGCGAGCAGAGAAGATGGTGCCTTGGATATGATGAGAGGTTCGCCGATCTAAGAGTTGAACAGAGTTCCTTGGCAGCGACGACGATGACGGATGAAGATGATGAATGGTGACACACCGGAAGAGCATTGGTCACGGCGGCTTGCTGAATAGATAGTCAGGGCGCGATTCTCGGTTGGTTTCTGTGGAGGCGCTCACGGTGGCTGTGGTTGACAGAGAAGATGGAGATGATTGGCGAGGTCGCAGTGAGGTGGCGGCGAGGTCACAGCGAGACCGCAGCGAGGCCGCAACGAGACCGTAGTGAGGCCGCGGCGAGGGCGTCCTGCAGCGGTGGCGTTGGCGAGGCACGAAGAGGTGGCGGCGAAGTCGTGGCGAAGTCGCGGCGACGACGTCCTACAGCGGTGGCGTTTCTGCGAGAAGGAGAGGCATCAACCTTCATCTTTTCTTCTCTCTGTTCTGGTTTGGCCTTGCAGGAGCCTCCCTTCTTCCCCAAATTGTTCTTAGAGTTGGTGATGACAACCTCGCAATGCTCATTGCATCAAAACCCAAAAGCCTTTGATTCTTACAAAAGCTAAAAAGGTACTTTTTTTTCTGTGTTATTTTGGGAGTGATTTTGTTAAGGCTGGTGTAGTTGCTATTGCAGTGCTTGCTTTACTCCTTGGTTGCTTTGAGGGATTGGAAGAGATAAGAAATAGTAGATCATTGGTGCCACTTCTTATTGATCTTCTGAGATTTGGTTCTTTGAAAGGGAAGGAAAATTCAATAACCCTTTTGCTTGGACTGTGCAACAAAGAGGGAGAACTGGTGGCAAGAAGACTCTTGGCAAATCCAAGAAGTATTCCTTCTCTTCAATGCAATGAAGAGGGAGAAAATACATCAGATTATTTCAAGGACTGCAATGTTTGTCTAACTCAGTCATAAATCCTTCTTAGGTGAAACAAGGAGATAATCCAAATGCATACCGAAAAAATAAAAAAAAAACACGTTATTGCCTCGGTTATCTAAGAACCGAGGCATAATCCTAACTCATTTTAACCCGGTTCAGAATCGAGGCATAAAACCACCCCTTTTTACCTCGTCCGTATATGCCTCGATTGCAGAACCGATGCCTATAAGCAAAATTAACCGATGCCATTTGTCCTTAATGCACTAGTGAAATATCCTTCCCTCTTGACGTGAATTAAGAGGATGATGTGAATCCAGATGTGTGGATTTGTTTTACGAATTTATCTAGTTTGGAATGCTAATAAGCAAGAAAGTTTGGCAGAATTAGTGAGAACATGGACAATACTTTATAAATGTCAATATCTTTAGTTATAGATTCAGATGATTCCAAAATGAGGTGAAAGTTCACATTCTGAACTTAAATTTAGGCTCAAGAATCACTTAATTTAGACACGCACAACGAAAGTTATGGCTATGAGATATGTAAGACCCGTATAAATAAAATGATTTCTTACCTTAAGTATTTTATTTTGTGGTATTATATAATAAATTATGATGAAAAAAAATGTTGAGGTAAGGGGTTTAACTTGGGATATAACATAGTGTATGATGGGTAGAAGGTAACAATGTAATGTTGTTGCATGCTTTCTTCCTTGTGTGTTGGGATTAAAGTTAACATGTTGAGATTTATTTGAGACCCTTCCCGAAGCCCAAAATAGTCGTATGAGTGGTCAAATTAAAGATATTTGAGTCTAGTTTCCAACAAATAAGGAATCAACTCAATTGGAGTTCGGCAGAGAAAGTAATGAGCAAAATAGTCATCAAAGGTCAAAGCAAAGCAGAAGAGCGGGGTTAAACTTCAAATTTTAGTAATTTTACTGCAGCTAGCCCTATAGTCCACAAATTACGATTTTTGTGTCCAAAGAAAGATATTTGAGTCTAGTTTCCAATAAATCAAGAATCAACTCAATTGGAGTTCGGTAGAGAGAATAATAAGCAAAATAGTCATCAAAGGTCAAAGCAAAGCAGACCAGAGCGTGGTTAAACTTCCAATTTTAATAATTTTACTGTAGCTAACCCTCTAGTCCAAAAATTACGATTTTTGTGTCCAAAGAAAGATATTTGAGTCTAGTTTCCAAAAAATCAAGAATCAACTCAATTGGAGTTCGGTAAAGAGAGTAATGAGCAAAATAGTCATCAAAGGTCGAAGCAAAGCAGACCAGAGCGTGGTTAAACTTCCAATTTTAATAATTTTACTGCAGCTAGCCCTGCTATCCAAAAATTACGAGTTTGGTGTCCAAAGAAAGATGTGTGTCTAGTTTCCAGAAAAGCAATAATAAACTCAATTAGAGTTTGGTAGAGAGAGTAATGAACAAAACAATCAACATAGGTCAAAGTTGAGAATACGAGAGCAAGATTAAATTTCCGATTTTAATAGTTTTACTGCAGCTAACCCTGTTGTCCAAAAATTTCGAGTTTGGTGTCCAAAGAAATATTTTTGAGTCTAGTTTCCAATAAAAAAGAAATAAACTCATTTGGAGTTATGCACAAAGATTTATGAGAAAAATAACAAGCAAAAATCAGTGTGGACAGCATTCAATTTTACTCGTTGGGAGCACTTATCTACACTCTTTAACCAAGAGTGTGGGTAAGAGGGTATTGAGAATTCTCTTCCATTGTTGGAAGAGGAAAGAATGAGTTATGAGAATGAGAGGAGTGAAAGAGATGTTTGGTGAGTTGGGGTAAATGTGTTTGATGAATGAAAAACAGTGAAGAAGAATGAAAGTTTGATGTTTTGGGTATTAATTAAAAAGTGGGGGTGCACTAGAAAGGTTGTTCTAGTTGATGGAAGTGTGAAATTAGTAATTTCACGGGGGTGCATCAGTAGGAAAAATAATTAAATTAATTTATTTAATTATTTGTGATTTAAACAAATTGTTGGTGAATGATTTGGTTGACTTTGTGCATGATGATGACCTGCGTATGGTAGTGATGGTAAAATTGTGAGAGCAAGCGTTTTGTCATTTCCTTATATTTTTTGTCGAATCGATGGTGTTCGTATTGTGATACGATAGTGTGTTGAGTCTCTACGGAGAATGAGGTTCGAGTGTCACCCTTTCCTCGTGCGCGGGGACTAGAGAGGGTTGGATGTCTCGCCCAATGACTTCGGCTTGTGTGAGTATAGTGCTAGGTGGGTGCGCCTAACCGAAGTTTTTACTCGTAATTCCTTGAGGAGTCGGGGAGATAGGTCTGAAGTTGCGATGGAAGACGACTCAAATCGTCCTGTTTTGCGAAATAGGTTTGGTACGACAAAATTCAAGGAAACAACAGAAGCTTGAGTAAATGATTGAGTCGTGAGTTTAATACTGTGATGTATTGTAATATTGTGACTTTGATAGTCTGAGTGGTGATGATCTGAGGTATTAATATTGTGACTTTGATAGTCCGAGTGGTTATGATCTGAGGTACTAATATTGTGACTTTGATAGTCTGAGTGGTGATGATCTAAGTTATTAATATTGTGACTTTGATAGTCTGAGTGGTGATGATCTGAGTTATGAGTTGAATATTGCGTTGTAATGTAAGGTTGTGATTAGGATAATCTAAGTTGTGATATTTTGATATTGAAATTATATGCTATGTTAGGTTCTTCGTTACTCACCCTGAAATGTTGTGGTTGTGGTTTCCACCTACGATGATCGTACTTGTACGGGAGTAGATGGCGTTGCAGATGAGGCAGAGATGAAGTAGCACGACGAGAGTTATGGGAAATACTATGGGGAACTTATCATGTTTTAAAGTAATTTTATGTCTTTGAATAATGAATTTGATATTTGTAAGGTTTTAACCTTATGTTGTAAGATGCTTAGACTTTTGATGGTTTAGTTCCGCGATGTTAATTTATAAGAAAAAAAAAACTGGCGTAAAAGTTTGGATTTGTTATTTTCTAGTGGCACTCCGTAAGGGGTGTTACAAGATAAACTTACACAAAATTATGAAAGGTGGAGGAAATAATTACTCTTTCCAAAGAAGACAACACACAAAGGATGTGAAAGTCCTTTGATATAGCCAAAGGCTCTTGAATCCCTAAAAAACTTAGGAGAATCACTCTCATCAAGATAAAAGAGTTAAAGCTATAATATTTCTACATAAAAGCTCCACTTGTTTCTTTGATGAAAATGGTTAAGCTTATTTCGAAGCTTTAGCCGTCATAATTACAAAAGAATTAATGGCTGATTGTAACTACAATTTGTGGCCACCAAAAGTCATCTAAAAGTGTAGAAAAAGATAGGCCAATACACTCAACCAAGAGGGGGGAGGAGGGGGGGGGGGGGGGGGGGGGGTTGAAATGGTTTGACTTTAAAAATTATGTTCTTTCAAAATCTTTTCGAAATCTTTGATATTTCTTGGAATGCAATATGACAAATATAGTGAATCAACAAATAAAAGAGATAAGGAAGAGAAAGATTAACACACAGATTTATACTGGTTCGGCCAAGCCTACATCCAGTCTTCCTTCAACAACCTTAGTTGAAGGGATTTCACTATATTGATAGAGTTCTTACAAGCAAGACATACAAAGAACAATCCTCTCAATGTACTCTCCTTCCTAACTTAATACCAACTATAGCAACCCAGAAAGATCACCCACTTTCTGTCACCTTAGAACAATCCCAACTCTAAGAATACGTTGAGAGCAATCCCAACTCTCAATGAGAACAATCACAGTTCTCTCCCCCTGGCACAACAAGACAGGAACTCAATCTACAGATTGAAAAAGATAAACCTGATCTTTACAGCAAGCACTCCAATAGTGCAGATATGATCAACAACCTTTAAGCACACTTCTTGATAGAATCTTGATGTATAAACTCAAAGTTGATCCTTGATTCTTCAAGGTCGTTCTTGGATGCTCCTGTAATCAAAACTCAACCAAAATGTTAGTTATGAAATTGAATGTTCAAAGATTAGTTTGAAAAACACGCAAGACAATTATTTATAGGATTTTTTAAATCTTGTCGCATTTTAATTGATTACGCTATTAATGTAATCGACTACGTTTTTCCTGCTAGTTTAGTAGTTTTTGACAGCATTTTGAAATACAACTTTTACCCAATTATATGGCGCATGCAATCGATTAAACAATTCTTAACAGCCAAAAAATGCAATATGACCGTTATAATTGTATTTACTTGAAATAAATTGAATTTATCATATGAAAATGACTTAACTGATTATACAACTTATGTAATCGGTTATGTCCAACACTTAAGCAAAATTTCAATTTCAAGCTTCTTTTAAATAAGATTTTCACTCTTTTGAAAACATGTATTGGCTAACTTTCTTAATCAATTATACACATTTTATACCAGATTATGTTAGAACAATTTGACTTTAATAACACATACAAGAAATCTGAAACAATTTAACAGATTACATGGATTGCTTAACAGATGCAATTATACTAGAAATACATTGTTAATTTGTTTAAACATGTAAACCTTTTTTCAATCATTAATACATGTATCAAGCACATATATCAATAATATCAAACATTTGTTATGCCGTTTTGTGCAAGATAACTATAAAACAGATCCTTAATGTCCATTAACAAAAATGTCCATTATACAATGTTCATCATCATATACATCATCAAAAACAACATATTCAAAGATTCATTCTTAAACAATGAATATGCATATCACAGATATAATCACAATGAATATGCATAACATATAGTTCAAGCACAAGCAAATATATAAACAACAGTTTTGCTTAATGTGTGAAAGAAACTATAAAAACATTTCTGTTGTCATCATCAAAAACACATATGGAATATATGGGTTTAGCTTTCACATAGCTCCCCCTATCAACAAAAAGCATTCAGTTATACATAATTTTGATCTCCCATAGGCTAATGACTAAGTTGTCAATTGGGATCTTATTACAACTTAAAATAAAATCAAACTAAGACCTATTAATTGATTTACCCAAAATATAATCTGGTCAACCAATTTTACAAAGGATTAAACCATTATTTTAAAAAAACTAATTACTTGAGAAAAAACAACAACAAAGTGGTGTTTTAGTTTTCCTCCATTTGGGCCATGATACAATTCACCACCTTGGTCTTTTCTTCCTGAACCTTGGGCTTGTATTCAATTAATATGGACAACACTTTTTGAAGAACTTCATTTGCTTTCCTTGCTCTGGCCCTTGTCAAAGGTCCTCCAAGTCCTTCAACATCCCCTTCACCTCTTGAAACACTTTTGTCTATGCTCCAAGTAAGGAAAAAAGGAAGATATACCACTTAAGAAAATTTTCAACTAAGAGTAGTTCACTTTCTCACAAAGAAACACAATATGTTTTCCAAATCTCCCAAATGAATTTTACTTCTAATGTGCTTACCATATTGATATAAGTTCCTTTTCATAAGGTATGGATTATGAGCATGTCTATTGATTAAAATTCGAGTAATTTTCAAATTCCAGCTCTGGTGCCAATTGTTAGAAAAGAGATGCCTTATATCTCAAACAAAGAGGGGAGGTGAATTGGATTTTGCTTTAAAAAATTGATCTTTTCAAAAGCTTTGCAAAATCTTTGGTTTTCTTGAAATCAATAAAACAAGAATGATGAATCAACAATAAGAAAGAAAATGATAGAGAAAGATTAACACAAACAATTTATACTAGTTCGGCCAAGCCTACATCCAATTTTCCTTCAACAACCTGAGTTGAAGGGATTCCACTTCAATGATAGAGTTACAAGAATATAGAGATATCCCCTCTCAATGTAGTTCTCACCCCACTCAAAATCACTATAGTAAACAAGAGGTGAACATCCTCACACTCTTACCAAGTAGAGAATAATCACAACTCTCTTAACACCCTGAGAACAATCCCAGATGTCAATGAGAACACATACGACTCTCTCGCCTAGCACACCTACACAGGAATGCAATCCACAGATTGTAGATGATGAATCTGATCTTCTAAATACACTCCAGTAGTGCACATCACATCAGAACAATTCTGCCTAGTTTCTTGATAGAATCTTGATGTGTAAAACCCAAATTTGATCCTTGATTGTTCAAAAGTCTTCTTAGATGCTCCTGTAATCAAAACTCAATGAAATAATTAGTTATGAAATTGATTGCACAGGATATGTGGCAACTGATCTTGACATTCTCCACATGATTAATATGTGGCAGCTGATCCATATCGTGCGGCTGATGATCAACTTTGCTTCTAAGCACCGTGGGTGAGCTTGGATGATCCTATAAATCGAACTCTCCTCTACCTTTGTAATCACTTTTGGATGGTAACGAGTGTTATGTTGAAGAAATCATTCCAACACCTCCTTGCACTAAAAGTCTTCTCTTAAATCCATATTCATCTTCATCTCTAGCTTCCTCCCTCCTATGGAAGGTCGTCTGAGTTGGATTCTAAACCACTTCTCCACTAATAACACTCTAGATTTGCTTATTTTTCTATGTTAAAATTCTTTTCTTAAGCTTCTTTATAGCCTTTAATTCTTTAGAAATATAATAGATTAGTTTTAACACCTAAAAATAACTTTAAAATAAAAATCGAGTTAATTTCTTCTTTTTAGCTAAATGAAATTAGTTTTTGAATGACATAGATTTTTCTTTCTTTTATAGATAAAAATTTCCGAAAACAAAATAAAAATATTTTTTTGAATAGGTTATTTTTACCTTTTCTCTAATTATTGATTTTGCAGACCGGGCCTGATTAATTAGGCTAGTCATTTTTGTCAAGGCTAGAAAATTGGACCAGTGCTGAATCTATTGAAAAAGGGTGTTACTCCCTCCACCACCACATTTTCTTCCTCCACCTCCCCAATTCTATTATATATTTTTTGAATTACAAAACTAACCTTTTATAATTACAAAAATAACCTTTATACTTTTTAATTTTAATTATTTACTTTAACCCTAAAATCTATATTTTTACCCCTTCTCACCCACCTCCCAACCTTCTCAGATTCTCACCCAAACACCATCATTCTCATCTTCCATTTTTCCTCCATACAAGTTTTCTTCCTCATTCAGCGGTGGGCGGTGTGCGACGGTGCGACAGTGTGGCGGTGCGGCGGTGGTGTGACGGTGAAGTGTGGTGGTGCTTTCTCCCACAAGGTTAATGATGATATTTTTAATTTTTTTTTAAATGTAATGCATATATTTTTGCTCTGTGTTGGGCTGCTCCTCTGCTTTTTTTCTGCTGTGTGCGTGTGTTGGGAGAAAGGAAGAAGATAACCACGAAAAATGGAGGTCGGACATCCGTTTGAATCTGAAACGGATGTCGACATCCGTTTCAGATCCAAACGGATGCCCGACCTCCGTTTTTGCCTGTATATTTAACGGTTGGGTCGTTTAACGGTTGGGTCGTTTCAATTAGCGGTGTAACTCTCTCTCTTGTTTCGAAAATTGTTTCTGCAGAAAAAACGGGATAAAGTGAAAAACAGAGTTGCTGCTATGGTAGTGTTTTTAGATTTTGCTGACGGTGAAGGAAGAGAACTGCCCGTACATGTTGATAACAGCCGCACTACTTTAACATATCTCTATTTTCTCTTTTATGACCTGTAAATTTTCCAATTTTAATTTATGTTTCCTTGTACATTGATATGAAGTTTAAATTTGCAATTTGAAATAAATTATTCAGATAAATTGCTTCTTATAATTTGAAAAAAAATGGCCCAGTTTGTTATCAATATTAATATACATGCAATAATCATTATATATATATATATATATATATATAAAATAGATTATCGATAAAATAAAATTTTAAATGTATAAATTATTGAGATTATTAAACCATAAAATTTAACAAAAGAGGAATAATTGTCATATGAAAGAAGGAAGAATGATAAAGAGAATGAATGTTCATATGAGATTTTAAATAATATTAACCATAAAATTTTTATAAGGGTAAAATAGGAATGAAAAAATAAAGAAAAGGGTAAAAGAGGAATGGGGTGGTGGAGGAAGCAAGTTGTGGTGGTGTAGGGAGTAACACCCATTGAAAAATTGGGTTGTTGACTACTAATTGGGCCTGTGTTAGGGTAGAATAGGGTTCCTCGAGAGATCATGAAGTGCGAATAGTTAGTTTTTTTTTCACTTTCGTTTCAATTTGATGTTCTTAGCTTTAGATTTTGAAGTTGCGTAGATCAGAGGTTTTCTTGGTTCTGGATTACGTAGAGAAGTTCCACGAAAGTGACAAACCTTGGTTCTTGCTGGCTGTTCTCTGGTAACAATTCTTTTGTAACATTTTGTTTTAATACAATGAAATTTCTTTTCCTATTTGATTTCCTTGTCATTTTACTATTTCTGCACTTTTAATTGATTCCTTGAATTGGTTTGAAGAATTCGGACTTTAATGTTGTTAATTGTAGGTTTATTGTCTTGAATTTGATAGATAGTGAGTTGATTTACTTTGATTCAGCTTCGTGTATGATTTTAGGTGAATTTAAGTTATGTGATTTACGTTATGATTCTAATTTGATGTGTATATTAGGATGTTTCAATTATGTTAGTAAGTTGTTACAATTTTGCGTAAAAGTTTACATTTCTAGAAATTATAGATTGTTGATTTTTCATTCTAAAGTTGTTCTTAGATTCTGAGTATCGTTTAGGTTTTAATTCACTGTTTGAACTTTATAATGTTTCATAGAGTAGAATTAGTTCTTGACTTTTATACTTTGTTGAAGTTTGAATGTATATAGTGATTGATAACATAGATAGTTGTTTTGTTTTTGTTTTGATGATAGGTAAAGTTGAAAACATAATTCTGATTTGAACAAAAAACTGATTTGAAGAATTGAGTGAGAGTTACCAACTTAAGTTCTGAAATAAGAACTCAAAGACCCCAAAGTGGGTTGAATTTTATAGGAAGTCTTCTTGATGAGTAACTAAGATTCATTTCATCAAATTATTGTATGTTCAGTGCTGAAATTTGTTTTTAATACTACTCTTCGACTATTTCCTTGCCTTATTTGAATTGATAGATGATACTATTAGATTAGTTGCTTAAATTCAAATTTGTTTTAGTTTAGGTGTTAAATTTCATGCCTTCTTCAATACTGTTCTATTTACTTGATCTTTGCATCCATGTCTTGCATTGTAAATTCCTAATTTAGGAGTATAATTAGCATAATTCCTTGCATAATACTTTGGTTTTCTATTTTAATTTTTAGCATAGTAAATAATACTCATTTCTTTTATTAGGTTATGATTTTCTTTTCCTTATATAGTTAGTTATAACATTTAGGATTTCATAAAACCAGTGGCTGTTTTAGGTTAGATTCTGCATTTTTAATTAGTCATTTTCGTTTTAAATTTTAATTCTTTTCCCCACCTTGCATTGGTAGATAAATAGTTACTAAATAAAAATACTTTAACCAAACACTTCTAAAACTTAACAAGTTGAGTCCAAAGATTTGACCTAGGTTATCCCTTTATTACATTAGTGGGGAAGTCTAGTTTTATTTTGTTTTTGTGCGGTCAAAAACGAGTTTAACAAATGGTGTTGTGGCCGGAGACTCGGCGAATTAAGTCTTAGGGTGTTTAGTTAGTCTTGTAAGGTCTGTTTCTTTTTTGTACTTTTTAGTATACTTAGGATATGTTTCTAAAACTGTAGCAATATTGATTACCTATTCTTTGTGGTGTTTTGGTCTTTGATTTTGAAAGTTGTTTCGTGATTAATGTGTTTGTGTGTTGTTGAGTGCTTAGTCAACACCTCGTTTGAGGAGGTTTAGGCTGTAGGCAGAGTGTGTTTGACTCATATTATAATTTTTATCTTTGAATCTGTAAACTAATAGGTGTTCCTCCAACTGTGAGAGTTGAAAGTGTATAACCAAGGCCAACCATATCCCTTTGTTTACTCTAGAGCTAGAAATTGGTAGGACTAGAAAAGGAATTAAGAATGAGAGGAACTAGAGTGAATCTAAAGCTACTGGATCAGTTCCCCCCAACATATGAATCCCTATTAGAATTTTTAAAGACTGAAGACATGGGTAGTGGACAGAGGGAAAGAACGTTAAAGGAGATGGCTAACCAGGAAATTGGATTCCAACCCTGTGTATCCAAGTACCACATGCGTAGAGAGCTCCAAACTTTGATTTGAAGTCTAGGTTCATCCAACTCTTACCTAGGTTCCATGGGTCAACAGGGGAGGACCCTTACAAGTATATTATGGAGTTTACAGTGGTCTGCTCCACTATGAGGCCTTTGGAGTGTTGGAAACTAGTATCGCAGACCGGAAATGTTTTAGAGAGCGTGATACGGTCAATAACCAAGAAAGGATGGATGAATTGGTTCTTTTTAAAAATTATGATTTTCTTTAAGAACTTTTATCAAACATTTTAAGTGAGATTTTATCAAACAGTTTAAGTGCTAAAAGTGTAGAGTCAAAGAAAATCAACAGAAATGATTTCATACTGGTTCGAATCAAAAGATTCTACGTCCAATCGTTAATCATTATAAACAATGATTAATCTTTTTAACTAAAAAAATCGTTTACAGATTACAATAAGATCAAATAAAGATCAAAGACAAATAACACATTCCTTTGACAAACGAACAGAAGAACTTGCTTACTCAACTTGAAGAGAACCGCTTCGACCTTAGTCACATTAAGCGTAAGCTTCTCGTATTCACAAGACCTGATTCGAGCACACTAAGTCTTCAAAACTTGCTCAAACTTTTTATGTATTCTCAAATGGCTTAGTTTTTAAGAGGTTTATAAAGGTATATATATAGCGTAAGGCTCAGAAACTAAAAAATTAACTCCCAATTGCTAGTGATAATCAATTATCAAAAGTGATAATCGATTATTTATGCCCGTTATGAGGTTTTCAAAAAGAGATAATCGATTATCCTTGGGTAATATTGAATCAGACAAAGATAATCGATTATTCTGTAAAATAATCGATTATTTGCGCGAGTAATCTCTTTCTATTTTGGGTTGTGATAATTGATTATTACACCAAATAATCGATTATCTGCGCAAAGATTCTCTAAGAAGAAAAACTTCCAAGTACTCTTACATCATCAAAGTTGTTCGTATACAATTATTTATACAAAATGCTTTTAATGTAAATACAACAAGAGTCTTCAATTCTTCGGCTTGTAACATCATCTAAACTTTAGTAGCTTCAAGATACCAATGCTCCTCATTGGTAACAATCTCCCCCTTTTTAATGATGATAAAAAATCTCTTGTTTAAAAGGATTTATAATTTCCTACCCATATTCAGACCTACAAACACACAAACATGTTAGTAATAACCACACTAATTAGAAGTTTTATCTCCCTCTTTTTGATCATAAACAAAAAGTAAAAATAAAGACTCCCCCTTAAATGGTTCTACCCCTCAACAAAAGAATAGATGCATTTTAAAATAGAATAAAATTGAAATTTCATAACATGAAAGAACAAAATACATCATGAAGTACAAGAAAAAAAAAACAGAAATTCAACTCAAATCAAGAAATACAATTAAGACTTAGAAAGGAGGGGTTGGAGGATAATCAAGGGTTGAAGGTTTAGGCGATCCTCAATGTTGCGTAACCTTGTGTCAAAATCTTCAAATCTCTCACACACATAGTCATGATGAGTTTGATGCATTTCTACGAGTTCATCAAACCTTGCTTGATTAGTCAAACTCATATCTTCCATTTGCTTCATGAGGTTTGCAAAATACTCTTCCATGGAAAATGATGAATAGGAAGGAATGATAGAGGGTCCAGTTGTAGAAGGAGTAACTTCACGTACAGGTTCGGCCATTTAAGTGTCATCAGTTTGATTGTTGTTGAGGATTTCTCAAAAAAGATTGAAAGACAAGAAGACGGTTGAACTCTGGAACTCCAAGATGAACTTTCACTGCATCATCCCAAATGGTGAGCACAACTACATTTGTCCAGATGTCATCATAAAAAATGATGCGTACCCCTTTTAATTTAGTAGTAATAATTCCATAACGATAATGGAGGTTGTGGTAGAATACCCGAATAAGGTCGGGATAAATACAACCCTTTTGTTCAACTAGATTGGTTAGTCCTTAGGCAGCAAATATATTGGAAAACTAGAACCCATAAAATCGGTAGTACTCTAAGTGGACATACTTGACACCCATGACACGTCTCTCCTACAAAAAATGAGCAAACTCAACTTGTTTCCATCCTTCAAGAGTGGCAGGTCTGGGAGCTCGAGGATGTGAAGAAGAGGCACCACCAGTACGTCTATGTGTGAGCATCTTGCGCCTTGAATCAACCATGAAGATTTAAAGAAGGTGTAGACATAAAGTATGAGAAGGAGAGTGAAAACTTGTTTAATCTTGATTCTAGCAGAGTTTGGGTGCAATGGGAGGTTGTTAATCGATTATGAAAGAATATTTATAGAGAGAATTGAAAAATTAGGTGTTTATGGCCGTTTATAGTCGTTTCTAAACATTGTAACGACTATATTTTTGAATCTGCATCGTTTGATAATCGATTATGGGTTCAAAAATATTTTTCTGATATGTGCTGATAATCGATTATCGATGAAGATAATCAATTATTTGTTCATGTAAACCCAATAGTCGATTATTTGCAAACCAAAAGCTTTTTTAAAAGACCAAATATAATCAATTATGACCTTCCAATAATCGATTATTTGCAAGGTGATTTACGAAAAAAATTGAAATTTTATATGAAATTTAATCCTAAGACATATCTAACACTCCCAAATCTCGTCTAAGATCATAAAATCTATCCTTGGGTAATGCCTTAGTGAAAATATCATCTAATTGATGCAATGTGTCAATGTATTCTATTGTACAATTACCCTTTTGGATGTGGTCTCTTATGAAATGATGTCTAATTTCTCTGTGTTTGATTCTTGAATGAATTATGATTGCACTAGTGTTATCACATTTTACAGGAATGTGATTACGGAAGATATCAAAGTCTTCCAATTGTTGTTTCATTCATAGAATTTGGGCACAACACTTACCAGGAGCGATGTATTATGCTTCTGTGGTAGACAAAGCTACACACGATTGTTTCCTTGAGTGCCAAGACACTAAAGAGCAGCCCAAAAAGTGACATGTTCCACTAGTACTTTTCCTATCAATTTTACAACCCCCATAATCAGCGTTAGAATATGCTATTAGACTAGGTGTTGCATCAGAAGGATACCATAATCCAAAAGAAGTAGTTCCTTTAAGATACTTTAGAATTCTCTTAACAACTTTTAGGTGGGATGCCTTAGGATTGGCTTGGTACCTAGCACAAACACATACACTCTGCATGATGTCAAGTCTACTAGTTGTGAGATATAGTAATGAACCTATCATACCTCTAAACATGGTTTGGTTTAATTTTACCCCAGATTCATATTTATCTAAATAAGAAGTTGTCATAGGGATGTTAGCTTCTTTACAAGTGTCCATTCCAAATTTTATAAGAACTTCCCTATAGTATTTGGTTTAGGAGATAAAGGTTCCCTCATCCTTTTGTTTTATTTGTAGTCCTAAGAAGAATGTTAGCTCCCCCATCATAGACATTTCAAATTCTCCTTGCATTATATTAGCAAATCCCTCACACAAGGAATTATAAGTTGACCCAAATATGATATCATCTACATATACTTGAACAAGCAAAATATGACTTCCTACTTTCTTAATAAACAAGGTTGAATCAACCTTTCCTCTAGAGAAGTCATTTTCAATCAAGAAAGTGCTAAGTCTCTCATACCAAGACATAGGTGTCTGTTTAAGGCCATACAATACTTTCCTTAATTTATAGACATGATCAACAAATTTAAAATCTTCAAAACTAGGAGGCTGATTAACATACACTTCCTCCTTTATAAAACCATTCAGAAAATCACTTTTCACATTCATTTGATATAATTTAAATCTCATTAAAGTTGCGTAAGCAAGTAATCATCTAATTACTTCTAACCTGGCTACTCGGGCATCTGTCTCATCATATTCTACACCTTCTTCTTGACAGTAGCCTTTAGTAACAAGTCTTGCTTTATTCTTAGTGATGTTTCCTTCTATATCTGACTTGTTTCTGAATACCCATTTGGTTCCAATCACTTGATAATGATCTTTCCTAGGATTGAGTTCTCAAACATCATTCCTTTCGAATTGGTTTAGCTCTTCTTGCATAGCAATGCACCATTTGTCATCTTGAAGAGCTTCACCTATGTTCTTGGGTTCTATTTGAGACACAAAAGCAACGGTTAGACATAAATTGTTTAAGTTATGCCTAGTAGTTACCTCTTTTGACATGTCTCCAATGATGTTGTCCAAAGAGAGACCTCGTGGTTATTGACAACTTCTTTGTTCAATTTCTTGATGCACAATTGGATCTTCAGAGGGAACATTCTCATTTTAAGTACATTTCTTCAAGGGCTTCCCTTAAGTAATCTTCATCACTTGCAATGGGCTTATTTGACTCAAGAGGGTTGTCCTCAAGGTCCACAATTTCATTAAAAACAACATGCATGGACTCTTCAATGATCAATGTTCTTTTATTTAAAACCATACATGCTTTGGTAGTTAATGAATAACCTAAGAAAATTGATTCATCAGATTTAGCATCAAATTTTCCTAAGTTGTCTTTACCTTTGTTCAAAACAAAGCATTTAACCCAAATACTTTTAGATGTGACACATTTGGCTTTCTTCCTTTAAGCAATTCATAGGGATTTAATTTTAGAATTGACCTAATGAGCATCATGTTCAACACATAAAAGGCAGTACTAACTACATCAACCCAAAAGTATTTTGACACATTTGATTCATTTAGTAAAGTTTTAGCTAATTTGTATAAAGATTGATAACGGTTTAAAATACCGTTATCTGTGATGTAATTTTGATACTAAATGCACTCTTTTTTACTTAGAAACTTGCTTTAACTCATGTTTTTGCTTTAGTTTTGTGAATAAGAGAGTTGAGGTTATACTTGATGATTTTATCATTAAATTCCCTTGATTTTGTAGGCTATTGGAATGATTTGAAGGAAGAGTTAAATTACCAAATAGTTGGAATGCAAAAAAGTCAACCAGAGTGCAGAAAAGTGAACCAGAATGCAGTCTGCGAGGCTTGTGCGCCTTGTTTGGAGGCTTAAGTGCCATAAATCGACGTCCATCGCCTGAGCGCCCTAAATGGGGCGCCCGAGCATCATGCGTTGTGGATTAGGCCCAGTTTTTGCTTTGTTTCGACTCTTTTGGACCGGGCCTTGTTTCTACTCTTTTTCGACTTTATTTAAAGGACCCAGGCACTCTAGGTTTTGTATCTTTGGCTGGAGCAACACAACAACACACTCTTCTACTCTTTAAAGGCGGATCTGGAGGCGGGAGCTTCCTCTTCTACTTTTAGGGTTTCACTATCTCATGCTTTTTCATTATTCATCTAGTTTCTCCATGTCTATGGGGAACTAAACTCTATTTGTTGTTGGGGGACGATGTAACCTTGTGAACTCTCATGTATTTGAATTGATTCTTAATTTATATGGTTTTTCATTAATTGTTAGGGAATTCATCTGTTTCAATGCTTGCTCTATTTAACTCATTTAGTAGCATGATTTATGAATTGCATGAGTGCTGGGAGGTTCCTTACAATTCAGGTTCTTGTTGAATTCTCCCAAGGGTAATGTTTCTCAAGGATGAGGGTATGAGTACTTGGTCGTCTTAAGCTCATGATCTTCAGACTTAATTTTCTAGGAACGCTAGGAATTGCACGAATTTAGGTCCCCAATCCCATTATGGGTCATTGGGGTTAGTACACACAAAGAAACATCATTTCACAGTTTTAATCCATGCATACTTTCCACTTGGCACACCAAAATGCTTAATGTTGCATTTGTTAGAGGTATGACCATGCTTCATACAATAGAAACAACAAACACTATGCAGTTTGTTTTACACAAAACTACCTTTTTTCAACCTAAACTCTACGAGTTCTTTTGATTTGAGGTTTCTTGTGTTGATGCACATTCTTGTTTTTAAAAAATTGTTCTTTCTAATGCCATTGTTAACATCTGAAACATATTTGGTTGCTTTAACAAGTAAGTTCTCAAGTATATCTATGTCAAACATATGACTCTTACAAGACAAACATTCAACAGGGTTTACAACCACATTAGATTCAAAATCTTTCATTTCAAGATTACTAATCTTAGTTCTTAGAATTACTTCTTCATCTAATGCTTTTTCATATTTAAGTTGTAATTCATGAAATTCATTTTTCAACTTCTTATGTGCAGCATCCAACTTTTCATATTCATTCAATAACTCAAAGAATGCGTTTTGTAAATCTAATTCACTAGTTTCATAGCTAGAATCACTTACTTGACTTCCAGCATCATCAAAATCAGCCATTAAGCAAAGATTTGCTTCCTCATCTGAGTCACTTGAGCTTGAAGAATTGAAGTCATTCTCTTCCCAAGCTATGTAAGCTTTCTTCTTCTTTGGGAATTTCTTTTCTTCACTTTTTTTGCTTTTGCGACAATTGAACTTGACATGTCCTCTTTCTCCACACCCGTAGCACTTGATGCTTGATGAAGATACTTGATTATCCTTCTTTTAACCTCTAAACTTGTCCTTACCCTTTGCTCTCATGAATTTAGCAAACCTTTTTATCATGAGGCTGATATGCTCCTCATCATCAGAATCATCTTCATCATCCCTCTTTGAGCTCTTCCCTGTAGAAACTTCGGATTTGAAGGCCAATATCTTCTTCTTGTCTTGCTCTGCTTTCGCAGTCAATCTGTTTAGCTCAAGCTCATGCTCACGGAGCTTTCCAAAGAGGATTGCCATCGACATTTGGGATAGTTTTGGGATTCTGAGATGGTTGTCACCTTCGGTTGCCAAGACTTATCCAAAGACCTTAAAATTTTTACGTTAAGTTTATCAACATCAAAAGTCTTACCTAAACCTGTTAGATGGTTCACCATGTGATCAATAGGGTCCAAGCCCAATATTAAGTCAAGGAACAATTACTCGTGGAATGACTAAGAAGATGCAACAAAACCTTGAAGATCTACCTCAAGAAGGTCAAGACCTTTTTTCACACTTCAAATGGGAGGTAGAATCCCAATAAGAAGGTCCATCAACACCCATACTAGCCATGGAGAAGGATATAATCCTTGAGATTAAGCGGACCTGATGTTTACAACATGTGTTTCTTATGCATTCCCTAACTCCAGCACATTTTTCTCACCTCTTCCACTAGGCATCTGGTCCCCTTTATGCGGCTTATCATCAGCTTTGCTTGTAAGTACCGTGGGTAGCTTTAATGATCCTATAAATCCAACTTCCCTCCACTTTGTAATCACTTTTGGATTATATAGAAATTTGTTGAAGCTATTGAGCCAACCTTTCTCTTCTTCCTAACGCGGACGTCCAGGGAAACAACAAATTAAAGATTGCAAGTCTTCTCTCTTGATCAATCAAGATGCACCTTTTGATGTACTAAAGCGATCAGTCAATGCAGTCCAGTCAGTTGCTTCTTAAGAATGCTTCAAGATGATCCAATTCTTCTCGTTCTTGATTCTTGGAGCTTTTGAGTAATCTGTAAAACCTCTCAAATGAAATCAATCAGATATGAAAGTGTAAGTATGATCAATCATTACAGATTTTCAAACAATGCGTCAATATATAGTTTATATCAATCCTGACACAAAGCAATCGATTACTAAACTTATGTAATCGGTTACATTAAACATATGTAATAGAATTACAACAAACTTAGCTCTTAATTGAATACATAATTAATGTAATCGATTTTCATTAAATGTTGGTCAAACACATTTAAAAATATGACCGTTATAACAGTTATGACTAGAAAGAAATCAATTTTCAAACATAACATACTTAATTGAATACACAAATCATGTAATCGATTAAGCTTCAACACTTAACAGAATTTTGAAAACTTTTCTTTCCAAAGACTCATAATAGCACATTTGAAAATGATATATGCACACACACAAGTTTTAATCGATTCAACAACTAATGTAATCAATTCAAACTAGTTGTTTTGGCACAGTTCAAAACCATAAGCTGTCTCATGACCTTAGTTGATTAATACAACACAGTAATCAATTTTTTCATTAAGATATACTTTTTGTGCATGTGGTATTCATAACAAAGAATCATACATTTTTCAAACAATGCGTTAATATATAGTTTATATCAGTCCTGACACAAAGCAATCGATTACTAAACTTATGTAATCGGTTACATTAAACATATGTAATAGAATTAATACAAACTTAGCTCTTAATTGAATACATAATTAATGTAATCGATTTTCATTAAATGTTGGTCAAACACATTTAAAAATATGACCGTTATAATAGTTATGACTAGAAAGAAATCAATTTTCAAACATAACATACTTAATTACATACACAAAGCATGTAATCGATTAAGCTTCAACACTTAACAGAATTTTGATAACTTTTCTTTCCAAAGACTCATAATAGCACATTTGAAAATGATATATGCACACACACAAGTTTTAATCGATTGAACAACTAATGTAATCGATTCAAATTAGTTGTTTTGGCACAGTTCAAAACCATAAGCTGTCTCATGACCTTAGTTGATTAATACAACACAGTAATCAATTTTTTCATTAAGATATACTTTTTGTGCATGTGGTATTCATAACACAGAATCATATATTTTTCAAACAATGCGTTAATATATAGTTTATATTAGTCCTGACACAAAGCAATCGATTACTAAACTTATGTAATCGGTTACATTAAACATATGTAATAGAATTACAACAAACTTAGCTCTTAATTGAATACATAATTAATGTAATCGATTTTCATTAAATGTTGGTTAAACACATTTAAAAATATGACCGTTATAACAGTTATGACTGGAAAGAAATCAATTTTCAAACATAACATACTTAATTGAATACACAAAGCATGTAATCGATTAAGCTTCAACACTTAACAGAATTTTGAAAACTTTTCTTTCCAAAGACTCATAATAGCACATTTGAAAATGATATATGCACACACACAAGTTTTAATCGATTCAACAACTAATGTAATCGATTCAAACTAGTTGTTTTGGCACAGTTCAAAACCATAAGTTGTCTCATGACCTTAGTTGATTAATACAACACAGTAATCAATTTTTTCATTAAGATATACTTTTTGTGCATGTGGTATTCATAACACAGAATCATACATTTTTCAAACAATGCGTTAATATATAGTTTATATCAGTCCCTACACAAAGCAATCGATTACTAAACTTATGTAATCGGTTACATTAAACATATGTAATAGAATTACAACAAACTTAGCTCTTAATTGAATACATAATTAATGTAATCGATTTTCATTAAATGTTGGTCAAACACATTTAAAAATATGACCGTTATAACAGTTATGACTAGAAAGAAGATCCAACAAGACCTTAAAGATCTACCTCAAGAAGGTCAATACCTCTTTGCATATTTCAAATGGGAGCTAGAAGCCCAACAAGAAGGTCTAGCAACACCCATACCAGCCATGGAGAAGGATAAAATCCTTGAGATTAAGCAACTGGGTGGCGTTGAGCACCCACCCTTGACCGTTGAGCGCGAGCGGAACTGCTGCTTACAACATGTGTTTCTTATGCATTCCCTAACTCCAGCACGTTTTTCTCACCTCTTCCACATGGCATTTGATCCCCTTTATGCGACTGATCATCAGCCTTGCTTGTAAGCACCGGGGGTAGCTTGGATGATCCTATAAATCCAACTTCCCTCCAATTTGTAATCACTTTTGGATTATATAGAAATTGGCTGAATCTATTGAGCCATCCATTCTCTGCCCGAAAGTCAATCTTCTATGCGTTTTGTTAAAATAGAATTACTCAATTTCTCACACAAAGAGGGGTGGTGAATTGGTGAAGTGTAAAAAACAAAAGCTTTTAAAAAATTTCCACAAAAATTGATGCCTTTATACTTTTCTTGAATTGCAAGATAAAACATTTTCAATGCAGTGGAAACTTAATCGAATAAGTACAGAAAGTAATCGATTGAATAAAAGAGTGTAGGGATCAGAAAATTCAAACACTGAGCTTTTATACTGGTTCGGCCAAGCCTACATCCAGTGTCCTTCCAACCACAGGAAGCCAATGCACTATAAAGATCAAGGTTTTTAGAACAAGATTTTTATAGAGACCTCACGTCAAAAATATAAAACACCTCTCTAACCCTCTAATCTAATTTAGGCAGTCAACAACTAGACCACCAATCTTCAAGAGATTGTAGAATCTGATCATGCAGTAACACCCAAATGTGTAGATTTGATCAGTCTTTGAAACACAACAGTCTTGCTCTTCAAGAAATCAAAAGTTGTTGATCACCACGGTCAATCCTTTTTCTTGGAGCTTTTTCTCTCTTTCTATAAGATCACAACTTTCTGTAAAATGATATGAAATTGTTAGAATCACCAAAAGTTCTTACAGAATTCAAATCTGCGTCAACTTATAGTATAACACATATCAGAAGCATTTTAATCGATTGAGCTACTAACATAATCGAATATAACAATCAGTTATAACAGAATTAGCAGTAGTCAAACAAATAATTGAATGTACAATTAATGCAATCGACTATCACTTAATGCTTGGTCAACATATTTAAAAATATGACCGTTATGTTAGTTGTTACCAACATTTAACAGATTTTTAAAACATCAACTAACTTATTCGAATACATAGTGCATGCATTCGATTAAGTGAAATCTTTTTGCACAGTTTTGAAAACTTTTCTCTTTGAAAAAAACTCACAGCACACTTAAAAAGAGTTTGTGCAAACACACAAGTTTTAATCGATTCACCCCATAATGTAATCGACTTAAAACTGTTGTTTTGCCACACATTTAAAGTTCAACCACAGTGCTTGTGATTTTCCTTTTCCAAAAACATATGTCATGCATACACATATAAAATCACATATTTCACACAATGATATGCAATGAACAACACAACATGTTCTCAAATATGCTTTAACAAATTTAACATATTAAGGAAAAACATATAACATGTAAATATAGAACATGTAACACAGAACATACATGTGTTATTAATTATGTGTTGTCATCATCAAAAACTCAAATATCACTGAGATTGTGGGTTAAGCTAAATCTATGCTCCCCTATCACCAATTTCAACACTTTCCCCCATACCCCTCTAGCTTCCTTCCGTTGATGGTGGATCGTCTAAGCTAGAGCCATAACTAAAAAACTCCTCCTCCACACTAAATCTCCATTAAACGTCATTTTCCGCTGCCGCTAATAAAAGTTGAGTTGTGCTCACTATTTTATAGCTTAGTTAGTTAGAGCGTAATCTATCACTATGTGAGTGAATCACTTTTGAACATCAACTATTGTTTGTTCAGGCTTCATATTGAACATCTTGTATTCCTGGATTAGTGTGTTCTGTCTCGCGCGTTTCACATCATCAGTACCTTCATGAGTGACTTTGAGTACTTCCCACATCTCCTGTGTTGTCTTATGTTCATACCATCTGATTATTATACATATTGTATGTTTTACCAAACGATGCCTTTATGCATAACATGGCAAATGATAAAATGCATATCACTAAAGCAGAAATATATGATCATAATCATTGCACCCAATAAAAAGACATTGTGAGAGAAGAAGAACCTTATGGAAATATTTGTCTTGAAGCCTTCTACTCTATCACATCGTACAAGCTCAACTTTGGTAAAGGCTATGATAAAGCTTTAACCCCTACAAAGAAGATTAAAGTCTGACTTCTTACCTAAAGGATACCTACTCTCCTGAAGTCAACTTCTCTGTCTAATGGTCATATCACAAGAAAAATTATATATAAAAGAAAGCTTTAAGAGAAGGAGATTATGATAATGCAAGAAAGATAACATAAGAAGAATGGAATAGTGAACTCAAGTTTGTTGCACTCATATATCGTCTGAAGTTGAATGTACTTTAAGAGAAAATTCTCAGGAAATCATATAACTCCTTATATTGTTTATATCATCTCCTTGAGAATTAAACTTTGTATATTTTCTTTTAACATTGTTTGTGTTGTACATTTTGAAGAGAATTAAGACACTTGTCTAGACATGTTGTTTAGGTTTGACTCGAGAAAATGTTAGAATACTGTTAAGACTTCGGCAAGTGTACCGAACCGTACAAGTAATATAAAATGGTAAGACCAAGTATCGTGTCCCAAGAGACTCTCGGCACTAGACAATTGTGTGATAACTCGATTAATTAAGACTTAAAAGGAATGAAATCATTGGTTTAGAATGCGAATACAAAAAATTAAATATGAATGCAGTTTTGATCAATTGAAGAGTAGCACAGCGATGGACGGATGAGGTTTAGGTTATGAAATGAATATGTTGTTGGGGTTAGATTTCACCAAGTTTACTCTCATGTATATAAGAACTCTTCTTCTTTCATTAAAGTCAACATCACTCACTAAATTACTTAAAACTCGATCCCTCGGTGAAGAAAGCCTATCCTTAATTATTAGTTCATACGATTCCTAGCATTACTAATAATTAATTCTGAAGATCAGGAGCTTAAGACGACCAAGACTCATACCCCCATCGCTGAGAAATACTGCTCTTGGGAATAATTCTACAAGAACCTGAATTGTAAGGAACCTCCCGGCACTCATGCAAAGCGAGCATTGATCACATAACAATTACCCTAAAAGTTAATGAAAGAAGCATAAATTATTAAGAATCAATTCAAATACATGAGAGTTCACAAGGTTACATCATCCCCTACCAAAAAATAGAAGTTAGTTCCCCATTGTCATGGAGAAACTAGATGTACAATGGAGAAGAATGAGATAGAAAAACCCTAAAAGTTGAACATGGAAGCTCCCGCATCCAAATCCGCCTTCAAAGAGTGGAAGAGTGTGTTGTTGTGCCTCCTCTACCAAAGATACAAATCCTAGGGCGTTTGGGTCCTTTAAATAGAGTGGAATCGAAACAGAAACGAAGCCTAAACCCATCTCGTTGGCGCTCAGCGCCCCACTTAAGGCGCCTGGGCGTGCTGCGATACTACAATTGTCGCTCAGCTTCACTCTGAGGGCAAGCAGGCGTGTTTCAGGAAAAGTGGCGCTCAGCGCCCCAGAAAGGGCACCCGGGCGTGCTGTGACTAAAACTGGTGCTCAGCTTCACTTGGAGGGCAAACAGGCGTGGTTCTTGAGCAAATTGGCGCTCAGCGCCCCAAAAAGGGCACCCAGGCGGTGAGCGGTAGGCTTTGGCAAAACTTGATAAACAAAATTTTTTATCTCCGACAACGGCGCCAAAAACTTGTTAAGACCTCGGCAAGTGTACTGAATCGTATCAAGTAATAAATATGGTAAGACCAAGTATTGTTTCCCAAGAGACTCACGACCTAAACAGTTATGTGATTTCTTGATTAAATATGACTTGACAACAAAATCTTTTGGTTTAAAATGCAGAAAATAAACATGAATGCAAGTGTTGATCAATTGACAATAAGAATGCACAGGTGATTGGTTTGTAAAATATGGAATGATTATGTTGTTGGGGGTTCGACTTATCTTATCCACTCTCATGTATTTATGAATTCATCTTCTTCATTAATGTGAATGCCACTTTCTAATTTACTTTAGACCCGATGTCTCGGCGAAGAAAGCCTATCCTTAATTACTAGTTTACAATGTCTTATCTCCCTAGAAATTAATTCTGCATTATAAACGCACAAAAGCTTATAGGCAACCAACCCTCATATGCCTATGTCTAGGCAATACTGCTTTTGGAAGAGATTCCCCAGATCTAGATTTCCCCGTATGTGTCCATATCGACAAAATCAATTATCATGCTATGAATGAGTTAAACAAAGCAAGCATAAAGTATAGAGGAAAAACCCTAACAATTAATGAACAAAGCATTTAAAATAAGAATCAATTCAATAGACATGGTGAAACTAGATGAATAATGGAAAAAAATGAGATAGAAAAACCCTAAAAGTTGAAGATAGGAGCTTCCACCTCCAAATCCGCCTCCAAGAGAGTGTTTATGCGCCTCTTCTGTCAAAAGATCCCAAGCCTAGGATGTCCAAATCCTTAAATAGAGCAAAGAAAAAATCCAAGCCCACGAGACTAGCGCTCAGCGCCCCAACTTAGAGCGCCCAGGCGTGACTGCGGAAGCATCTGCGCTCAGCGCCCTTGGAAGGGCGCCCATGCGTAAGTTGCGGTACTAACTGGCGCTCAGGCGCCAAGGGAAGACTTCAGCATTGAGGGCCTCCAAAAGGGTGCTCAGGCGCCACCTGCAGTCCTTCTCTCTAATGATTTTCAAGCTTTTCCTGAGTTCCAACTTCTTGATATTTCAACTCTTCTTCCAAATCATCCTAATTCCTATTAAAACAAGGAAAACCAAGCGTAAAACCAATAATTCCACCTTCAACTCTCTTATTCTCATAACTAAAGGAAAAACATGATTTCGAGCTACTTTCTAAGTCATAAAGGGTGTTTTTATTATCAAAATTAGGTATCAAATAACGGTATTTTCAACCGTTATCACAACCCCAAACTTAAAACTTTGCTTGTCCTCAAGCAAACAAGATGTAACTCAGCTTTCAAACAATCAATACAATGGTTCTCACATTCCAAAACTCTTTCTTTCAAGACAAGTAATTACTCAAATCAGCTCATCACAAAAAATTCAGTCAAGATGTATGCATGCCTTGATTCAAACAACTCATCATGGTGCTCACAAAATAACATAATATCCAACAGATGATATTCTCATGAATGATCAATTAAATAAGCAAATAAGCATAGATGTAATCATGTATTCATGGAACTATTCCTCACCAGTCAAACTGTTTCACTCAATCATAACCTATTCCAAAAATAGAAACAAATATAGTTCAACAAAACAAAACAAAGATAAGAAAAATCCTGCTCTACTGTCAATAGCATTCATCAGTAAATGCTATCCACATCCTTGACTGTCATCTGAGTCTTCTTCCTCTTCTTCATCCTCTTCCTCTTCCTCTTCTTCATCATCTTCATCATTGTTGATGGATTGACAAGTGTACCAAATCGCACAAGTAATATAAAATGGTAAGACCAAGTATCGTATCCCTGAAGACTCTCGGCACTAGTCAATTGTGTGATAACTCAATTAATTAAGACTTGAATAAAACGAAATCATTTGTTTAAGATGCAAAGAATGAAAATTAAATATGAATGCAAATTGATCAATAGTAAAGTAAGACAAAGATGAACGGAGGTTGTTTATAAAATGAGATGATTATGTTGTTAGGGTTTGATTTCACCAAGTTTACTCTCATGTATATAAGAATTCTTCTTTTTACATTAATGTTAACGTCACTCACTAAATTACTTAGAACCTGATCCCTCGGCGCAATAAGCTTGCCTTAATTCCTAGTTCGTGCAATTCCTAACATTCATAGAAAATTAAGTCTGAAGATCAACAGCTTAAGACGACCAAGTACTCATACCCTCATCCTTGAGAAGTATTACCCTTGGGAGAATTCAACAAGAACATGAATTGTAAGGAACCTCCCGACACTCATGCAATTCATAAATCATGCTACTAAATGAGTTAAATAGAGCAAGCATTGAAACATATGAATTCCCTAACAATTAATGAAAAAACATATAAATTAAGAATCAATTCAAATACATGAGAGTTCACAAGGTTACATCATCCCCCAACAACAAATAGAGTTTAGTTTCCCATAGACATGCAGAAACTAGATGAATAAGTGAAAAGCATGAGATAGTGAAACCCTAAAATTAAAAGAGGAAGCTTCCGCCTCCAGATCCGCCTTCAGAGAGTAGAAGAGTGTGCTGTTGTATTGCTCCAGCTAGAGATACAAAACCTAGAGCGTCTGGGTCCTTTAAATAAAGTCGGAAATGAGTAGAAACAGGGCTCGGTCTAAAAGAGTTGAAACAAAGCAAAAACTGGGCCTAATCCACGACGCACGACGCTCGGGCGCCCCATTTAGGGCGCCTGGGCGGTGGACGTCGATTTCTGGCGCTCAAGCCTCCAAACAGGGCGCCTAAGCCTCGCAGACTGCATTCTGGTTAACTTTTCTGAATTCTGGTTGACTTTTCTGCACTCTGGTTGACTTTTCTGCATTCCAACTATTTTCTGCATTCCAACTATTTGGTACTTTAACTCTTCCTTCATATTATTCCAATAGCCTACAAAATCAAGGGAATTTAGTGATAAAATCATCAAGTATAACCTCAACTCTCTTATTCACAAAACTAAAGCAAAAACATGAGTTAAAGCAAGTTTCTAAGTCAAAAAGGGATCAAAATTACATCACAGATAATGGTATTTTAAACCGTTATCACAACCCCAAACTTAGAACTTTGCTTGTCCTCAAGAAAAACAAACGAAATGTAACTTAGCTCTCAACAAATATCACAGTGGTTCAACAGTTTTTCATAATCTTTTTCCAAGACAAGTAATCACTTCAATCAGCTCATCATAAGAATATCAGTCAAGATGCACAGATTCCTTAATTAAATCAAACATAATGTGATGCTCAAACAATTCAACAGATGCTATCAATATGAATGATCAATCAACCAAGCAGAGATGTAATCATAAATCCAAAGAACTAATCCTCACCAAGGTAAGTGTTTCAGTCAAGCACTCAAAAGTGTATCACTCAAGCACTCAAAAGTGTATCACTCAACTCACAAGTGTATAGTAAGGTGTCTCAATCACTCTGTTATCACAATGTCACACAAATTAATTAATTTTGCCTTTCATTTAACTACAATCAAACATACTCACAAGCAAGTTTTCATCACAAGGGCTTTTCTTGGCTTGTAACTTGGCTGGGCTAAGAAGAAACATGGTTTTTCAGGAATACAAAATCCTTGAATTAAGAGAGACATTTATGAATTTAACAATTACACACATGTTCTCTTTTCAAGAGTCTATTTTTCTTTTTCCCAACCTTTTCCCTTGCAATGAGCTTTTCTTTCTTTTCTTTTCACTTTTCTTTTCTTTTGATTTCTCTTTTTCTTTTTCTTTGTGCTCACTGCTTATTTTTCTAGCAACCCCAAACTTGAACCTTTATCAATACCTCACAAATATTCTCAACTCAACTCAAGGTAAAGAATTTAAAACAGGGTTTTCAAAACATGCTTAAGGCTAAAGGTTCAAAGGATGGAACAAACTATTCTCTTTTTATTTGGAAAAATTCATGAGTGGGCTAAAAAGGGATAAACAATAGATGACCTTGATCATGTGAAACCTGCAAGCAAGTAATTCAATCACAAAAAATTTGGGCAAAATCATTCATGCTTCCAAAGGAATAACAATTATTCACAAAAGCTTTGGAGTTATATCCTCACACAGGTTAAATTCAAGTTCTAGAATTCAGAAAAACACCTTGCCCAGTATTTCAATTAAACTTTTACCTTAAGCATTTGTTTCACATTTTAGAAGCAACCACCTGTATATTTTTACATCATGCATCATCTCAACATCAACCCAAAAAATAAGGAAAAAAAAACAATACTCATCAAGACACAACATCAAAATAACCAAACCACTGCAATGAGATAGAGCAAAGTAAATTTTTCCTATACTACAGAAAAACAATAAAAGTAGGAATATAAAAAGAGTTCAACAATAAAAATAACAGCAATAATAAAAGCAATAAAAGCAATAGAGATAAAAGAAATCCTGTTTTAGTAGCTTCCATTAGTAGATGCTTTCATCTGAATCTTCCAACATCCATCAGTAGATGTCAATCTTTCTCATCTTCCTCAACATCCATCAGTAGACGCTTTTAGTAACACCCATCAGTAGATGTTTAATCACATAACATCCATCATTAAATGCTTTTTGGCTGCTATACACTACAAAACCCCAAACTTGAATGGTTGGATGGTGCAAAAGTGGTGAAACCTTAGGGTTTTGGTGAAATAGAAAGGGGGAAAGTGGAGAGAGCACTTGAGAGAAGTGTTTTGAGAGGCTAGATTGATGGAAATCAGAGAATGGAGGCTTGGGCAAAACCCTTGGGGTTAAAAAGGGTGAAATTGGGCCGAGCCTGCTCAAGCTTCGTGCTTAAAATGCGCACCTGCTGAGCCGCCACCCGGGCGCCCCTCAAGAGGGCGCCTGGGCGGCGAGCGGTAGTGTATACCCCTTAATTTTTGAACTATTTTGGGTTTTCCCGGCCTTGAGTTCTCAGATTCAACCTAAAATTTTCAATTTTCTTTTCCCTAGCTCTCACAAAAACACTCAAATCAAACAATTAAACTCTCTCCACCCCTCAAACATTCAGCTCTAAGAAAAATTAAACACACAAGAAAAAGAAAAAAACATTATTCACACAATAACCAAAAAAATAAAAATAAAAATAAAAATAAACTCAAACCAAATAAACAAAAACAAATTAAAAGTTTTCAAGACACTGGGTTGCCTCCCAGTAAGCGCTTATTTAACGTCACTAGCTTGACCCATTAGGCTCATGTCTGGATCAACCAATTCCAACTTTAATCTTGGTGTTCTCCTTTCTGTCTCCACACCAACTTATCTTCAACAACTTCCTCTTTATAGGCTTGACTTCAAGACCACCAATCTTTTCAAGTACAGATAAGGGCATCAAGTTGATACTGGACCCTAAATCAATTAGTTGACCTCTTTGTAGGATTTCCCTATTTTGTGCCTCCCAATAGTGCAAGGAATAGTGAAACTTCCTGGATCTTTATCCTTTGGAGGAAGTGCCTTTTGCAAGATCACACTGCACTTGCCCTGTACCTCAATTATTTCCTCCTCTGGACTTTTTCTCTTTTTGTTGAATTTCTTCAAGAATTAACATAATCGGGAACCTGTTGCAATGTCTTAGTCACAATTTTAATCTCCAATTCCTCGAAGATTTCCATGGATTGCTCAAACTGTCTTTCCTTTTCCTCCCTAGAATAATTCTTTGGGTAAGGAAGAAGTTTTTCATATAATTCTTTCTTTTTTTCCTTATCCTCTTCCTCTTTTTTTTTCTTTTCTTCCCTCTTTTTTTCCTTTTCTTTTCTCTCACTCTCTTCTTTTTCTTTCTCTATATCTTTCTTTTTCACTCAAATTTTCTTTTTCTTTTCTCTCTATTTTTCTCTCATCTTCTTCCTCTCTTTTTTTCTTTTCTTCCCTTTCTTCTTCTTTTTCTTTCTCTACATCTTTCTCTTTTTTGCTCAAACTTTCTTCTTCTTTTCTCTTTATTTTTCTCTCATCTAAAACTTTGTCACTTCTAGTGATAATAGCTTGACATTCCTCTCTAGGGTTAGCCTTCATGTTACTCCCAAGATCATCCAGCTTCTGAATTATGTGACCAAGTTGGCTCCCTATCCTTGTGAATGCTGCTTGATTTCTTTTATGATGAGAATCAGACATTTCCATTAACTGTTGAAGTGCCATCTTAGCCCATCTTTCTGATAGAGAGGGTTGTTGCTGCCATTGTTGTTGTGGTTCTCTATAAAATTGTCCGACAGCATGCCCAAAGTGACTTTGATCCATGCTTGAGTGAGGATCCCACTAGTGGTTGAAATTACCTTGGTGGAATTGAGTGCCCATATAGTTAATTTCTTGTCCGAATTGCATCCTGCAAGCATTAGACACAAAAACCCTAGAAAATATTGTTAGCAGAAAAACAAAAATAACAACACAAAACACAAAATAAAAAAAATAAAATAAAAAAATAACAAGGATAAAAATAAAGTCGAAATTAATTGAGAATCACACAAATAGAATAGTTTAAACCGTGAGTCCCCGGAAACGGCGTCAAAAACTTGTTGATGGATTGGCAAGTGTACCAAATCGCACAAGTAATATAAAATGGTAAGACCAAGTATTGTATCCCTGAAGACTCTCGGCATTAGATAGTTGTGTGATAACTCAATTAATTAAGACTTAAATAAAACGAAATCATTGGTTTAAGATGCAAAGACTGAAAATTAAATATGAATGCAAATTGATCAATAGTAGAGTAACACAAAGATGAACGGAGGTTGTTTATAAAATGAGATGATTATGTTGTTAGGGTTTGATTTCACCAAGTTTACTCTCATGTATATAAGAATTCTTCTTTTTACATTAATGTTAACGTCACTCACTAAATTACTTAGAACCCGATCCCTCGGTGCAATAAGCTGCCTTAATTCCTAGTTCGTGCAATTCCTAGCGTTCCTAGAAAAATGGCCTTCCAAGAATAATAGGGATCTCAAAAGCTTCCCCTATCTCCATTATCACAAAGTCAAACAGGAATCTGGGATTTTCAATTTGAACCATCACATCTTTCACCATACCATAGGGCTTTTTGGTGGATCCATCAGTGATAAACAAATTTTTAATCCCCGAAAACGGAGTAAAAAACTTGTTCAGACCTCGACAAGTGTATCGAATCTTATCAAGTAATAATAAATGGTAAGACCAAATATCTTTTCCCAAGAGACTCACGTCACTAAACAATTATGTGATTACTCAAATAATTAAAACTCTAAAGAACAAAATTTGGGGTTTTTGAATGCAAATGCAATAAAATAAACATGAATGCAATTTGATCAATTGAGACTAAACACAAGAATGAATGGATGAAGTTGATGATATTGTTGTTGGCTTTAGATTTCACCTAATTTACTCTCATGCATATGTGAATTAATCTTCTTCATTAATGTTAATGTCGCTTTCTAATTTACCTTAAACCCGATGTCTCGATGAAGAAAGCCTACTCCTAATTACTAGTTCACAATGTCTTGTCTCCCTAGCAATTAATCATGCATTACATTCGCACAGAAGCTTAAAGGCAACCGATCCTCCTATTCCTATGTCTAGGTAATATTGCTTCCGGGAGAATTTCATCAGTTCTAGATTTCCCCGTATGTGTCCATATCGAAAAAATCAAAGATCATGCAATAGAATGAGTTAAACAAAGCATGCATAGAGTATACAAGAAAAAACCCTAACAATTAATGAAGTAAAGCATATATAATCAAGAATCAATTCAATACATGAGAGTTTAAGAGGTTAAATCTTTCCCAACAACAAATAAGGTTTAGTTCTCCATCGTCATGGAAGAACTAGATGAACAATGGAATGAAAGAATGAAAGAGATAGAAAAACCCTAGAAAGAGAAGAGGAGAGCCATCACCATCTCCAAATCTACCCCCAAGGGGTGAAAAATGTGTTTTTGTGCTCAAGCCATCAAAAGATACAATCTCTAGGACGTGCAAGTTTTTAAATAGACCAGAAAAATAATAGAAAACAGGTCCATGTCAGAGCGGCTCCAGCGGAATGGTTAGGGTGGAATAACAAACCAAGAGGGTTTTTAATACGAATGTGTGCCTTTTAATTTCTACTCAATTAAACTTACCAAGCAAATAATAAAGACAAATAAAGAGAGTATGGTTAAGAGAAATTTGCACAGATGATTTTATCCTGGTTCGGATCTTACCAATCCTACGTCCAGTCGCTTATCTCAAAACAAGATAAATAGTTCACTACTCACAAAACAATTACAAATTACAATCACAAAGAAACAATTTGAAAAGTTTAGAAACCACCTCTCTTGATACCACAAGAGATGAACATGCACCTCCTTTAAGTCTTCACGAAGGATGAACTTCCTCTTCCAAACACCCCCTTAGACACACCAACAATGAACCGGCTATTTCCTTTGTCACCGTAGCATCACTTCACCAACTCCACAAACACGAGTTTCACAAGCCGAACAAGAACACACAAGTCTCAATGATTTCTGAGTACTAGAGCACAAGGGAAGAGTTGTTGTTGATGGAAAATGAGAGCCTATTTATAGACTTATGCAAATACTCTTCCGTTCTTCGTTTCCAGCCATTTAACGCTTTTAATCGGTTAATACAAGTGTTAATCGATTAAAATGAGTACAACGACTAGATTTCAAAAGTCAGAAAACTCCAACGGTCACCTTTAATCAATTATTTTAAGGATTAATTGATTAACTAATCGATTAAAATAGGTATTAATCGATTATTTCCGTGCCAGTTGAGTTTTCAGCACCTGCAACGTTTTAATCAATTAATACTTGATTTAATCGATTAAAACCGTGTGTTTATTATTCTGAACAGCAAATGCAAAGTATGAAAGTACAAGAATCAAAACCTACTACAAATCTAAGTCCTAAACATTAAACTATAATTATTACAGAAGCTTTTAATAGCAAAACAAGTCTTCAAAGGATCTTCTTGAATCTCGATATATCTTGACTTGATTTAGACATCATCAAAACTTCATCTTCATCATTTTTCTACTAGTCCAAGCCCATAAAAATAACAGAAAACAGGTCCAAGCCCACGTCGTTGGCGCTCAGCGCCCCAAAATCGCGCTCAGCGGCAGGTACGACAATCAACTAGCGCTCAACGACACAAAACTGGCGCTCAACACTACTTTTTCTGCACTCTGGTTGACTGGTTGACTTTTATGCACTCTGGTTGACTTTTCTGCATTATGGTTGACTTTTCTGCATTTCAATCATTCGGTACTTTAACTCTTCTTTCAAATCATTCAATTAGCCTACAAAATAAAGGGAATCTAGCACAAAACCATTAAATTCACCTTCAACCCTCTTATTCACAAAACTAAAGAAAAAACATGAGTTCAAGCAAGCTTCTAAGTCAAAAAGTGTGTTTTTAATATCAAAATTAAGTATAAAAATAACGATTTTTCAATCGTTATTAATTAGCCATAAACAGAGTAATCCTTGAAGATTTGACTTTAAGACCACCAATCTTTTTCAGAACAGATAAGGGCATCAAATTAATACTGGACCTTAAATCAATTAGGGCTTTCCCTATTTTATGATTCCCAATAAGACAGGGAATGGTGAAACTTCCTGGATCTTCAACCTTAGGAGGAAGTGCCTTTTGTAAAATCACACTACACTCTTCCTATACCTCCATTGTCTCCTCTTTTAAGTATTGTTTTCTTTTGAGGAGTTTCTTCAAAAACTCAGCATATTCAGGAATCTGTTGCAATGCTTCAGTCACAGGAATTCTAACTCCCAATTCTCTAGAGATTTCCTCAAAGCACCCTAATTGTTTTTCTTTTTCTTTTTTGGGGCACTCTTCAGGGTGATTGAGCTTTTTCTCTAATTTTTCTTTTTCTCTCTCAACCTCTTCATTTCTTTCTCTCTCACTCTCTTCTCTTTCTTTTTCTTTTTCTATCAAATTTCCTTTTTCTTTTCTCTCTTTTTTTTTCTTATCTTTTTCTTTTCTCTCACTCTCTTCTTTTTCTTTTCTCTTACTCTCTTCTTTTTCTTTCCTCTCACTCTCTTCTTTTTCTTTCTCACTCAACTTTTCTTTTTCTTTCTCTCTCTCATCTTTCATACTCACAATAGCCTCACATTCTTCTTTGGGGTTAACTTCAGTATTAGCCCCAAAACTTCTGATAGGCATCTCTTCCAACTTCTTAGCCATTTGACCAACCTGCATCTTCAGGTTCCTTATAGCAGATTCAGTGCTTTGCTGAGTGGAAAGACTGGCTTGTATGAATTGTTGGAGAGTCTCCTAAAGCTTTGTAGTTCTATCAGATAAAGAGGTTTATTGTTGCCACTGTTGTTGTTGTGGTTGTTGTGGTGGTCTATTATATTGCCCACCAGTTTGCCCAAACTGACTTTGTCCATTGCTAGGATGAGATTTCCACCCTTGATTATAATTATTGGGACGAAACTAGTTGCCCATGTAACTAACTTCTTCATTGATATTCTCAGGCACAACACATTGACCATTGATATGATCACCACCACATTGTTCACAAAGTTGCTGTTGAACTTGTGAGACATTCCGGCACTGCTTTGGTGGTTGAGAAAACTTCTTTGTCAACACCTCTAACTTTTGAGTGATAATCTTATTTTGAGCAAGTAAGGCATCATAAGACTGTAACTGTAACACTCCCTTAGGTTGTGATGAAGTTCCTCTTTCATTGTGTATCACATTGTCATTGGTAGCCATGTTTTCAATTAATTCATAGGCTTCCTCTTTAGTCTTGCACCTGATATTGCCTTCAGCTGAGGCATCCAACATCAATTTGGTCTGTGAGCCAAGACCTCCAAGGAAAAGAATAACTACTGCTGCTTCATCAAATCCATGAGTGGGTGTCTTTCTCAGCAAACCTTTGTATTTATCCCATGCTTGCCCTAATGTTTCCTCCATGCCTTGTCTGAAAGAAGAGATTTTCTGCTTCCCTTTCTTGATCTTTGATTGTGGGAAGTATTTATTCAAAAATTTTCCAACCACATCTTCCCACTCAGTAAAGCTATTTTCAGGAAAAGAGTTCAACCACAATTTAGCATTGCCTCCTAGTGAGAAAGGAAACAAGCTTAGTGTAATAGCATCATCTAGTACTCCATTTAGCATCACTATATTGCAAATCTCATTGAAAGTGGTCAGATGCTCATATGGACTTTCATGTGACAGTCCATTTAACTGGTTGCTTTTTACTAGATGGATCAATGCAGGCTTCATCTCCATACTTGCGGCTTTGACCCTCAGCTTTGCAATGCTGTTAAAGTGACGAGGGCCAACCACTGTTGCATAATCCGCCAAAGTACTTCTTCGTCCATTGTTATCCATGCTTTCCTGATCAAATTGTAAGGCCTGTGAAATCCTTTCTACAGAAGGTACTCTAGATAATCTCTTTCTTAGCGACCTCCTACTAGTTTCAAGTCCTCCAAGAAGATGTTCAGCACTTTTGTTGCTTCTTGTTCTCACTGTATCCTGCATAAACTAAACACAAAACCCTAGAAAATTTGTTAGCACAAAAACAAAAATAATTGACAAAAAACACAAATAAAAAATAAAAACAAAAAAATAAAAACAAAGTCAAAGTTAATAAAGAATCACACAAATAGAATAGTTTAAACCGTGAGTCCCCGGCAACGGCGCCAAAACCTTGTTGATGGATTGGTAAGTGTACCTAATCGCACAAGTAAAATGGTAAGACCAAGTATCATATCCCAGAAGACTCTCGACATTAAACAGTTGTGTGATGACTCGATTAATTAAGACTTAAATAAAATGAGATCATTGGTTTAAGATGCAAAGACAAAAAATTTAATATGAATGCAGTTTGATCAATAGCAGAGTAACACAAAGATGAACGAATATTGTTTATAATGAGATGATTAAGTTGTTGGGTTTAGATTTCACCAAGTTCCCTCTCATGTATGTAAGAATTCTTCTTTTTGCATTAATGTTAACGTCACTAACTAAATCACCCAAACCCGGTCCCTCGGCGAATAAGATTGTCCTTAACCACCAGTTCATGCAATTCCTAGCATTCCTAGTGATTAGATGTGAAGATCAAGAGCTTAAGACGACCAAGACTCCCTGAGAAATATTACTCTTGGGAGAATTCAACAAGAACCTAAATTGTAAGGAACCTGCCGACACTCATGCAATTCATAAATCATGCGATGAATGAGTTAAACAAAGCATGTAATAAGCATAGATGAATTACTCTAAAAATTAATGAAAAAGCATATGGAATTAAGAATCAATTCAAATACATGAGAGTTCAATGGTTACATCATTCCCCAACAACAAATAGAATTTAGTTCCCCATAGACATGGAGAAACTAGATGAATAATGGAAAAACATGAGATAGATAAACCCTAAAGATATAGGAAGGACGCCCAAGCCTTCTACATCTGGCGCTCAAGCGCCCCCAAAAGGGGCGCCTTGTCGGTGAGCGACACTTCCTACGCTTAAGCCTCCAAAAAGGGTGCCCAAGCCTCGAGCTTCTTTCGTTCTGGTGCTTTTTCTAGACCTTTCTAAGCTCTATGTCCTTAGCACTTTATGCCTGCTTTCCATATTAACTCATATTCTATCAAAACAAAGGGAATTAGTCATAAAATTATCAAATTTAACCTCAACTCTCTTATTCACACAACTTAGCAGAAAAACATGATTCGAAGCATGTTTCTAAGCAGAAAAGGGGGCATTTAGTATTAAAATTACATCACAGGTAACAATATTTTCGACCGTTATCACAACCCCAAAGTTAGAACTTTGCTTGTCCTCAAGCAAAACAGATTGTAACACAGTTTTTCAGAATAATCACTACAATGACTCAACCTTTTTCAAAAACTTTTTCTATCAGACAAGTGATAACAGTTGAAAAACTGTTATTTTTATACTTAATTTTGACATAAAAAACAACCTTTATGACTTAGAAACTAGCTTGGAATCATGCTTTTGTTTATATTTTGGAAATAAGAGAGTTGGATGGGTTTTATGCTTGGTTTTCCTTGTTTTTGCAGGTTTTAAGATGAATTGAATGGAAGAAGTGAAGAAGCCAGAAGTTGGATTCAGAAAAGGAAGAAAAAGTGCATAAAAGATGAGCCGCAAGTACCGCTCAGCGCCATTTTTACCGCTGAGCGGCACTCTGAAGTCCCGTAGTCACCGCTGAGGGGAAAAAATGTAGCTGAACGTCAAATAGAAGAACCGCACTTACCGCTGAGCGCCATTTTAATGGGTCTTGGGCCACTTTTCTGTAATCTTTAGGAAGCTATATAAGGGTTTAGTCGACCTAGGGTTAATATCTTTTGGCAGAACGAAGCAAAATCACACTTTCTTCACCCCTTGGAGGAGGATTTTGGATGCTCAAGCTCCACTCTTCAAATTCTAGGGTTTTATCTTTCATTCTTTCATTATTTTTCGTCTAGTTTCACCATGATTATGGTGAACTAAACCTTCATTGTTGTTGGGGAATCAATGTAATCCTTTGAAACTCTCATGTATTGAATTGGTTCTTTAATCCATATGCTTTCTTTCATTAATTGTTAGGGTTTTTCTTCTATACTCTATGCATGCTTTGTTTAACTCATTCAATTGCATAATCATTGATGTTATTTGTATGGACACATATCAGAAATTCAAAGAACTACTCCTCACCAAAGAAAGTGTTTCACTCAAGCACTCAAAAGTGTATCACAATGTTATCACAAATTAACTTTGCCTTTCATTTAGCCATAATCAAACATACTCACAAGTAGGTTCTAATCACAAGGGCTTTTCATGGCTTGTAACTTGGTTGGGCTAAGAAGGAAATTGGTTTTTCTGGTCAACAAAATCCTTGAGTTAAGAGAGACATTTATGATTTCATCATTCAAGTACAAACTCACTTTCTTTTTCCCAGATTTCCCTTGCATTGAGCTTTTCTTTTCATTTTTCTTTTTCTTTTTCTTTTGCTTTTCAAGTATTCACTGCTTAGCTTAATGCTTTTTCTTTTCACTTTTCCCAGTAACCCCAAATTTGAACCTTTATCAACACCTCACAAATATTCTCAACTTAACTCAAGGTAAAGATTTTCATAAAGGGTTTTCAACACATGCATAAGGCTTAAGGTTCAAAGGATAGAATAAATTGTTTTCTTTTGAGTGGATAATTTCATGTGAAGGCTATAAGAATAAGGGATGACAAAAGATGGCCTTGATCATGTGAAACCTGCAAGCAAATAGTTCGATCACAGAAAATTTGGGCAAAATCATTCATGCTTCCAAAGTAATAGCAATTATTCATCAAAAATTCTGAAGCCCAAAACTCACACAGGTAAACTCTCAAGTCCCAGACTTCAGAAAAACAACCTGTTTAGTATCTCAATCAAACTTTACCTCAAACACATGTTTCATACTTTGAGAGCAAGCACATGTATATCACTACATCATGCATCACTTCAACATCAATCCACACACTAGAATATCACAAAGCAATACTCATCACAAAACAATCACAGGTGAACCAAAGCATTGTAGTTCATTAAAGCAAAGTACAATACAAAGCACATAATTAAAAAGGAAAATAATGACAGAAACAAAATACAGTCAATCAAAGCAAATAAAACAAAACAGAAAAATAAAATAAGTCCTGGTCATAACAAAGATGGCACCCTTCAGTAGGTGTCAGATACAAATCATCACTCCTCATCAGAATTCTCAACCTCAGCACCCTCATCCATGGCTGAAGCTTCAGCTGCTTCAGCTCTATCACCCTTCTGTGGTGGGTCAGCGGGCCATGCCACATAAGCTGCAAATTCATCCTGAGACATCAACTGTCTTTTAGGAAATGCGGACATCAGTGTCCTAAGCAGCGCTTGCTCGCCCCTGTATACGAAAATCATCCTAGCATCCAGCAGAGAATAGTACATGTCCCGCATCTAGAAAGGAGCGGCATCATGGACTGGCTCCTGGGTGGTGGTGGCGCCCTCCTGTGTTGTGTGGGCTGCTGTGGTGGTGGCTCTAGATGGCCTGGCTCATCCACTGCACAATAGTGAGTAAAGTATGATGCGTCCAACTCCTTTCTTGGGCGCTCCAGTGGTGGCCTAGAAACATCAATGCCTGCGGCCCCACAAAGGTGGGTGATCAAAGAAGGATGTCCCAACGGTGCCTTGCTGGTTGCACCACGGACACAAATCTGGAGCTCCTCAGCTATGACCTGGCCTATGTCAATATTAAGGCCCTTGAGAATACAGTAGAGGATGATCGCCCTAGGAACAGTGATGTCAGAAACATGAGAGCAAGGCTGGATGTTGGCATGAGAGAATGTCATCCAATACTTCGCCAGAGGCTTCAGATGGGGTCTAATAAGGTGGATAGGTGCTCCAGACCTGTGTCCTCTGAAAATTCCCTCTAGGCACAGATAAGGTCCGCTCCACCTCTTCATAATCCACCCCTTCCAGCATGGATAAAGCAAATTGACATTGCTCCTCCTCCCATTCTATACCAAGGAAGTAGTTAATAGCATCAGCATAAAAAATAATCCTCTTACCCCTCACGTAGCTGAAGTACGTATCTTCTTCTCCCCTCAATGCTTTGGCATTTGTGTAAAACTCTTTGACTATGTCAACATTGGCGGGACATGAGTAGACCTCTAGGTGGCCCCAGTCTCTATTATTCAGCTCCCTTTCAAACTGGGTTGCTAAGGATGGTATGGAGGTCACCTTCGTCTCCATTAACAATTTCCTTCCCTCCACTTGTGGGAAGTATCTTTTATTAGCAGGGGTTCTGAACTTGTCTGAGTGAAATTGCTCCTTCTCCTTCCTCTTTGTTCCATTTTCTTTGGAACCAAGAGTTTTAATCCTTTTGCCTGAAGAAGATATCATTCCTGCACAGAAAAATTCACAAACAAACCGAGAAATCATGAAGCATTAGTTCCCAAAAATCAAAAACTCTTATTATTCAGAAAGAGGGTATAACAGAGAACTCTCAACACCAGTTCAACAGAACCAAACAGCCAAAAACACAACACAGCAAAAAAAAAATTCAAGATCTGCCACTACCGCTTGGCCGCCCCTCAAGGGGCGCTTGAGCGGCGCGCGGTGCAACCAAGTGTAATTCTGTTGTTTTCTACCCTTTTCTAAATTTGTTTCCACCGAGTTCAGATCAAAATTGGCACAATTTAATCGGTCCAAACAGTGGGAAATTAAGCATAGATAGTATAGAGCATCAAAAAATCAAACTTTCTAATCAAAATCCTAATAAATCAAACTTTAAAGTGCTCAAATCATAACCTAACAAGAACTTACTTGATTGGAGACAAGAAAACAGAGATTGAAGCTTAAATTAAGTGCACAATACAGAACACTAACAGTCACATAGTCAAAAACCCTAAACTTTGATGGTTGAAAAGTGCAAATCAAGTGAGAAATAGGGTTTTTGGTCGAAAAGTGAAGGGGGAAAGTGAAGAGAAGACTTGGGAGAGGTGTTTAGGGAGGCTAGAGTGAGGAGAATCTGAGAGAGGGGGCTTGGGCGAACCCTAGGGTGTGAAAATGAGAAGTGGGCTAAAATCCCGCTTAAGCCCCAAACTTAAACCCAAGTCTGTAGTTGCACCGCTCGAGCGCCCCTTAGAGGATGCTCCAGCGGCGGGCAATACTTTTCCCTCTTTGCTTTTTAGCTCGTTTTGGGTGGTCCTGGCCTTGAGTTCTCAGATTCAACTTAGAATTTTTCAGTTTCTTTTCCCTAGTTCTCACAACAACTCTCAAATCAATCAATTCATCTCTCTCCACCCCTCAAACATTCAGACTAAGCACACTGAAATCACACACAAACAGAAACTAAAGGAATAAAAGTTTGTAAATCATTGCGTTGCCTCCCAACAAGCGCTTCATTAACGTTACTAGCTTGACCCAAAGCAAACATAAAATAAATAGAAAAATTGCAAACTTAAAGAAACAATAAACAAATAAAAGTTTTTAAAACACTGGGTTGCCTCCCAGCGAGCACTTCTTTAACGTCACTAGCTTGACCCACAAAACTCATGTCACATCTTTGATCTTGGTGTTAATTTTTCCTTCTCCACACCAAATGGTCTTCAACGATTTCCTGTTCACCTTTTTAATTTTCCTTGATATTGGAGATACAATCTCTATCAGTCCATCAGTTTTGAGTTCTTTCACAACCTATTGCTTCTTGTTGAATCTCATTGGAATCCCTGGTCTAAATTCTTCATGTTTCTCCAAGGGATCCTGATGAACACTTTCTCCTTTGCTATCCTTTTCTTCCTCCTTTACCTGTGAGAATTTTTTTTTTTACCTTTCTTACCTGGCTTGGTAGCTTTAGCACTGGTATCTGATGTACCTCCACTTGAAGTCTTGAGACTAGTCTTCTTTATCTGGATTTGCTGCTCAGCCTTGAAGACATTGAAAATCACCTCCTCTTCTTAGTTTTTAAGTGCTACAGTTCCATCATCAACATTAATGATCACCTTGGCCATTTTCATGAATGACCTTCCAAGAATAATAGGGATCTCCAAATCTTCCCCCATCTCCATTATCACAAAGTCAACCAGGAATCTGAGATTTTCAATTTGAACCATCACATCTTTCACCATACCATAGGGCTTTTTGCTGGATCCATCAACCATAAACAGAGTCATCCTTGCAGGTTTGACTTTAAGACCATCAATCTTTTCCAGAACAGATAAGGGCATCAAATTAATACTGGACCCTAAATCAATTAGGGCTTTCCCTATTTTATGACTCCCAACAGTACAGGGAATGGTGAAACTTCCTAGATCTTCAACCTTAGGAGGAAGTGCCTTTTGTAAAATCACACTGCACTCTTCTTGTACCTCCATTGTCTCCTCTTTTAAGTATTCTTTTCTTTTGAGGAGTTTCTTCAAAAACTGAGCATATTCAGGAATTTGTTGCAATGCTTCAGTCAAAGGAGTTCTAATCCCCAATTCTCTAGAGATTTCCTTAAAGCACCCTAATTGTTTTTCTTTTTCTTTTCTCTCTATTTTTTTTCTAATCTTTTTCTTTTCTCTCACTCTCTTCTTTTTCTTTCTCACTCAACTTTTCTTTTTCTTTCTCTCTCTCATCTTACATACTCACAATACCCTTACATTCTTCTTTAGGGTTAACTTCAGCATTAGCCCCAAAACTTCTGATAGGCATCTCTTCCAACTTTTTACCCATTTGACCAACCTGCGTCTCCAGGTTCCTTATAGTAGATTCAGTGCTTTTCTGAGTGGAAAGACTGACCTGTATGAATTGTTGGAGAGTCTCCTCAAGCTTTGTAGTTCTGTCAGATAAAGAGGTTTATTGTTGCCACTGTTGTTGTTGCTGTTGTGGTGGTCTATTATATTGCCCACCAGTTTGCCCAAACTGACTTTGTCCATTGCTAGGATGAGATTTCCACCCTTGATTATAATTATTGGGACGAAACTGGTTGCCCATGTAACTAACTTCTTCATTGATATTCTCAGGCACAACACATTGACCATTGATATGATCCCCACCACATTGTTCACAAAGTTTTTGTTGAAGTTGTGAGACATTCCGACACTCCTTTGGTGGCTGAGAAAATTTCTTTGTCAACACCTCTAACTGTTGAGTGATAATCTTATTTTGAGCAGGTAAGGCATCTTAAGACTATAACTGTAACACTCCCTTAGGTTGTGATGAAGTTCCTCTTTCATTGTGTATCATATTGTCATTGGTAGCCAGGTTTTCAATTAATTCATAGGCTTCCTCTTGAGTCTTGCACCTGATATTGCCTTCAGCTGAGGCATCCAACATCAATTTGGTCTGTGAGCCAAGACATCCAAGGAAAAGAATAACTACCGTTGCTTCATCAAATCCATGAGTGGGTGTCTTTCTCAGCAAGGCTTTGTATTTATCCCATGCTTGCCCTAATGTTTCCTCCATGCCTTGTCTGAAAGAAGAGATTTCCTTCTTCCCTTTGTTGATCTTTGATTGTGGGAAGTATTTATTCAAAAATTTTGCAACCACATCGTCCCACTCAGTAAAGTTATTTTCAGGAAAAGAGTTCAGTCACATATTAGAATTGCCTCCTAGTGAGAAAGGAAACAAGGTTAATCTAATAGCATCATCTAGTACACCATTCAGACTCACTATATTCCAAATATCAGTGAAAGTGGTCCGATGCTCATATGGACTTTCATGTGACAGTCCATTGAACTGGTTTCTTTTTACTAGATGGATCAACCCAGGTTTCATTTCCATACTTGCGACATTGACCCTCGGCTTTGCAATGCTGTTAAAATGATGAGGGCCAACCACTGTTGCATAATCTGCCAAAGTATGTCTTCCTCCATTGTTATCCATGCTTTCTTAATCAGATTGTAAGGCCTGTGAAATGCTTTCTAGAGAAGGTACTCTAGATAATCTCTTTCTTAGTGCCCTCCTACTAGTCTCAAGTCCTCCAAGAAGAGGTTCAACACTTTTCTTGCTTCTTGTTCTCACTGTATCCTGCATAAACTAAACACAAAACCCTAGAAAATTTGTTAGCACAAAAACAAAAATAATTGACAAAAAACACAAATAAAAAATAAAAACAAAAAAATAAAAATAAAGTCAAAGTTAACCAAGAATCACATAAATAGAATAGTTTAAATCGTGAGTCCCCGGCAATGGCACCAAAAACTTGTTGATGGATTGACGAGTGTACCAAATCGCACAAGTAATATAAAATGGTAAGAGCAAGTATCGTATCCTAGAAGACTCTCGGCACTAAACAGTTGTGTGATCACTCGATTAATTAAGACTTAAATAAAAATAGATCATTGGTTTAAGATGCAAAGACAAAAAATTAAATATGAATGCAGTTTGATCAATAGCACAGTAACACAAAGATGAACGGATCTTGTTTATAATGAGATGAGTATGTTGTTGGGGTTAGATTTCACCAAGTTCCCTCTCATGTATGTAAGAATTCTTCTGTATGCATTAATGTTAACGTCCCTCACTAAATCACCTAAACCCAATCCCTCGGCGAATAAGCCTGTCCTTAACCAGCAATTCAAGCAATTCCTAGCATTCCTAGTGATTAAATCACTAGTACCAAAACAAGGTACAACGTCGAATATTTTGGGCCTTTCACGTCGAATTCAAGAACGACGTCATATCAAGAGACTTTAAATTGACGTCGAATTTAAAAAATTCGACGTTAAATTTAACGTCGAATTTTATCAATAAACGACGTCAATCAATTTTTTATTTTTTTAAATTAATTGTGATCCTTTTTTACAACTCTACGAGATCTGAAAAGCAGAAAAACAACAAATTTCAGTTTTTGGTATTTTGTAAAGCATGAACTATGAACGTGTAATATAGTATCAACAACAAACATCAATGACAAACAACAAACAAGTCCAATCAAACAACAAACAAGTTCAATCAAACAACAACAACAACAAACAAGTTCATCGAAACAATAACAACAAACAAGTTCAACAAAAAATAACAAGAAACAAGTTCAACCAATAAGTTCTTCAAAACGAAAACGAAAACGAAAACTAACCTTGGTTCATCGGAATAAAGTGTTGCCACACATGAGAAAGCAGAATGCGCCTATGAAGAACAACAACACAAAAATAATCGGTCAAAACAAACAAAAATATTACATGCATTTGTATCAAATGAAAGAAATATTACATGTGATGGTCGTCAAACTGCGTTCGAGAAAAGTTTGAGCAGAGAAGAGGATCTCTCGCGCGCTAAGATAAAGTGAATGAATTTTCAATCTCCCGCTCAAATTTTTATTGAATTCACTAATTTTGATGTCTAACACTGGGGCATTCGACGTTTTATATCCTTTTACGTCGAATTACAATTCTAAACGACATTTAATAATTGTATTTATTTACAAAAATGCCACCGGTCATTTTTAACGTTGGCTATTGAGTGGTTCGATGTTGAACGCGTGAGGTTATACGTTGTTTTTGCACTAGTGAATGTGAAGATCAAGAAGTTAAGACGACCAAGACTCATACCCTCATCCCTGAAAAATATTACTCTTGGGAGAATTCAACAAGAACCTGAATTGTAAGGAACCTCCCAGCACTCATGCAATTGATAAATCATGTAATGAATGAGTTAAACAAAGCATGTAATAAGCACAGATGAATTACTCTAACAATTAAGGAAAAAGCATATGGAATTAAGAATCCATTCAAATACATGAGAGTTCACAAGGTTAAATCATTCCCCAACAAAAAATAGAGTTTAGTTCCCCATAGACATGGAGAAACTAGATGAATAATGGAAAAGCATGAGATAGCAAAACCCTAAAAGTAGAGGAAGGACGTTTTCACATCCAAATTTGCCTTCAGAGAGTGGAAGAGGGTGTTGTTGTGCTGCTCCAGCCAGAGATGCCAAACCTAGGACGCTTGGGTCCTTTAAATAGAATAGAAGCGAAACAAAAACAAAGCCCAGGTCCGAGTCACTGGCGCTTAAGCGCCTTACTTAGGACGCCCGGGCGGCGAGCGGTGATCTTCCACGCTCAAGCCTCGTAGAGTTCGCCCAAGCCTTCGACATCCGGCACTCAAGTTCCCCCAAAAGGGGCCCCCGGGTGGTTAGCGACACTTTCTGCGCTTAAGCCTTCTAGAGGACGCCCAAGCCTTCTACATCCGGTGCTCAAGTGCCCCCAAAAGGGGCGCCCGGGCAGTGAGCGGCAATTCCTGCGCTTAAGCATCCAAAAAGGGCACCCAAGCCTCGAGCTTGTTTCCTTCGGGTGCTTTTTATGGACCTTTCTGAGCTCTATCTCCTTAGCACTTTATCCTTGCTTTCCATATTAACTCATTTTCTATCCAAACAAAGGGAATTAGTCATAAAATCATCAAATTCAACCTCAACTCTCTTATTCACACAACTTAACATAAAAACATGATTCCAAGCAAGTTTCTAAGCAGAAAAGGGTGCATTTAGTATTAAAATTACATCACAGATAACGGTATTTTTAACCCTTATCATGACTGCAGAAGAGGATTCTTCTTGCTACAGGGTTTTGTTGTTAGCTATATTAGATTAGTGAGTTAGAGAGTTGGTTACACTTGAGAGGTGGTCTCTCTGAAGCCTTGTTGTAAAAACGCAGATCTTTATAGTGCAATTGGCTTTCAATCTCAGGTTGATTTAAAGGACATTGGATGTAGGCATTGAGGCCGAACCGGTATAAACCCTGTGTTTGTATTTCTTTCCTTATCTCTTTTACTTTCATTACATGCGCTTTATTACTTAGATTTCAAGATAGATTAAAGATCATTCTAAGTTTGGGAAAAGATTGAAAAAGTAATTGTTTTTATTGATCACCAATTCACCCACCCCCTCTTGGTAAGGGAAACAAGACACTTCTTTTCTTACAACATTCTTTGAATCATGTCATATTAACATGTGGGATATTTTGAAAAATTGAAAATTTATACCTTTGAATCGAGAAGAATTGTTAATTAGCAAAGGTTCCCAGTATGAGAAAAAATCAAGGTATCTTTTGAACTTCAAAGCAAAAAATATACTAACGTGTGCTTTATGTGAAGATGTTTATGAAGAGATAAAACATTGTGAGAGTGTCAAGGATGTGTGGCACTCATGATTGCCATATATGAAGAAGACATAAGGAACAAGGCTGTTAAAATAGAATGACTCAATTTGTCACACCAAGAGGGGGGTGAATTGGTGAAATGTAAAAACAAAATCTTTTAAAATCTTTTTCACAAATATGATGCCTTGATACTTTTCTTGAATCGCAAGGTAAAAGATATTTAATGCAGCAAAAACTTAATCGAATGAATGTAGAACGTAATCGATTTAATAAAGAGAGTAGGGATGAGAAAATTCAAACATTGTTTTTATACTGGTTGGGCCAAGCCTACCTCTAATGTCCTTCATACCACAGGAAGCCAATGCACTATAATGATCAAGGTTTTCACAACAAGGATTTTATAGCAACCACAAATCAAAAAAATAAAACACCTCTCTAACCCTCTGATCAAAATATACGCAATACACAAACTAGACCAGCAGCAAGAATCCCCTCTCAAAGTCAAGAATGTCACACGCTCTTCTTCTTGTAATGACAACAGGGAACCTCAAACCAATCTTAAAAAGATTGCAGAATATGATCTCTCAATGACACTCAAATGTGCAAGTTGATCAGCCTTTGAAAAACACAACAGTCTTCCTCTTCAAGAAATCACAAGTAGTTGATCACCACGGTCACTCTTGTTTCTTGGAGCTTTTTCTCTCTTCCTGTAAGATCACAACTTTCTGTAAAAGATATCACATTATTAGATTTTCCAGAAGTTCTTATAGAAATCAAATTCGCGTCAATTTATAGAATAACATATCTCAGACGCAATTTAATCGACTCAGCTACTAAAGTAATCGAATATAACAATTCAGTTATAATAGTTACCAGCAAACACGGCAATTAATTGAATGCGCAATTAATGTAGTCGACTATCATTTAATGCTTGGTCAACACAATTAAAAATATGACCGTTAGACAGTTATGTCAAGCATTAACAAAATTTCAAAACAATAACAGATTTAATCGAATACAGCACGCATGCAATCGACTAAGTAACAATGTTAAGCATAGTTTTGAAAAACTTTCGCTTTGAAAAAATCTCACAGCACACTTAAAAATAGTTTGTGCAAAGACACGAGTTTTAATCAATTCATCCCATAATGAAATCGAATTAAAACTATTATTTTGCCACACATTTAAAGTTCAACATAAGTGCTTGTGGTTTTCCTTTTCAACATTATATGCCATGCATTCACATATAAAAACACTATGTAACATAATGATGTGCAATGAACAACACAATCATGCTCTTATATATGCTTAAACAGATTTAACACATTGATCAAAAGCATATAACATGTAAATATAGAACATGTAACACAAAATACACATGTATTATTAATTATGTGTTGTCATAATCAAAAACATAGATATCATTAAGATTGTGGGTTAAGCTAAACCTTTGGTCCCCCTATCAACAATCTCAACAATCTCCCCCTTTTTTTATGATGCACAACCATGATTAATAATCAACCATGTTGCACAAATCAATACCCCGATTATCAATCAATTTACAATTCATCATAATTCTCCCCCTTTGGGCATTAGCAAAAAAGGTAAGCAAACAGTAATTGATACACAGATAATTAGTCACAAAGAGATACATCAGATATATCAAAAATAGATTATGATGCTCCCCCTGACAATGTTATTCACATGATTTAGGATTTTCTCCCCCTTAAATGAATACATGTGAAATAGATCAATGATATGCAATGCTCCCCCTGTCATTATGCATGTTTCAATCTCAAAACACATATGCACAATGCAGTAATCATATTATATATCAGAGCATGTAAAAGCATATAAAGCCAAAACAGATACATTTCTAGTCAGCCAAAACAATTTAATCTCATAATCTCAAAATATTTATCTCAGTTAAGCAAAGAGATATATGAAGAATAAACATTTAACAACATATAACACAAGATTTAAAGATATCAAAAGTTCCAATTTTGGAATCTTTAAACCCTGTTGATATTCAATCGATTAGATCTCAGTCGTAATCGACTTCTTGCTTCCTATAAGTTGATTTTCCATATCATCTCTGTCAGCAATTAATGTTCCTGCAAAACCTTTCATGGTCTTTCTATATCAAGCATTTTAGAATCAATATAGTACAGGAACTATCACAAATAATATATGAGTATGCAAACATATGAATGTAACAGTAAGCAATATTTAATTTGAATACAATCATAGTGAAACAAATTTATATCTGATAAACTTGATATACACAGTAAGTCATTCAAATATAGATTGAAAACCTACCATGAATTTGACTACATTGATATTTAAACATGAATTACAATCAGATTGTCCAAAAACAATGGCATATAAAGCCAACCAAAAAAAACAACAATCAAAGAAAAACAGAGAAACACAAATCTCTAAACTGTAACTACAGAAACCTAATTCCTTTCAGATGACTCTACAATCTTCTCATCTACATTATTCTTCTCGCTTCAAAATCATCTACAAAGGTGTCACCAAATGCATTTATCCTTAATGCATAATCCATCTTCCTGTGCAGCTTAGTAAAGGATTTTTGAAGCATTGACATTTTCTCATCAAGTCTTTTAAATCTTACTTCTACAAACTCCTTCAATCTTGTTTGAGGTCTGAACTCATATCTTGACTTGTCAATATTTATAGGATCAACTTTATCAGTATCAGGGCAAAATTCATCCTTGAAAATCCAGCCTTCTTTGCTTTTTCTAAGCCCCGAGTGTTCCAAGAATAATTTTTCAATCACATTCTTTTTGTTATCAACAATGGTGATCTCATTTGTGATGTCCACATTTTGTAATCTCAGAATTCTGCTAATGAAGACAACATATGGTAAGTGATATTCATTCTTCTTTGCAACCTTCATCATATAATCACGGATTACAGATGTCCAATCTGTCTGTGTGCTTGTTTGCAATGCATACAGTAGGTACACAGCTTCTGCATTCAGCAATGACTAATCTTCACTTCTAGGAAGTAAAATCCATGTGATCACATATGCGCATATTCTTTCTTCTTTGCTTAGATGATCAGTACTGAAGGAGTCATATTTCCCTATCATATTCAGACCCTCAAAATATTGTTATAGATATAGACTATATTGTCATACTAAACCCACCTTTTGAAGGTTAGCTTTCCTTTTTGTTTTGAACTTATTTGTTGAACTTGTTCGTTGTTTTTTTGTTGAACTTGTTTGTTGTTGTTGTTTGGTTGAACTTTTTTGTTGTTTTTGTTGTTGTTTGATTGAACTCGTTTGTTGTTTGTTATTTTTGTTTGTTGTTGGTACTACACTACATGTTCATAGTTCATGATTTATAAAATACCAAAAACTGAAATTTGTTGTTTTTTTGCTTTTCATGTCTCGTAGAGTTGTAGAAAAGATGACAATTAATTAAAAAAACAAAAAAAAATTGATTAACGTCGTATATTGACCAAATTCGATGTTAATTTGTTTTACTGTTAACGTTGAATTGTTCTATGTTCAACGTCAATTTAACATCTCCCGATATGACGTTGACCTCGAATTCGACGTGAAAGACCGAAAAACACCAACGTTATATGACATTTTTGTATTAGTGGAGAAAACATAGCTACTATGATTGAAAATGCTACATGCCTTGAACAAGTCAAACCAGAAAATGACACTTTACTCAAAGTATTAGAAAGAATGTAAAAAGGTAACAATCATTTAGACATGTTAATAAAGATTAGCAAAAGTCTTTATGATAAAACAGGTTTAGGCCTTGATGATAAATCTGGAAGGCATTCATGCTCAACAAAGTTTGTTAAATTTGTTAAAGCAAGAAAAGAAATCTTCAATGTTAAGTCCTATTCTGAAAAGAAAAGGATATAAAAAACTAACAAGGTTGGACCCAACTTCAAATGCGTACCAAAGAACCAAATTATCTCTCTTGCACATTTGATGAATGATTGGAAAGTAACTCCCTCCATGACACCAGGACGATGAATACTCAGTTATCATAAAGGAAGTAAGGTTTACATTCCAAAACTTGAGGAAGAAGAAAAAGTAGGAGCTAGCAAACGACAAGGAGGAGGACAAGACAATAGGCAATAAAAAGATAACTATAAACGCTCCTCCATATAGTACTCTCATGCAGAATATCAGTTAAAATATCACAAGACTTATTGTCTAATTATATCATATTCAATTGTATGGTATGAGCCACATCATCTAAATACACACCATATTGCATGCATAACGTCTAGGAAACATCATCCAAAATGTCCTGACTTCAACATTGCTAAGACAAATCGTCTATCAACTCTGCATTCATGCATAAAGTATGATGCACAAAGCCCAACTATGTGGCCCATTAACGACCATCTAGGGAAAAGAAAAAAGAGTTTTCAAAAATCACCATATCAGCAAAATCGTACAACCCACATTAAATCTACCATGATTACCCATAAAACCCTTACTCTTCGAATTCTAAGTGATTTTTATATTGGTTCGGATCAAATGAATCCTACATCCAATCGTTAATCTCAACCGAGAATTAACGCTTCACTAGCACAAACCAACAAATTGTTACAATCCTAAAGAAAATAAAACAGTTTAAGGTTAGAACACCTCTCTTGTTACCCCAAGAAATGAAATTCATTTCTCCTATAACCCATAAGGGATGAACACCTCCTCTGAATCTTCACAAAGGATGAACACCTCCTTCAAATTCTTCACGAAAGATGACAGACTTTCAACTCAACAACAACAACAACATTCAATCACACTTCCTGTGAAAGTTCTCGCTCTATGCCAACACGCCAAGTTCTCAAAGCCATAGCACAAGAGTTCAACAAACCCTATAACACTTTTGACCGCACACTACAGATAAGGATTTCAAAAATACACTTTACTTATATTTTTTGTATATTAGATGGCGAGTCTAATTCAATTTATAGAGATCTCACTCAAGCATACCTCCAAAATATTGTTGTAATGTTTTTAACGTGTAATAATCGATTATCCTAATATGGTAATCGATTATGCATCATTGAATGCACAACGGTCAAAAATTTGCTTGAAAATTCTCATTATTGCTCGTGATAATCGATTATCGCAAGTCATAATCAATTATCATAACTGGTAATCTATTATCTTGAGTATAATATGAGGTTTTCTGATTCAAAACGATTTTTAATGCATCTTAAGGCAAACAATACACATAATCAAATATAAACCACATCCTATACATCAATCTACTAAAATATAAAAGCTTTAATATAAAACAAGTCTTCATGAAGATCTTCCTGTAATAAGAGAACTTGAGACTTGACTTTTAGACATCATCAAAAAATTTGTTCTTCATCTTTTATACTAATAATCTCCCCCTTTTTTATGATGATCAAAAGGTCTTTGATGTAAAGCTTTTGATAACATGTACTGATTTGTAACTCATACATAACTTAAAGAAGATGGACTAGTAGACAAGAGATAAATTTAATTGAGCCTTTAAATATATTTCTCCCCCTTTTTTATCATTATAAAAAAGAGTTATGTATATAAAATACTCCCCCTAAATTAAAGAACTCCCCCTTAATATAAGCCATAAATATAAGCAATAAGGCAAATCTATTTTATTATAAAATAAAGCATAACATAACATATGAGAGATACAAAATGCAAATGAAATGGATGTTGGGTAACTAGAACTCATCACTATCATTAACATCTAGAGGTTGGACTAAGCCCTCTAGAGCATGGACCCTATCATCTAATCCCCTAATAAGAGAACAAAGTTCATCATGCCGAGAACACATTTCCAAAAAGAGTAGCCATATTCATAGTAGTAAGATCTCTTGATTCTGATATGGTTGTTACCTTTGGTTGCCAACTCCTATTCAAGCTTTTCAGAATCTCTATGTTGATCTCCTCTTTCTCAAATGATTTTCCAAGGGCAATCAAATGGTTTACAATGTAAGTGAACCTTTTCTGGACTTCATAGATGTTCTCTCCAGGCTTCATTCTAAACATTTCATACTCTTGTACTAGAGAATTCTTTCTAGCCCTTTTTACCTCATTGGTTCCTTCATGAGTTACCTCAAGAACTTCCCACATTTCTTTAGCACTCTTGCATGTTGACACCTTGAAAAACTCGTCAATAGTAAGTGCAGGGGAAATAATATTTCTAGCTTTTATATCATACTGTGCACGTTTATTCTGATCTTGATTCCATTCAGAAATTTTTTTTTAAAATATTTTTTCCATCAATGGTTTTTCTAGGCTCAAAAGGACCATTGATTACATCCTCCCAAATCCCTTTATCAACAGACTCTAAGAAAATCCTCATTCTAATTTTCTAGAAGGGACAATTTTCTCCTACAAACAGAGGGGGTCTGTTTGTAGAAGCACCTTCTCCAAAGGTGTGAGAAATTGTAGCCATCAGGATCAATTAATTGATTTCAAAAAAAGAGTAATCGATTATTTTTCAAATAATTTTTGAAAAACCATCTCTAGTGTCAATTGTAAGAAAAGATATGGCTAGTTTCTCTTACCAAGAGGGGGGGTGAATTAGAAACTGATAAAAACTCTTTCTTTTTTAATCTTTCTAGAAAGTTAAGATGATCTTTAAATGTGCACCACACAATTATGAATAATAAATCAGTAAAGAGATAGATAAAGGAAAACAAACACAATCTTTCTATCTTGGTTTGGCCTCAATGCCTCATCCAGTCTCTTTCAATCAACCTGAGATTGAAAGACTTTCCACTATAAAGATTTTAGTTTTTACAACAAGGATTTACAGAGAACACTTCTCCATTGTAAAATACCTTTCTAACTAAACCAATCTAATATAGCAAATACAACTTGTAGAAGAACAACCCTCTTAACTGCAACAACCCTTTGAGACTCTTCTCAAAGTACCAAGAACCTCACTTTCTTTGAATCTTGATTCTTGGAGCAATTTTGTGCACCAGCAAAAACTCTCTAAAACTCTTTGATATGAGATATGAAAGTTCTCAAATGATCAAAGTGTTAAAGTTCTTAATATAGAGCACAATGCGTCATTATATAATTTTTCTTGTATTAGACGCATTTCAATCGATTACGTATGTAATGTAATCGGTTACACAATTTAACAGTTCTAACAGAATTACAATTAAAATAGTTCTAATTGATTATGCATTTAATGTAATCTATTGCTAATACATGCTAGTCAAAATATTTAAAAATATGACCGTTATCACTGTTATGACTTAGCTTGAAAACAATTTTCAAAGAATAATAGACCTAATTCATTACATAAAAGGTGTAATCGATTAAGTTATACACTTAAACAAATTTTGAAAACTTTTTCACTTCAAAACTCATCACAACACATTTCAAAAAGATGTTTGCAAAGACACAAGTTTTAATCGATTATACACTTAATGTAATCGGTTAAAACTTATTGTTTTTCCACAGTTTAAAACATAAGCTATCTGATGAACTTAATTGATTACAACATCACTGTAATCGATTATTTCATACAGAGTTGTTTTGTTCTTGTGGTTTTATTACACAAAAACATTTAGTATGCATACAGTAGATATAAACACAATTATGATCATAAAAGTATGCAGACCAAACAACATATCATCATATGTATCAATCATAAAGAAACATTTACATACCAACATATGTATCAATCACAAATACACTTTTTTTGTTGATGTCATGAAACCATATATTTGTTGTTACAATCAATGTGTTGTCATCATCAAAAACCTAACACATCAGGGATTGGGTTTAGCACTTATATTGCTCCCCCCATCAACATATGTTATGTTTGGAAATGTTCCTGTCTCTATAATGAATAACATTCTTGTAGGTGGTGCTTGTCAAGGACAAATCTTCAACATTAGCAACATTCATCAAATGTAGTTACAAGCAAAAGGGTTGGTGAAAGTTCCTGAGTTGATGTTGCAAGAATTGTTACTATGAGGAAATTTTAGCTAAATCCTCCTCACATGGATGTTAACAAGAAAGATTTCATAAAGGTAATGGGTTTTAGCACAATCCTAACGAGGGAGAAGCACCACTCCCTTGAGGGAGAAGGAGTGCGAGAACAAGGTTTCAATGAGGGATAACCATGGTTGTAGTGAGGAAGAAAGAGGGTTTTAGTGGTTTGATTAAGGCATAACCTTCGTTGAGTGGCTCGAGTAAGGGAGAAAAAGTGCGAGAGCTATGATTGATTGCAAAGTCAGCTTCTCAACAACTTATTTTTATTTTTTAATTATTAATTATTTTAGAATCTATATGTAAATCAGTAGGTAAATATTTTTCCACTTACATACGAATATATCCTTCGTAAAGTTCCCACCCAAACGCACCAACATTATGTACGAATTTTACATATGAATAATCTATATGTAAATTTGTTTTCCCATTACCTATAGAAAAATTCTTATGTAATGGAATTTCCAACATTCGTATGAAATATCTGTTTGTAACATGTCCATTACCTATGGATCAGAATTCGTATGTAATAATTTGTATGTAAATCATAATTTTCTTGTATTGCATCTATTATGGAAAAATCATTCCTAGTAATATATTCCCAACCATACTAGGTATAATTTTACAAAAAATAAGTATACAATATTACTTTGTCAATTTATCCACCTTCCATACACTACAAAAAAGTAGGGTATTACCGAAGGCCAGAAGCCCTCGGAAAATGCCAAAGGCCGTCGATAATGGGTGTTTACCGAAGGCTTATCGACGGCCAAAAATCCTTCGGTAAATCTCTTGTCGCTAACAATTACCGAGGGCTTTTGCCCTTCGGTAATTACCGAGGGCCAAAAGCCTTCGGTAATTACCGAGGGCCAAAAGCCTTCGGTAATTACCGAGGGCCAAAAGCCTTCGGTAATTACCGAAAGACAGTATCACATAACAGTTCATTTATTTCTCTTTATTTCTCTATAACAGCAGCTCATTTATTTCTCTGAAAAATCTGCACTTATCCAATTAAAAAAAACACATAACAGCTCATTTATTTCTCTATAACAGCTCATTTATCACAAGGCAAATTCCAATTCACTATAACAGCTCATTTATTTCTCTGAAAAATCTGCACTTATCCAAACGAATAATAGCAACGTGCAAAATTGAATTCCTAATGCACTACACCTACAATTAACCAAACGAATCTAATACATATTGCATGATATGACAAAACAAACAGCAATTGCACTACTTTCCCTTGTGATCTTCGAAGCTCTTTGGAAATATCTCGAAGCTGAGAGAACGTAACAGGATTCCCTTGAAGGACCCATTTCTGAAGAATGTTTGTGGCGCTTCGCTTGGGGAGCCTTAGCCTCAAGATTCTGCTCCTTAGGTCATCACCTTCCACACTCTCTTCAACTAAATCATTGCTCACAGCACCCAAAGACACAAATCTTGTTCTGTTATGAACATAAGTAAAATGGTTACTTCTGGAAGATGAGAAGATGCAATTTTCAGATCAATTACCCATAACCAAACACTCAATTATGATGGTTGACAAGAAAGTATGATCAGAAAAATCAGTTAAGATGCAGAATCATAAAAGATTGGTAGAGAATATAATTGAAATTTATGATGCAAGACTTTAGTATTGAAAAATAAACAAGACACAAATAGCTTTATGCCCACATAATTAGCAAATATGATGGGTAAGATATGCAAGAGAGGGGTTTAAAACCTTCTTAAACTGACAATAAAGTAATTAATATAGCACCTCTTACATATGTAGTATCATATGCAGAGACACGTAATTTGCAGAGACACGTATCATATGCAGAAGGACATATATAAGTGTAAGGATCAACATTTGATGAGCACGAGACACGTAACAATTTCAGACGTGCTACTTATACTTACTACAATTTCAGACGTGCACGTAATAATTCTGAGCACTTGGTTCAATTATAAATAAAATCAAAATTTAAATATTAATTTATACTCCTATCGAAATTCACAAAACGCTATCTATATTTGATAAAATCAAATACAAAATTTGATTTATACACTCATATCTCATCTCTTTAACTGTGCAATAATCAAACTCATCTTACTGGAAAAATCTAATTAACTTAAATATTATATTCACTAATATTTTAATCAATCAAATAATTAAGAGATTTATTGGAAAAAATAGCAATAAAGGAATATAAAGCCAACTTGAAACGTTAATTTTGACAAGTTAATATAAAGGAAAAAATCATTTATATAAATCAACTCATTTAGTATTTCACAGGTTAATTTTGACCTATGAATCATGTACATCTATCTATAACCATGCCAATCAAATCAATTACAGTAGGAATTGGTATTTACGGTACAATGCTTCCAATTATTCATGCAAAAAAGCAATTAAGATAAACGTTCAACCACATCAATAATTGATCAAAAGTGAAAAGATGTGTGGACTTTTCAAATCATGGGAAAAAGAAGTATTGTTCTTCCAATTGCATTTAATCCAAGGCTTTTAGATTCCGGAACAGAGATGCATCCAATAGAACTTATATAAGGCCATAGTTTTTGGAACATCATCCAATTCATTTCAATCAAATCACCCAAAAAGTTGAGTCAAGAATTAAGATCAGTTTTGTATCTAAGCAATACTTATAAAAACATCCCAGGTGTAAAACAGAACTCTACTTTACCAACTAGTCTCCCTTTATAAATTCTTTATACATTGGAACAATAGCAAGATTCACACCACCCTACAGTATGCAGATTTGAAGAATAGACTATATCTATTTATCATGTTCCCAAACATACTTTACAGCACATTTTACACCAAGTAAAATCCTATTCATGAGCTTCAAATACAATACTATATATGATTTTGCTTGGTAGTACAAACCTTGAGTGGCACAAGCACTGACAGTTATTCCATGGTTAATAGTTGTCGTGGATAGTTGTCCCTTACAACAGCTTTGTGTGCTTCCAAAAATGGGATCACTTCATCTGTGTTGTTTAATATGTACAGATGTGCTTGCATCAATTCTTCACGACTTTTCGTCACCACATTCACACCTCGGATGCTTTTACTTGTAGAATATCTACTTAACCATTATGTCCGAGGGACTCCTATCGGATTTGCTTTAGTCATATACTCAGAGCAAAACTCAATACTTTGAAGAGTCCTGCATTGACACTAAGCTCTTGATATTTGAAGAGTATCCTTGTGGTACCTTGATACTCTTTAAACAAAGACAAAAACTTATCTTCTCTTGTTTGGATATTGTGTAACATGCAGGGGGAAAATAAGTACGTTTACCAATCTCTCTTGGTGCCAACTCTTCTCGGATCTTCATGTCAACCAAATCCAAACGCGCATTCACTCCATCTTTTGTTTTTCCTTGGATGTTTATTAGTGTACCAATCAAGCTATCACAGACATTTTTCTCAACATGCATGACATCTATGCAATGTCTATAACATCTAACTTTGACCAATATGGAAGATCGAAGAATATTGATTTCTTCTTCCAAGGGGTCGTTACAGAAGACTTCTTCGACGTTTTCACAAATATATGATGTACTCTATTAACTTTCTCAACAACATCAAGTCCAGTAAGTGAACTGGGTGCACTGTCTTTCTCTTGTTCTCCATTGAATGCTTTCTTTAACCTTCGATATGGATGATTAGATTGTAAAAATCACCGATGACGCATATACACTGTCTTCCTTCCGTGTTTTAATTGTTAAGCTGCAGTGTTTTCTTCACATATAGGACATGCTTTATGACCCTTCACACTGTACCCCGACAAATTACTGTAAGCTGGGAAGTCATTAATGGTGCAAAATAACATGGCATGCATCATGAAAGTTTCTGAAGCAAAGGCATCAAATATTTTAACCCCATCAACCCACAACAACTTCAAGTCTTCAACCAGTGGCCTTAGATAAACATCGATGTCATTTCCAGGCTGCTTTGGACCAGATATCAACATTGACAACATCATGTACTTTCTTTTCATGCACAATCCAGGAGATAAGTTGTAAATTATCAGTATAACGGGCCAACAACTGTGATTGGTACTTAAATTACCAAATGGATTCATTCCATCAGTAGCTAAGCCAAACCTAAGATTTCTACATTCTTCACCAAATTGGGGGAATTCTTGATCTATAATTTTCCATTGCTTTGAATCAGCTGGATGACGAAGCAGCCCATCAGTTGTTCTCTCATCTGCATGCCATCTTAGGTTTTTAGCGTCTTTGGGATTCGCGAACAAACGCTTAAGTTTGGCAACTAGTGGAAGGTACCAAACTACTTTCAAAGCAGAACCATTCTTTTCTGTGTGACCACCATCTTTACCGTTGTTTTTTGACTTGTATCGTGATAACCCACATTTTGGACACTTTATCAAAACTTCATTCTCATTCCTATATAATATGCAATCATTCGGACATGCATGTATCCGTTTATATTCCATACCCATCGGACACAGAATTTTTTTTGCATCATAATTACGATTGGTAACGTATTTCCATCTGGCAGCATTTCATTCAACAACGACAACAATTCTGTAAAACTCTTATCATTCTATCCATTGCTCGCCTTTAAATTCATGAGCTTTAACATCGCTGACAACCGTGTGAACTTAGTTGAACCCACATACAAAGGAGTCTTCGCATCAGTGGACATCGTTTCATACACATGCGCTTGGGCAAAAGCTTCTGCGCCAACGGATCATGTCCTCTAAGTTATCTTCTTCTGCTTGATCTTCCATATCCATTGTGGAATCATAAACATTTTCAGTTGGAGAGACAGTTGGAAAGTCTCTTAATTCGCCGTGCCATATCCATATTGTATAACTTCGTATGAAACCATCACAGATAAGATGTTCCTTAATATCAGTTGCGTTCAACTTCCTCCCATTCAAACAGTTCACACAGGGACATCTGAACTTCACTTCATCATCACCACTTGTACTCGCATTACATTGCGCAAACTCTATAAATTCTTCTACCCATCTCTCGTACTCAGTGCTGATGCGTGGTAAATTAATCCACCCTCTATCCGTACGCATGTTTACTGAAATTGTTTACACAATTTCAATAATCTTGAATGATCACTTTGATCGTGTTTGTATTCAAGGTGTGACCCTATCCCATTCAAGAAGATTCATTTTTTTTAGTTTATTAAACATATCAATTTTAAACAACATATCTTAAATTTCATGAAATTTTGCCAGCATTTCGCATTGGTCTTCAGGTTACAAGAAATGAAAGTGATTATAAATCACAATCAAATATGCACCCGAAGATCAATACAAAACACAACAGTAAATTTTCATGAATTTAAGACATGTATATTAAAATTGATATGTTATAATAAACTATAAAAAGTTATTACTCTTCTTAAACTGTCCAGTCGGACAATTCAAGATTCAATACTTATAAATCATTATTACCATCTCCTTTGTATTCATTTTTAAAAAGTACATTTGTTTAGAAAAATCTGGAGATAGTAAATAATTTCTGTATTGAATCTCAAACGGGAATCTAAGGCTAATTAAAAACAAAAATATATCCAAGCTCTACAAATAATTACATATGCTACATACAACATCAAATAAAAGCAAAGGACTATTAAAATCACCACAGACAAATATCAATCAAATACTATTAAAAGCAACTATGAAATGTTTTTCATAAGTATTAAAATTTTAAATTTAGTCACGAGTTAGTTTAGAGTTTTTCATATTATAAATTGCATTACCCCATTTAAATAGTAAAATTCTCATCTCTTTTATTCTCTTGATAATGTGCATTTTCGTTCCAACCTCTTAAATTAACCTCTTACTTCTTTACCTAATTTTCTTAACCACTTACCACTCTCAAAATAGTTTTTTTATTTAATTATAATTAGAAGTAATTAGAATGACTCATATAAGTGAATTGGTAAATATAACTTTAAGACTTAAAAGTATTTTTTTCCTTATATGTTATTTAATTTATTTTTATTTAATGTTAAATTTTTAATTCATATTTTATTTTTGTAAATTTTAAATAGTGTATTCAGAATATCTGCATAGGGGGTATTTTAATGTAATAGGGTATTTTTCTTCTATATCCGCATGCCAATGTTGATTCCATTTTCGTCCAATATGGTTCTATTTTTTAAAATTGTACAGAGTAAGTCCCATTTTGTTTCATTTTTTGTGAATTATGTGATAGCCCCACCAATTGGGCATGTGAGGTTCTCAAGCAATATTCCAAGTTCCACATGCGAGACACCCTAAAATGGTTGGAGAAATGGGGCTCTTGATTTAGAAGGAAATGATGGGAAGAAAAAACAGAAGAATATCCAATTTCTCACTGTATATGATTTGCCTGCTACACATTTTGCATTATTTTCCAAAACAGAAGGATATCTCATACACAAAAGAGAATAAAAAAGAATACAAATTTCAAAGCTTATCATTTTTGTCTTGAATGCAAAGGCAGGTAAAAAAAAACAAAAAACAAAGAAAAGATATCATCGAGACGTTGTTCCAAGTTTGGGTCCCATTTCGTGAATCGTCAGCTTCCACCACCCAACGTACACGCCAAGGACAACATCCACAACAGAGATACTACCACCATTGTCTCGATACAATAACAAATAAGCCAAACATGGATCGAAAATCTGGTGCATTAATCACATAATCACTAATTTGTGCTTCAATATGGGGAAAATTAATTCCAATCAAGGGGAACAAATCAGGGAAAAAAACCAATATCAATAACCTCAGACATTCCTTTCTTCATTCAAACAAATATCAATCACCACAGACAAATGAAATTGTAAAGAACTTACCGTGGCGGCAAACAACGGCAGCAAAGGTAGTGGAGCGACGGTGGAGAGGTGGGAACGATGGCAGAAGCAACGCTTGGAGAGAATAATCCTACTGTTTGCGAGAGAAATAGAGCTACCCAACCTGGACAGCGCTTCGCCGGAGACAATGGAGGTGAAGGACGGGGTGGAACTATAGCGGCACGGCGGTGGATGCACGGAGAACACGACAAAGGCCACCTGCGACAAAAATCGAAACCGAGGTTCGCCTTGCAGCAGTTCGCTTTTGGTCTTTGGTCGGAGAGAAATCGAAACCGAAACCGAGGTTTGCTCTGGTCGAAGAGAAAGAAGGGCTGGTGGAAGAGAAACTCTCAAAAACGAGGGTGGAAGACAAAGAACTGTAAATGGCCTTGGTAAAAGTAAAGCAAAGGATATTACCTTAGTTTGATAGAAACCCGAAGCCGTATGCGAGCTACTAAAGCGGTTCTACACAAACCCGATGCCTAAACATCTTTAAAAAAATTCAAAATAATTATATATGCCTCGGTTTCATTCAAAGTCGAGGTCGTATCGTATTTCCGCACCGGCTCTAAACTAACCAAGGTCGTATCAGAGACTTTTATGCCTCGGTTTCCTTGTAGACCGAAGTCGTATACCCTTTAGACACCGGTTCTGCAAAGGACCGAGGCGGTATCCCTTGGTCAGTCTGACTTGCAGAGAGCAGCAGCGAGAGCAGGTGAGATGCAGAGAGTTTTATGCCTCGGGTTCTTTCATAACCGAAGTAGTATCACGTATAGGCACTGGGTCTTCCAAAACCGAGGCATATTAGACGCGGTCTAAAGCTGTTTTTTTACTAGTGACTGTATCTTCATAAGATTGCACCAAAATTTCACAAGATAACACGTATGCAATACCTATTGAATTATTGTTATATTCCCTTGTTTTCTCCCATTTGGGGAGGGACACTTTACTATTTAGAATTTTCTTTGTTATAGTATTGTGTTCTCCATAATACATTAAGCTACTCACGCATAAGATTTTTTCCAAAATACTTCAACTATCTTTTCCAGTACCATCTTTTATATCCCTTTGAACTTCTTCACAATGGGTATAAAACCCCATTTTAGTATTTTATGTACCCCTCCCTTTGCTCCCTCTCTTATAGGTTAGGCTATATTCTTCATCCCACTACTTACTTATACGCTTTATTGTCAAAAACCCTTTACTATTTATGAAATCACAAAAAAGCACAGAGGTGGTGAATAATGTTTTAAAAGCTATTTTGCAAAGTAGGGTCTAATGGATTGATAAAATATATATAATTCAAATAATATGTTTAGATGCTAATTTTTATATATGACTGATAACACTCTAGTTTTCCATATTTTTCTTAAAATTATTTTCTTAAGCTTCTTTAGTCTTTAGTTCTTTATAAATAGAATAGATTAGAGTAATTAGGGTAAAAATAGGATTTTAATAAAAATAGAGTTATTTTATTCTTTTTAGGTAAATAAATTTAGTTTTGAAAGAATTATATTTCCTTTTTCCTTTTTAGAAGAAAATATTAGAAAACAAAATAAAAATAGGATATCTTCCTTTAATTTCATTTTTTTACTCTTCTTTAAATTCAATTTTCTTTCTTTGTAGATTAGGCCTCTAAAATTGAGAGAATGAAATTTGATTGGCTGAATTGGGCCGCTAGTGCACTTGGCATTTGGGCCGCTTGGGATGCTGCACTGGAAAATAAAAGGTTGATTTAATTGCATCAAATTGGGCCACTACTTACACTAGGCTTAAGTGGAACGACGTAGTTTTGGTGAGTGGTTGCTGCTACCTTTCGGGTGCTGGAGCAAATGAATTTGATGACGCTGGATTGGGCTCCAACTTAAGTGAAACGGTGTGTTTCAATCTGTAGCTTCCTTAGGGGTCGCTTGCTTTTGTGATTCATTAGGCAAAAACACTCTCTCGAGCAAGAGGAGAGCGACTGGATAGGGTTCGCGAGAGAGAGTGAGGCGAGAAGAAGAAGAGAAGAGCGCATCACCTGCCCGGAGAAGAAGCTGACCAGAGCTGCCCGCTGGAGAGGATCAAACGGCCAGAGAAAAAGCAAGGAAACAGATAAACAGTGACCGTCCAATGAAGAAGAAGAAGCGTCCCAAGCAAGTTTCTATTTCTTTTTCCCACTTTTCTTTTTCTTTACTACTTTCTTCGACCCTATATAAAGGGGTTTCTTCCATGTAAACATACACACTTCCAGACGCTACAGTTTTACACTCTCTAGAGTTAGGGTTTTTTTTACACGTTCTATAGAGTAGATTTTCGTTTTTCTTGCTTTTGGAGCAAACATTCACGGTGGTGACAACCCGTAGTGGCTCCGATTGCGCATTTCGTTCGGTACATTCTTTTGTATTTTTCGTTTCTCCTTAAGAAATTTTATTTTACATTGATGTGTTAATGTTGTGTGCTTTACGATTCTGAGTTCTATTTTCTTTGCAATGTTTCTACGTTCTTGGTTGATTATGTACATATTTTTCGTGTTTTGATTTGAAAATGAGTTGAACTCGTAACTCTGCACATCTAAATATCCTTAGGGAATTATATGACTCCATAGTGAGCATAACTTATCGAGATGTCTTCTCGAGTTAGAGTTGAGTTCAATGATAAAAACAATATATTGTTTTAGAGTAGTTGTTTTACTTTGAAAATTTCATTTGGACTCTGTGACTTCACATAGTTGAAATTCCTTAGGGAATTACATGACTCCATAGTGAGCATGACTTATTGAGATGTCTTCTCGAGCATAGAGATGATTCCAATGAAAGAAAAATATTGTAATTGATATTTTTGCTTATGTTAGTTCATTTCAATTAGGATTTTGTATGTTTTCTATGATTTGGTATAGTAAGTAGACATTTACACAATCTAAGTTCTGATTTGGAACTTCAATACCACATAGTGGGTATAACTGTCCAAGATGTCTTCCTGAGTTGTAAATGACTACTTTTCTACACTAATCTTGCCACTTTTGATTCTTATTCATGAGTCTAAGCAAAAAATTTGTTTCTATTCATTAGTTTAGGTGTTTTAGGTTAGAATGTTAAAATTTTGCTTCTACTTTAATGTCTTTTATTTGACCATTTCTTTTAATATTTTTGCTGATTGGATTGTAAATTTTGTTCCTTAGATTTTGATTTCTTATTCATTGTTCTACTTCTAGTTCATAGCATTGTTCATTTACTTTCCAGGTTATATCTAGTTTTGCTTATTTCTAATTCTAGGTTCTGTTTTGATTTCATTTACATTCTAGTTTTTTTGTTGCATTTTTTTTTTCTGTTTACTTTCATTTTAAACAAATTTAATTTCTTTACTATTTTTGTTTTAAATTTCTTCATTTAATTTCTTTCCTCACCTTGCATTAGTAATTAGTTAGTAAATAAAATAAAGCAAGAATTTACCAAACACTTTGAGCTTAATTGTACTGAGTCCGATGATTGATACTTAGGTTGTCCCTATACTGCATTAGTGGGGAAATCTAGTTTGTTTTGATTTTGTGCGACCAAATATCAGTTTAACAATGACAAAAGTTTTAAAGAGGAAAGCAATAAAATATAGATTTTATACTAGTTCACTCAATCGTGAGTTACATTCAGTTATCCCTTAAGAACTCTTAAGGGGTTCCATTAATATTTAAGAATATTATACAAATTTTACCTCTTCAGGTTTACAACAATTATTAGCACCACTCCTACTTCACCTAGTCAACACAACTAGTTCGACTTTAACCACTCTGGTATATAAGTATTCTAACCACTTCTGGTATCAGCTCAGACTATGATATCCTTTTTTTCTTGTCTTCTCTTCAAGCTTCCGTCTATTTATAGCTTTTCTTGAGAAATGACTGTTCAACAGAGATGTTAACTTCATGTAAAGTTGCTAGCCTTTTTAGGTGAGAAGTCAGACTCAATCTACTTTGTAGAGCTACAATGCTTTATCATAGCTTTTTTTCAAAACATAGTTTGTACGATGTGATAGAGCAAATAGTTTGTACGATGTGGAGAACCTGGCTCTGATACCACTTGATGGAGCCAAATTCCAGAGGAAACCAGTGGCCTGAAGCTCCCAGATCAGAGGTGTGGTAGATGTGTTGGTGTGCAGCGGAATTGATGGAGTAAATGGTGATGGAGATGTTTGAATGAAGCAAGGTAAAATGAGTGAAGCCTCTCAGCTCAGAAAGCCTTCATATAATGGAAGGAAGCTTGAGAGAAAATGAAGAATTAGCAAACAATTTTGACTCAAGAGCAGAATGCAAGACTGGAATATATTTCTCAGCATTTGGGCATAGCTCTAAAGTACCCATACAAGGAAGAAACCCTCCTATTTATAAGTGAAGATGGGTCTCTTTTCTGAAATGAAATCCCGCCTAATTTCAAATGGGAAGCCTAACAGCAACGCCAAATCTTTCCAGCAAATCCCATGCCTTGCTTCAGGTCAGCTCCTCACGTGTTTGAAGCATCTTCTCATCCAACGCTGGCCTATTTTGGGGTTTTGGCTGGGCGCATATGACTTTGGCAGCAAGCTTCTCCAACCAGGCCTTCCTTTCACGTGCCAAATGCCATGCTGGCAACTGCTCCCTCCAATTTATTTAATCCTACAAAACAAAGTAAACATGCTTAATTAAGAGAAGATGGTTTAAGATAATTCACCTTCCATAGAAGAAAAATATTAAGTGATCATTCTTCCTCTTGAACTCTCTTAGCCATGGCTCTAGTAAGAGGTCTAATGTATGTCTTAGATGGTCTTCCATCATATAGTCTATGGAGAGATTTCAATGAGAGAAAATTTCTTCTAAACAATTATCTTATGAGATTATTTATATAACGTTGTGTTTATCAGGGGTTTTATATCGTTTAACGCAAGTTCTTAAGCTAGCATTTTGCTTAATGGGATGACTATCATTTATCCTGATATGCTATGTTCTCTATATAGTTTTGATAGCATTTAAAAACATGGGTTGCTGAACATTATGATTTTGTCTCAACAAAAAACACCATCAACATCATTAATTTAGAGTGAAAAGTATGACACAAGTATGATATTTACACACGAAATCAAGGTCTTCTAAATGTTATAAAAGTATGATGATCATGTTTTCCTTTTTCCACTTAAAACAATGAAATGAGATTAGAAGCCATAAAAATAAAGTTAGGTTTTGTAAAAGTTAGTCAAAAATATCGTTAATTAAGAGTGGAAAGTATTACATGCTAAGGGTCTTTTAAATGTTAACTAGAGATTTAGTCAAAAACACCATCAAAATTGTTAATTAAGAGTAAAATGTTATAACATTACGAAGACCTTGATTTGGATGCAAAAGTCAAAGTCATGTCATACTTTTCACTTTTTATTAATAATGGTGATGGTGTTTTTCACTAACTTTTACAAAACCTAACTTTATTTTTGTGATTTCCAAACTCATTCCATTGTATTAAATAGAAAAAAAATACTTAAGAAAACATTGATCATTATATTTTTATAACATTTAGAAGACCTTTATTAGGATGTAAAAGTCATAATTGTGTCATACTTTCCAAACTTAATTAACTATGTGTTGATGGTGTTTTTAAGTAACTTTTACAAAATCTAACTTTATTTTTATAACTTCTAAACTCATTCTATCTTCAATGAAAAAATACTTGAGAAAACATTAGTTATCATATTTTTATAACAACATTAAAAGTCATAAACTTATCATACATTTCACTATTTAGCTTTTTCCTTAATTAATTTATTTAACAATGTAACTATACATTTTTCAATATTATTATCTAAAAAAAACTACAACTACATTAACAATTAATAATTAATTTATTATAGACTTTGCATATAATTTTCTTTTTACTTTTTTCCTTCTCTTTTTCAAAAAGAGAAAATTAAAAAAAAGAAACTAATTCACCTGGAAAAAAAAACGTGCTACGGAGAACAATATGCTTTTTTGTCCTTATGTCAGAAAAGAAAATCAAAAGTTTGCTTTAATTTAATATTTTAATAAATTATTATAACATCAAAGAAAAAAATTATGAGTATTGATTATTAGTGGAAACTTATGTGGAAGGTAGACTTGTTCACTTTTATTTTATAATTATAAAAAATAAAAAATTAATTATTCTAATTATTATTAAAATAAAAATTTTATTAAATTTATAAAAGATGTATTTTAAAATGTAATTAGAATATATATATATATATATATATAAGATAAAATAATTTAAAAAATAAAATAAAATCCACAAAAGAATGTTCAAACCAAAAAAATATTATAAAATAGTTGTCAAAATCAATATTAGCATGCAGACTTGGAACATAGAGTATCATGTCTCCGAATACACTTTGGTCAATTAAGTGCATCAAAATTATATGACAAATTTAGTTATGTAAGGAATTCTATTAAGCTGCATTTCTTTGATGTTATATAGGATATATTTGTTTTTCAAATTGATTATGTTTCGGTAGAAAGTTTGTGGAACCGAGACACTAACCTTTTTGACTTGGTTTTTCTTTTTCTGACCTTTGAATCTCCTGTTCCAAGTTTTTCAAGTCCGAGCCAAAAGGGGGAGGTACCTATCTGACGCTTGAATCACGTGAATCATGTGTTCCAGCTGCTCCTTCCGCTTAGACCGCTCGGTATAGCTCCATCTTGGCCGATCGGTTGTTTCCTTGATAGAGGGAGAGGTACCTGCAAAAGGCACTCTGACGTCCAAGTGAGGCGTGTGATTGAAGAGCCTTGGCTCTTAATGAAATATTTAGTGAATGGTTAACACTATGTGAATATTTGACAATATGAGATGAGTGAGAGTAGATTCTGGATGGAATGTTTTGGAGTGTGAATTGAACCTACCTCGCTGATGGTTCTGACCTTGTATTTATAGGTTGTCTCCTAGATCTAATCTAATACAGGCTCATTAAAATATAAACAGATTTACCTTAAAATCCGGTTGGTTACCTTAAAACTCGATTGGTTGCTCATAAACCACCTATCAGATCTTTCATCAGATATCTTTGACTATTTTATCATTCGTTTGTCACTTGGCCCAATAATAAGCGTTGGCCCAATTGTGGCCCAGACCGATTGTTCTTGTTGGCTATAGTGGTGACCGAACGGTGATGACCGCGATAAGTATAACTGACGAGCGTTGTCGCCCCAACTTTAATAAAAACGATCGCCTTTATTAGCTATAGTGGTGATCGAACGGTCAACTGACGAGCGATGTCGCGGTTTGACCTGAATGACGAACATTGTTGTTGATGAGCACTGCTACAGTAGATACCGTTCGGCCTAGATATCATACTATAGAGATTAGATAATCAATTATTCATTATTAAGATTACACAGACCACATTTTTAATTGCAGGTTACTTTTCATTCGCTAGTGAAAAATTTGTGTGTGAATTGATTTGTTTTTATAAAACAAAAATATAATAAAAGATTATTATTTCTATAATTATAAAAGTAAATATAAATATTTTTTATCAATTTATGATAGATAATTATTGTAATTTTAAAAAATATTTAATTTAAAAAAGGTTAAATAAAATATATCAATTTTAAAAAACTGTCATTTAAAAAGTAAAATTGATAAAATAATTATTTTAATATAAAAATATACTTATTAAAAGAATAATATATGTATATATATCTACTCAAAAAGAAAAAAAAAATAGAATAATATCTAAATTAACTAATTTTATCAAACAAAAATTAAATTTCATATTTGTATTTAAATTTTTAACTATTTTAATGATAATAAATTAAATTTCATAATAACATGTCACTATACAACAGTAGAAAAATATAACTACGAATTTTAATTTCTTTTATCAATAAAATTTATAAATTAATAAATTATTTATATTTAACGAGAATTATATAATTCTAAAAAATTACAATTCCCTTATCGTTGATTTCATTAATTTAAATTAATTTATTAAATTTAGAAATATGATTAAACTTAAGAAAATATATATTCTCGATCAATTAATTAGAATAAAAATATTATTAAAATTAATATTTGGATTTTAAAATTAAAATACTTTTTAATTTAATAATTAGTTTGGTTGTATATATTTGTTTATAAATAAAAAATAGGGTTAAATATGTTTTTGATCCCTTAACTTTCAGCGAAAATTGGAATTAGCCCCTCTTCAAAACTTTGGACTAATTTAGTCTCCAAACTTTAGAAATGTGTGAATTTAGTCCTTTTAACCAAATTTTATTAACTTTATTTGATGTTTCAAATGCATTTGTTAGTGAACATTGAAGCAAAAATGTGTCAAACAGTGTAAACAACTCAAATGCTATCATGAAACGCACTTGAAACATCAAATAAGCCTAACAAAATTTAGTTAAAAGGACTAAATTCACACATTTCTAAAGTTTGGAGACTAAATTAGGCCAAAGTTTTAAAGAGGGACTAATTCCAATTTTCCCTGAAAGTTAAGGGACTAAAAACATATTGAACCCTAAAAAATATAAAAATTAGACTAGTGTTCGAATCCTAATCCATTTCTCCACGAGGATAAGATAAGGGAGGAAGTCAAAATTTGACCTTGAGAATTGAATTATGATAGAAAGAGACACTCGTGACCTATATATAGAGGTGTCTTCACCCTTATATTTCATCTTGGATTAATGTAATGTTATACTACCAAATTTAGGCCAAACACTTGCTAGATCAAGGTTAGAGCAACCCTAGAGGCACATCTAGTCACCTTCCTCCTTGAGTTGATCTGACCTCTCTTGGACCCATCACACGCCACCACACCATCACCATCTCCTTGTCCAGCCCTAGCTACGTGACCTTGGACCTTATCGCCACCATATTCCCCATCAATCCTTTAAGGAAACACCCCTCCATGCACATCTCGTAGCTTTAGCCCAATCTAGCATAAGGAGATTGTTATAACTCGGGCTTGGTTTCATTTATTTCAATATTTCAAAAACTCAATATCCTCCATATTATATGAATTTCACCCAAAGGGATCATCCTAGGGTCATATTATGTTAATTCACAAGTACATGGGAGACAAAACATTTGTCTCAATATGCCTCCACACTTTGATGTATCCAATCCTATCTATTGTACTCATTCCAATTCCTCGACAATGAGATCCAAAGCACATCGAGGTACACATCAAATAAGTCTTTTATATCTGATTCCTTTAAAAGGTTCACTCGTAAGCAAAAAAACAATTTTGGAGGACGCGTTAATCTTGTTATGTTGCAGGATAATGACGTTATGAATAACATCCCAACAAGAACAAATATCTCTCATACTAATACCCAAAAATTTCTCTCAACCCCGACAAAAAAACATCAACAATATCAAAAAATATTTATCAAACACAACTAAGTAATATAACATTAAAACATACATATTTGTGGTTATGTTCTCTAAATGCATTACTTTGTTCGTCCAAGCCTTTACAAAGTATGTATTTCATGGAATAATCTAAATATGATTGACATATTCGAAAAATAAAGGCCATGAACTGCAAACATACTGAAGACGATTGACATAGTCACCAAACATGGTCTGATATTCACATTCCATAAAATTTTCCCACGCTTCCATCACCACATCCCAACCCTCAACAGAATCAACTAACATTTTACATTTCGCTTTAACATTTTTTAGGATGTGGAAGCGACATGAGATCTGATATGACTTAGAGAATACATTTGCATTGTCATTCATCAAAGTCAAGTCTCGATCACTCATAGTGACTTGTTGACCACCCTCAGATGTAAAAAATAAACCTCTCAACCTTACCAAAGCTCAAGTGAAATTATTTTGTCTTTCACTTGATAAGAATGCAAATGCGGCAAAGAAGGTTAACCCGATAGACGTCACACCGACAATCTCAACCAAGGGAAGTCTATATTTATTTATTTTGTAGGTCGAATCCATCATCAATACAATATTAAATGCATTTAACAATTTCACCGCATCAGGATGTGTCCAAAAGAGGTAACTAAAAACCTCATATTCGTTGACACACCTACTCCAATGAATGTATTTATCACGATCCAACATCATCATAAGTTGTTGTAATTCAGTTCTCGACCCTCTCAATGATAGTTGTCTTATAGATTTGTTTAATCGTTGGGACATTACGATCATTATTTTCTTTCAGAGTTAATAAAATATTTGCATATGTAACTTTAGTCTTAGTCATATCAATCAGTAAGGACTGTTCACTCGGATTTAACCTGTCAACATAAGGGTGACCAACTAAAGTTTAAGTCAAATCATGGTTGTGATAGCCACACATGACTTTCAAGACCCATTTGTCCTCATTAAAAGATGGTTTACCCTTTAACCTAAATGAACACTGACATTTTCAAGTGCTTTATACACTAGGCTCCACATCGAGTTTGTATTTCCCACCTCTTTCACAACTAAACAAACGTCTTCCTTCCTCGTTCACTAGTAGCTTTGCCAAATCTTACAATAACTCCCACAAATCCCAAATCATGAGTGATTCCCCTTACTCATTTAATTAAGTAATCACAGAAGAGAAATATGTTAGCATAAAGCTAAAGAGCAGGAATTTTGATGATGTCTCAAAGTCAAGTCTCAAATTCTCTTATTGCAGGAAGATCTTCATGAAGACTTGGTTTTATATTAAAGCTTTTATAATTTAGTATATTTATGTATAAGATGTGGTTTATATTTGATTCTATGTATTGTTTGTCTTAGGTTGCGTTAAAATTTATTTTAAATCAGAAAATCTCATTTTATACTCAACATAATTGATTATCAATTCATAATAATCGATTATCAGTAATCAATTATGACTTGTCATAATTGATTATAATGAGCAGTTATGAGAATTTTTAAGCAAGCTTTTTTACCCTTGTGCATTCATTAAATGCATAATTAATTACCATAATTGGATAATTGATTATCACACGTTAATTAGTTGACAACGGATTTTTGGAGGTATTCTTGAGTGAGATCTCTATAAATTAGATTGGGACTCTCATTCTAACGTACGAAATACAAAATATGAAATAAGTGTATTTCGGAAAATCTTATCTGCAGTGTGCGGTGATAAGTGTTCTAGGGTTTGCTGAACCCTTGTGCTGTGGCTTTGAGAACTTAGTGTGTTGGCATAGAGCGAGAACTTTCACAGGGAGTGTGATTGAGTGTTGTTGTTGTTGCTGAGTTAAAAGCCTATCATCCTTCGTGAAGCATTCGGAGGAGGTGTTAAAGGGGACGTGACTTTCATTTCTTGGGGTAACAAGAGAGGTGGTTTCTAAACTTTTACAAATTGTCTCTTTGTGATTGTAATTTGTAATTGTTTTGTGAGTAGTGAACTGTTTATCTTGATTTGAGATAAACGACTGGATGTAGGATTGGTAAGATCCGAACCAGGATAAAATCATTTGTGCCAATTTCTCTCAACCTTACCCTCTTTATTTGTCTTTATTATTTGCTTGGTAAGTTTAATTGAGTAGAAATTAAAAGGCACACGTTCGTATTAAAAATCCTCTTGGTTTGTTATTCCACGCTAACCATTCTGCTGCAGCTGCTTTGACAATTGACATCAAAGCTTGATTTGGTAGTTATTCAAATGGCAGAATCATATCAAACTTTTGCAGAGGGTGCTTCTATCAATAGACCACCTCCATTCACAGGTGAAAATTATGCATTCTGGAAGGTTAGAATGCAAATATTTATTGAGTCTATTAATTGTGATATTTGGGAAGTTATTGCATTTGGTCCGTCTGTTCCTACTGACGATATGTAGGAACCAAAGACCCGTGTTCAGTGGACTGCTGAAGAAAAGAAAAGGTTTGAAAACGATGTAAAAGCTTAGAATATTATTTCATCTGCTTTAACCGTTGACGAGTTTTACAGGATCTCTATTTGTAAGACTACTCAAGAAATGTGGGAAGTGCTGAGAGTAACCCACGAAGGTACAGATGACGTAAAGAGAGCGAGAAAGAATACCTTGATCCAAGAATACGAAATGTTCAGGATGAAGCAAGGAGAAACAATATCTGATGTTCAGAAACGCTTCACCAACATTGTTAATCATCTCATTGGACTAGGTAAGTTTTTCGAAAATGATGAGCTTAACATAAAAATATTGAAATCTTTAGACAAGTCGTGGCAACCAAAAGTGACTACAATTTCTGAGTCACAAAATCTCAACACAATGACAATAGTGGCATTATTTGTGAAATTGAGAGAGCATGAACTTGACCTCGGAAGATTAGATGAAGAAGAAGCAAAAACTAAGAAGAAAAGGACTCTAGCCTTAAAATCTGAGATAGAAAGGAGCAAAAGCAAAATAGAAGATGAAGACTCAAATGAGGAAGAAAATTTGAAACTTTTGATAAAGAGGCTCAACAGGTTCATGAAATCAAAAGACAAAGGAAGATTCAAATACGAAAAGAGAGAAAACCACAAATCTTCCTCACACTATAGATGCTATGGTTGCAGAGAAAGAGGACATTTAAAAACTGACTGCCTAAATCAAAAGAAGGGTGAAGAAAAGAAAGAAAAGAAAAACTTCAAAAAGAAGGCCTACATTGCATGGGAGGATGACAATGAAACAATTTCTGATTTGAGCGAATCTGATGAAGAAGCAAACATTTGTTTGATGGCAAACGACGGCGCTGGAAGCCAAGTAAGTACATCTAGCTATTCTGATAATTATAGTCAAATTAGTGAAGATGAATTACATGAAACTTATGCTGCTTTAATAGTAGAATCAGAAAAATTAGATAAAGCTTATAAGAAATTGAAAAATAATTTCAAAGAATTAAAATTGAATTTTGAAAATATTCTTGAAGAAAATAAAAATTTTAATTTGAATTTTGAAAATATTTATGAAGAAAATAAAAATTTAAAATTAGACTTTCAAAATATTCTTGAAGAGAATAAAAATTTGAAAAATAAAATTTTATTTTATGAGTTACAGATCAATACAGGTTACAAAAAGCTAAAGAGCGGGAATTTTGATGATGTCTCGAAGTCAAGTCTCAAGTGCTCTTATTGCAAGAAGATCTTCATGAAGACTTGTTTTTATATTAAAGCTTTTATAATTTAGTAGATTTATGTATAGGATGTGGTTTATATTTGATTCTATGTATTGTTTGTCTTAGATTGCGTTAAAATTTATTTTAAATCAGAAAACTTCATTTTATACTCAAGATAATTGATTATCAATCTATAATAATCGATTATCAGTAATCAATTATGACTTGCCATAATTGATTATAATGAGCAATTATGAGAATTTGTAAGCAAGTTTTTTTACCGTTGTGCATTCATTAAATGCATAATTAATTAGCATAATTGGATAATTGATTATCATGTTAATTAGTTGACAACAGATTTTTGGAGGTATCCTTGAGTAAGATCTCTATAAATTAGATTGGGACTCTCGTTCTAACATACAAGATACAAAATATGAAATAAGTGTATTTCGGAAAATCTTATCTGCAGTGTGCGGTGATAAGTGTTCTAGGGTTTGTTGAACCCTTGTGTTGTGCCTTTGAGAACTTAGTGTGTTGGCATAGAGCGAGAACTTTCACAGGGAGTGTGATTGAGTGTTGTTGTTGTTGCTGAGTTTAAGCCTATCATCCTTCGTGAAGCATTCAGAGGGGGTGTTCATCCTTTGTGAAGATTCAGAGGAGGTGTTCATCCCGTGTGGGTTACAAGGGAAGTGACTTTCATCTCTTGGGGTAACAAGATAGGTGGTTTCTAAACTTTTATAAATTGTTTCTTTGTGATTGTAATTTGTAATTGTTTTGTGAGTAGTGAACTGTTTATCTTGATTTGAGATAAGCGACTGGATGTAGGATTGGTAAGATCCGAACCAGGATAAAGTCATTTGTGCAAATTTCTCTCAACCTTACCCTCTTTATTTGTCTTTATTATTTGCTTGATAAGTTTAATTGAGTAGAAATTAAAAGGCACACGTTCATATTAAAAACCCTCTTGGTTTTTGTTCCACGGTAACCATTCCGCTGCAGCTGCTCTGACAAAAATATTTCATTTGTGGTAAAATTATTTTTGAAATCTTCTTGTCCAGCTTATTTTATGAAAGAAGAAAAATCCGATGTAAAATTAGAATGTACTTGAAAATTCATATCATATAAGGATATTCTTCCATTTTAAACAATATTCACCTATAACATAGTATTCATTTTCAATAACATAATTCATAATTAATTAAAAATATAAAAACTTTAATCAAAATAATCTAAATAATTATTAAACAATAAAAATAAACATAACTAATCATCCATTAAATTTGTAATAAATTAAAATTAATAAATAACTTATTTTAATATAATAAACAAATAAAATTCTAAAAACGAGAAAAATTAATAAAAAATTAGCTTGAGGTCTTAAATGAATTTTGAAATCCGCTTCACCTGAAAGAAGATTCTCAATGCCACATACCACCACCAGATCACCTTCACCAACCTCCTTCTAAGCCTTGCAACTCGAGACCACCTTCCACCACAAACACACACAAGATCGCACCTTCACCAACCTCCTTCTAAATCCTTGCAACTCAAGACCACCTTCCACCACAAACACATACAAGATCGCTCCAAGACCACAGAGGAAAAGCTCTCTTAGGTAAACATATAATGACATAGTTTTCTAAGGTATTTTTATTTTATTAGGATTTATTGTGAAAAGAATCCTTACTTGAACATTGGATAATTCTATTCATATTAGGCTATTACTTTCGATCACGCCCATAATTACTAACTACACCGACAAATATTGAAAAGGACTCAAATACCCTTCGTCATTGTATCACACCACCATTATCACTATCCTTTCCATCATGACCACTACAATAGAAGAAGAAAAGAGGAGGAAGGCTATAGAGAAGAAAAGAGAAAATGCAGAAAAAACACTAATTTTAAAAAACACTTTCCAGCACCTATTTCAAGTAAGAGTGTTATTATTTATATATTTTGAAAACTTTTTCTAAAAAGAATGTTCCGAAGTACATTTCACATGTTTCAAAAGCTGTTATGAATATCTTATTTCAAAAAATTTGTATTAAAAAATTTTATAAAATTTCATAAAAAAGTCTTCAAAAAGTTTCCAGAACATTTAAAATTTGTGGGTGCACTAAGAAATTGTTGGATGCAAGAAGTAAAAGCCTTCATATTTACTCGTTTCTCTATCCGGCACATCTCACTATTTTTCTTTACGTTCCTGCTGTTGGAGAATTGGAAGAGAAGGTTTTAATGAACAATTGCAGAGTGAGAGATCTATTCATGAAAAGCCAATATAGCTTTATATACAGAGAGTATATACTGAATATCAGTAAAAACAGAAAACTGATTACAACAAAAAAACCAGTAAAAACCAACTATTTAAAGTGTTTGACTTGACTGTATTCAATACTCCTCCTCAAGTCTAACATTCACAAATCGATCTAACTCCAATTTCCTTTCTCAACCATTCAAACCTCTCAATCTTCACAGCTTTTGTAAAGCCATCCGCTAGTTGAGTTTCAGTGTTGCAGTACACTAACTCTATTCTACATTTGTTTACCATATCTCTAAGGAAATGGTATCTCACATCAATGTGTTTACTTTTGTCGTGGCTTACGGGATTTTTAGAGAGATTGATGATAGACACATTGTCTATCTTCAGTTGCAGAGGTGCTTTCACAGGAATCATCAACTCCCTCAGTACTTCTTCCAACCAGATTCCCTGACATGCTACGTAGCTCCCCGCTATATACTCCGCTTCGCAACTAGACAGAGCCACCACAGGCTGCTTCTTGGAGCACCACGAAATGGGAGATCCATTTAGCATGAACATATAGCTTGAAGTGCTCTTCCTCTCAACACAATCACCACCATGATCTGAATCTGTGAAGCCAACAAGCTCCAATTCTCCACATCAACCTTATGTTTTCCAATCTTGAACAGTATTCCAAGATCTATAGTCCCTTTGACGTATCGCAGTACTCTCTTGGCTGCAAGCATGTGTGACTTCTTCGGATTGCCCATAAATCTGCTTATCAACCACACACTAAATGATAGGTTTGGTCTGCTGTTGCACAAAAATCGTAGAGAGCCTACAATCTACTTGAATGTGGTTTCTTCAGCATCCTCTTCTGTTTCATTATTAGTTAGCTTTAGATTCACTTCAATTGGGCTCCTCGCAGGATTGCACTTAGTCATACCAAATCTTCCTATCAACTCTTTAATATATTTCTTCTGATGCAAGATCAAACCTGCTGCTGTGTAGGTGAACTCCATGCCTAGAAAATAGCTCAATTTGCCCAGATCAGTCATTTCAAACTCTGACTGCATGACCTTCTTTAACTCATCTATACGTTCTGGGTTTGATCCAGTGATGAGAAGATCATCCACATAGAAACAGATGATCAACAAGTCTTCTCCTTCACCCCCTTTCACGTAAACACCGTGTTCACAATGCATCTGGTAAATTTGAGCTTCAGCAGGAACAAATCTATACGCTTATTCCACGCCCTGGGAGCTTGCCTCAGTCCATATAATGCTTTTTCCAACTTGTACACTTGGTGTTCTCTGTCTTCATCAATGAATCCAGGTAGCTGTTGGACATACAATTCTTCTTCCAATGAACCATGCAGGAAAGCGGACTTCACATCAAGCTGAAATAAAGACCATTGTCTTGCACAAGACACGGCTAACACTAATCAAATAGTTTCCATTCTTGCAACTGGCGCAAACACTTTGGTCAAGTCTACGCCTTGTCTCTGGAGAAAACCCTTTGCCACCAGTCTGGCTTTAAACTTGGAGACTGATCCATCAGGTTTTAGCTTGCATTTGAACACCTACTTCACCCCAATACTCTTCTTCCCAGTCGGAAGGTTAACAAGCCTCCATGTTCCATTTTTCTCAATGGATTCGATTTCTTCTCTCATCGCATTCCTCCATACAGGTTCTTTCAAAGCCTCACCTTCGTCTATGGGTTCTGCTCCAGCCAACAGAGCCATGTGCACCAGATCACCTTCATCACCTATTTGCGCATTTGAATAGACCTCACAGTTGCCGAACCTCCACGGTTGCACTCGCTGCCTCCTTGGTCTATCAGATTCATCACACTGAACTCGCTGCCTGTTTTCTGATATCGTTGCTGACTCTGTTGTGATTGGGTTATCCTCATCTTCTGCCATTCTGGTTTTCATCAAGCTGATACGCTTCTGATTCCAGTTCCAGCATTTGTCTTCCACAATCACCACATCCCTGCTCAAAGTGACTTTCTCTTCAATTGGATCGAAGAGTTTATACGCGCCAATGGGATGATACCCGATGAACAACATTACTCTGCTCTTATCCTCCAACTTAGATCTCTTCTGATCTGGGACGTGCATGTACGCGAGTGAGCCGAACACCTTCAGATTACCAACTGTCGATCTCTCACCGCTCCATGCCTCAAGTGGCACTTTACCCTCTAATTTCTCCGTAGGACACCTGTTGAGTAGGTGTACAACTGTGGATACCGCCTCACCCCACAACTTCTTTGGCAGCGCTTTCTCCTTTAACATGCTTCTGGCCATGTTGAATATTGTGCGGTTCCTCTTCTCTGCAAGTCCGTTATGCTGAGGAGTATATGGAGCGATGATCTCATGTTCAATCCCATGCGTTTGACAGTGATTCTCGAAGGCAGCAGAGGTGTATTCTCCTCCTCCGTCTGTCCTGAGTATCTTTAACTATTTGCCACTCTCTCTTTCAACATGTGCCTTGAACCGTATGAACATCTCCAATGCATCACTTTTCATCTTAATCAAATACACCCAAATCATTCTGCTGAATTCGTCAATGAATGTGATGAAGTACCTATTTCTAGCAACTATAGGCACTTCAATTGGACCACAAATGTCCGAATGTACAACTCCTAAACAGGCCTTTGCTCTCATACTCAGCTCAGTTTTAAATGGCTTCCTCGTTTGTTTCCCAGCCATACATGTTTCACACACCTTTTCTACCAAGACAATTTCAGGCAGACCATGAACCATCTCTTTCATGCTATGTTGCTACAGGCTCTTGAAATTCAGGTGACCGTATCTCAAGTGCCACAACTAGCTTTCCTCGTTAACCTTCACTGTAACCATGCATTTAGAGTTTTCTACCGCTTCCAGGCTAATCTGAAAGGTCCTGTTCTTAAAAATTTTGCTTCTCAAGATTAGATTCTTGTCACTGTCGAATAGTTCGACTTTGTTCTCTTCCATCACCGCTTTAAATCCTCTTTGAATCAGCTGTCCAACACTTAGAAGATTACACTTCATATTAGGAACATAAAGCACACCCGTGATCTTTGCATGCGAGCCATTCTTCCTCCGAATCACAACATCTCCCATGCCCTCCACCTTCAGAGTATTGTCGTCCGCAAATTTTACTCTACTCTTCTTCGTGGCATCAAAGTTGATTAACCAATCTTGATGGCACGTCATATGGTTTGAGCACCCAGAGTCTAGGTACCACAGATCGGCATGAGAACTGGAGCTTTCACCTGAGGTAGTCACCATCAAGGTTAGAGGTTCCGAATCTGAATCCTCCTGAGCGACATACGCTTCTTTGTCTTGATGCCTCTTCTGCTTCCCTTTCTCCGCATAACACTCAGATGCAAAGTGTCCATTCTTGTGACAATTGAAGCATTCGATGTTTCTTTTATCCTTCTTTGGATAATAACTCTTCTCTGCTCTTCCATCTTTTTCCGCTGATACAAACTTATCATCGTGATCATCCTTACCCTTATCAGTCTTCCAATTCCCTTTTGACCGTTTCCCTTTCCACTTCTTTGATTTCTTCTTCCCATCATATTTTGTATGGTGCACTTTCAAGGCCTGTTCATCATTCTTGACTGGGTTTCTATCCATAATCCTCATTTCATGGGCTTCCAACGAACTCTGAAGCTCTTCAACCTTCATCTTTGAAAGGTCTTTCGATTCTTCTATCGCGACCACTATATAGTCAAACTTCCGTGGCAGCGATCTCATGATCTTCTCCATGATCATGGTATCATTGACGACTTCCCCGCATCCTTTCATCTGATTCGTAATGGTGAGTATCTTGTTGAAATATTCACCAACCCTATCGCTGTCTTCCATCTGCAGTAACTCATACTGCCTTCTAAGGGTTTGAAGCTTCACCTTCTTGATCTTCTCCCCTCCTGGGTGACAATGTACTAGAATGCTCCAGGCTTCTCTGGCAGTGCTAGCGTTCTGAATCTTCTCAAAATGGGTATCATCAACGCACTGGTGAATGATGGAAAGGGCCTTGTTATCCTTCTTCGTGAACGCAGTTATCTGGTCATCCGTTGCACCAAGACCAGTCTCTCGGTCATCACCTTCAATAACATCACTCACGTCTTGAAACTTGAACAACACCCTCATTTGTGTGCTCCATCTCTTCCAATTCTTTTCTGTGAGTATCGGAAGGTTTGTTGTGGAAAGATCACTCCCCGCCATTCTTCTTGCTTCAAGATCCAAACAACCGCATTGTGTTCTTGGTCTTCTTGAAATACGCCTCAGGTTTCTTCGTAACCTACGCTCTGATACCAATTCTGTTGGAGAATTGGAAGAGAAGGTTTTAATGAAGAATTGCAGAGTGAGAGATCTATTCATGAAAAGCCAATATAGCTTTATATACAGAGAGTATATACTAAATATCAGTAAAAACAGAAAACTGATTACAACAGAAAAACCAGTAAAAACCAACTATTTAAAGTGTTTGACTTGACTGTATTCAATACCTGCAAATTAGGTTTTAGAATATAAAAATAAACTTTTTGAAAACTAATTTTTGGACCGATCAACATTTTCTTAACGCTTTAATACCAATAATTTTGGAAGAAAAGAAAAAGTAGGTCATAGGCCTGCAGTAGTTGTATTTACATATGAGCAAAAAAAAAACATTAAGAAGTGAAGGACAAACATTTAAGCTAATTGTTCATTAGCTGCAAATATCCTTCGCTCCTCAAGTGCAAGCCTCTTCTTTAAGCGTTCTTGGTGCTCAGAAAATGCCCAAAATAAATCCCTCATAATACTAGCTATCTTGAATTCTTTACTTCCTGAATGTACAACCTTCAAATTGTTCATCCATCTTCTCTGTTTTTCCTGCAATATATTCTACAGAAGAAAACAATGAAAACACAGCCTGTGAGGATTATTATTACCCTATATAAACAACTTTCTGAAGTAAAATTCTGGACACAAACCTACCTCTGATATATGCACCAAGGCTCCTATTGATGCTTTAATATTTTCTAATCCCACTAGTTTTTCAAGTATCACCAAAGGCCTAAAAACGACAATGAATAGATTAATTTTAAAGAGTATAAAAACAGTTTTACTAAATCAGTCTATATAAAATTTTGTAAGAATTGATGGTTCAATTTAAAACAATTACTGCAAAAAAAAAAAAAAAAAGAAATTGACAAGCCTGGTTTCAACGTTAAATTGAAACAACATAGTAACAATGAAAACCATAGTAGACATCAATATTTAAGAGCTAACATGTAGAATACCTGCCAGTTGAAGATATTATGATGCAGTTGGGATTATTCAAAAAGCCACACAGCTCTTGCAACTCTTTTTCAGAATGCACCATAATGGCTCCCCTATTATATACCTCCATTGACAAATTTGGAAAAATAAAGACTAGGACTGATAGAGAAGTATGTCTCCGTAAGAACTCTGTAACTGTAGATGGGCATAACTCCTTATCCATATTTGTAATCAATATCATACACACATTTTTCGGTCCCCCAAGATCCCTGTCTTCCATTCTTCGTTTGAGACAACTGACTATAAAAAAAAATTAAAATCAAATGAAATCCGAGGAAAAGGTAAGAGGATTCGTATTATGGAACATCCTTGTAAAAATATAAATAAGGTTGAGGGGGAGGAAAAAATGAGTGTGTGCTGGGTTGGGTTCACTGCCTAAGAAAAGAGTGTTATGGTTGCTCTTTGCTGTGAATAAGTGAACAAACAGAAAACAAGAGCGGTTTTCAAAGAAAAAAATGTAAGACAGAAGTAGGCATGCTTCAGAAAAAATGGTACTCGGTAAGCTTAAAGGAGAATGAGTGTAAATGCATTCCACAAAACTAATTTCTGCATTCCCAAAACAAATTTTAAGCAAAAAGGGAATCCAAATAGCAATTTCATTTTTATAACTCACTGAGATGTAACTCCAACAATATTACTATGTCAAATTGTACATGAATGCAATTCCAATAATTAGGTATAGTTTGCCTGGTCGAATAGATAAAATCAATCGATCCTAAATGTTGACATCTTAATTTGACAGCTATGGTTTACAATGTCCTGACAGAATTAGATGGACAATCAAATCAAAAGAGCCACAAATATCTTGATCGCAACAAAAAGGTTTTCGGAGTTGAACCTAAGTTTAGTCTACTTCTAGTGTTAACATCTACTATTACATCGGAACAAACCTTCAGGTAAACATGCATTGACAACAGACCGCCTAGCACATTGTGTTTCCTGTAAAGGCCGATACATTCGAGGATATAATATTAGAACCAGAACATGTCCAGTATCACTATTTTATATCTTTCTCAGCAAGCAAGCTCATAGAAAGAAATCACGGTTACATAGAGAGAGGCATGTACTACTTGCCTTTATCGTTCGTCCAAAATAAGTAATTTGACGAGCGGAGTTAGATCTGTTGTTGCAATACAGAACCATTCCAAAGCCAGAAGCTTCCTTTGGCATTAAAAAAGAAGAACAATTATCCAGAAATGAAGCCACTACAGGATCTAGCTCCCATCTAGGTTGAACGACACAAATGTTCTCAATTGATGTAGCAGTCAATTTTCTTGCATTTGGTCCATGCAACCAAAAAAGTATAAAAGTACACAAGCATTCTTCCTCTCCTGTTTTCCAAGAATGCTCACTTTCTTGCACCTATGGAAGCAGACACAATATCAAGCACAAATGTAAAACGGAAGCAATTTCAATCTAGAATATAAGAAAGTTTATTGTTATTTTCCGAACACTAATGGAGTGTCTGGTAGGTGAGAAATTGGCGGGGAAGGAAAGATGGAAACTATTTAGAGTGCCAGGAGAAGGAGAAATAAGGGGGAAATAATTTTAAAAGTTGTACCCAGCATGACTTATTTAGTTTCTGGTCTGTCATGGAAGTGAGGGTCAGGTAAAAGCCTAACTGTTAATAGCCGTAACATGGCTGAGCAAGAGTATCACGGCCCAAAGACCGGTGATGTGTTGGGACTCAGTAGGAATTGGGTCATTATGACATTTGACAACCTAACACACAAGCCGAGATGGACATAAAAATGTGAGATGTTTAGTTAGAGCAAAATGGGGAGGTTTCTAAGTAACCACAAAAATCACATGATTTGGGGATGCCACGGTCGTCGATAAAGGGTATCAAGTATCCGTTCAGCAAGGGGGAGTAGCTGTTATTGAATATAAAACTAGGTATAAGACTAATCTCCCTAGTATCTAAAACACACATAGGGTAATATATTTATAACGAAGAATAATACAAGTATATATGGCAATCAAACATAAATATGATAAATATGGCAAATCTCACTTTACAAACCTGTTTTGTGAGGTTGTGTTTGGCTTAAAGTCTACTTCTTAACACATTCATTTGAATATATTGCGGTAGGTTCTATTGTGTGAGTCAGTTTGTGTTTACCTTTTCTGGGTCCATTTTCATCACTTTATTCGGTCCAAATCTTTGTTTGAATCATTTGAATTTTGAATTCAAATTTTGTTGTCAAGTTTTGTTCATTGCTTATTTTGTCAGAAAATTCAAAAGTGTGCCTCTGATTTGACCTGGTTTATGTGATGATCTGTTTGAATGTTCAAGTGCATTCCATATGAGTTATGATAAGCCAATTTGGGAGCTCGGATGCATTCATTGAACAACAGATCCACTGTGTATATCCTGCTGTGAAATTTTGGTTCAATAAGTTGTTTGAAGCTAAATTCTGAATCTGTTTTGCGTTTAAATTCTGAGTTGGAATGCTTAGATGATTAGTAGCAAAGTGCAAACCCGAGAAGCAGTGATATGCTCAGCATAAGCTTGGTTGCCACTATGACATTCACAGCAGAAAACATTTGCAAGCAGTAGGCCGAACTGCATATTCCTTGTTTGAAATGATCTAATGCTGAAATGAGTAAAAACAATATTATGTATTTGGGTTCAGCCCATATTTTCCGTATACATATATTATCTACAGGGAATTAATCCTATATATAATTTTTAGGATTTTCAACATTTTAGAGTGATTAACTATAACAAGACATTCACTAGCTTATGGCTTCAGACGTCTATTATCACTCAGCAAAAACTCATTACAAATCTAATGTTATAGTAGTAGTAAACTAAATTCAATTAATTTTGCAAAAGTAAACGAACGGTAGAGTTAAATGTTTTTAATAACCCAGAATTGCATATTCCAAGAACTAAAAGTGGATTTAAACATAAAAGGTGAGTATCAAATGGCTCAAGATAAAACAGAGTAAACAACGACTGACCCCATCGACAACGGCGTCGTAAAAGCGAATGTCTTCATTATTGAAGAAATGACAAGCACAAACCCTAGTTCCAGGAGTGAGTAAACCACACTCTTCATCTTGAAGCTGTTTGGAGAGGGGTCTGAAACGACGCTTAAAGGCTTCGAGGTCCTTCGAGTTTTGAAAATATGAAAACGGAAACACGACGTCGTTTTCAAGAGGAAAACCCAAGAACTTCACCGTGAGAGTATCTCCATGGAACAAAACGCAAACCGTATACCATGCATCATCTTCGTAAGCTCTAAACTCCGTAGAGTAATTGATTCCGGGAGTCACAATCCTTCCCGTCACCATTTTTTTTTTCTCCTGTCACTTCTTTTTCTTCCGTTCCGTCAAGTTTCCTAATTTTTATATGCCATTTAGAATATGTTTGATTTTCTTTCCTCAGAGTTATTTTATTATTGTATATTAATATTAAAATATAATATTTATCTTATTTCTGTCACACTAAATGTAATCTTGGCTGTTGGTTCAGCGGCTCCAAACATATCTAGTAGTCCGCGACTTGTTTTAAGAGTTCATAGAAGTAAAACAAACTTGAGACTTTTTTATTTACTAATAAAATAATTCATATTTAAAAAGAAATTTGAATTTTTTTATGATATAAAATTATTTATTAATTGGTTGTAATTAATTTTATTTAATACTTTTTTCAATAAATAATAAAACTATTTTTTTAATTTTTGTTTACATATTATTGATCTTAATTAATTTTTTTTTATTTTTAGTTTGAAAAGTTATTTCGTCCGTTAGAATTGTTAAAAATATTTTATAATATATATATATATATACACACACGTGGAACAAAAATATATATTTTATATAATTAAGAATGTTAATTGTTTATTATTTTCAATCATATAATTTTTTTTAAGATGTTTAATTTTAAAAATAAATTCAATCCATTAAAATTTAATAAATTATCATGTTTTATAGGTTTTTCAAAGTTTAAGTAGTTTTTTTTCCGAAAAAATACAATTTATTGACTTTAAAATCTTTCACACTAAATAAAAAATCAAAAATAACTTCATTATTTTAAATTTTCATATCTACTTTGAAGTGTGGTAATTGTTTTATCTACGATATAAAGAAAGTAATCAATTCTAAACTATTTTTGAAGAGATTTTTGAAGATAATTTCATTCTCAACATTTTCATCAAATTATTTTTTTTTTCATGACTAATATGTTTTTCACGAAACTTAAGTTATATATATTCATTTCAAAAATTAATTTCCTTAATAGAAATCAATGCATTTTATAGTTTATTTTCTATGTACTTTTCAAAAAATGAAAGAAGACATTTTAATTATTAAATAACTTCATGCACATATATTTTGATTGTAAATTGAGTTAACTTCAAAAATAAAATGTCATACCTAACAAAAATTTAATTTTTTTTAGCTCATAAGTTGCTAAACACTCAATTTTTAAGGATCATCATTACCCCAATTAATTCAAATAAAGTATCTTTTATTTGAAAGGTTTAAAATCTTTTAGCTTTCACACTTTTTTTAACGTGTTAAGGTATATATATATATATCATCTTGGAAAATTTTTTATCTTTTTGTCTTGTGAAAATAAAGTGTATATGTAATATCGATTAGTGAAATTTAAAATTTTTAAATCATATAATTGTGGAAATCTAATTATATAATACAAAAATTAATAAAATAAAAACGAAAGAAAGTAAACCCAATTACATTATTTATAAAAATTTATAATACAAAAACTCTAAATAACTTAAGTCTTTTTTCACTCTCGCATCTAGAGGATCTGCAATATTTCATGCTCTCATATAACCAAAAGTCTGTTGGATCTAACGAGGAAGGGGTTTACCGGAGAGACACAATACCAATGAGATATGAGCCCAACCATATAAGGCATTTACACCACTCTCTACCCAAAACCTTAAGGTCATGGGTTAATGGGTCTTTCATCTTTATATAGTTCTCTACTTTCTCATTTCTATCCAATGTGGGACTTAGACTCACACTTGGATTCCCAACAATCTCCCCCTCAAGGGTGAGTCCCTTCCACATAGGTATACTTCCAACGAAAGCATCCAACCAACCATAACCACGAGTAGCCCTTTCCAACCTTCGTTCATCTTAACATGACTTGCTTACCTGAATATTCGTTGCCAGGAAGACTTTCCATATAGGAATCATTATACTCGTATGAGTCGGTCACCGAGACAAACTATCAACTCTGATACCACTGTTGGGTCTAACAAGGAGGAGGTTCACCGAAGAGACACAATACTAATGAGATATGAGCCTAACCATATAAGGGATTTATATCACTCTCTACCTAAAATCTTAAGGCCATGGGTTAATGGGTCTTTCATCTTTATATATTGCTCTACTTTCTCATTTATATCCAATGTGGGACTTAGACTCACACTTGGATTCCCAACAAAGTCATACGAACATTGCGAGACACACATAACTACAAACACAAACAAATATAGGTAAGTTATCATAGAACAAGCAATAGCAACAAAATTTGTACATAGGAAGCAAAAAATATGAAAGAAGAAAACAATCCACTTCGACTCTCGAGCAAGAAAAATTGTCTTCCCCGTGACAAGGTCTTGAAAAACACAATAAGTTGGAAAAAATGTTACTGAACAATTTAAATCCTTTATGAGTTTTTGCACAGAGATAAGACTATTAGCTAATTGAGGAACATGTAAAACATCCTTCAATACAATAGATGAGTCCAAAATTATATTCCCAGAGCCGCATATAGGTATACCCTAACCATTCGCAACTGTAATAAGTTGTTCTTTATTTCTTTTACCATATGAGTAGAAGGACACACTAAAAGTTGTCATGTGATTAGTTGCACCCGAATCAAGGATCCAAATACCTTGAGACATATGACCAATAATATTGAGACAAATCTTACCTTTTATGGACAAAGTACATGATTCAGAGGGCTTACTCATTGATTCAACCATTCTTTTCAAGCGCTCGAGATCCTTTAGTGAAAAAGTACTCTGTAAATCATCCCATATTTCTTTTGCAGAAGAATGAAACATATAATTTCTACTTATTTCAAGAATCATGGATTGTCACATCCAAGTCATAATTAATAAATCTTCATTGTCCCAAATTGAAAAATGAGTGTCGTCTCATCCTAGTCCTCCTCCATCTATGTGATGAAGTCTTGAACGACCCCTTGAGAACCCTTCGAATAAATTGGCTCCATTGTAAGAAATTTTGACCATCCAACCGATAGGTACCCCCTATATTTGGTAAGTCATTAGGACCCAAAGGAATAATTTTTACTTCAAACATCCCGTAGAATGCAACCAAGAGTCTTCGGTGACCTTTTCCAAGATGACGGTGGCGTGTGGGTCATACCGAGAAAAAGGAGAAAAATTTAAAGCTCAGATCTACTCAAATATAGGCCAAATGGGTCGTCACCGACCCCAAGAACAGACTTAGGAGGCTCCGGCGACTCTGTTTGTGGCAGCGGCACGTGGCGACACGTTGCGGCTTCTCTCACAGAACGACTTCCGACGTTGTGCCCCAAACTTGAATCATTCTCCATTACCACAAAAACATACTCTACTTAACTTAAGGTAAGGATTTCAAAAAGGGTTTTTCTCATTCAACTTTAAGCTCAAGGTTCAAAGGGTAAACAGAAACATTATTCTTTGTTAGGTTCACCTATTGACATTGGCTCTAAGGGAGAAGAAAACATGGCCTTAATCATGTGTAACAAGCAAACAAGTGGTTCAATCATAGAAAATTAGGTAAAGTCAATCATGCTTCCAAAGCAATAACATTCAATCAATCAAAAACTCTAGAGTCCAACCTCTCACAGGTTAACTCAAGTTCCACAATTTGATAAACATCCTGCCCAACATATTAATCACAATTGAAATTATGCATCTATTTTTTTAAATCAACTATGAGCAACCATCATCTATGCTTAAAAGCCTCACCAATCATTAACTTAACATGCATCATAAAACAATAGAGTAAACACAAGAATATTACTCATCACAAACAACATTTTATCACATCATACCAAACCATTGCATCATAATTCATTAAACTAAGTACATAACAACACAATTCAAATGAGCATAAAAATCCTGATCCAATAGCATCCATCAATAGATGCTTTCATCTGAATCTTCTAGCATCCATAATCATCTCATTGGACTAGGTAAGTCCTTCGAAAATGATGAACTTAATATAAAAATTTTGAAATCTTTAGACAGGTTGTGGCAACCAAAGGTGACTGCAATTTCTGAGTCACAAAACCTCAACAAAATGACTATGGCGGCACTATTTCAAAAGTTGAGAGATCATGAGCTTGATCTTGGAAGAGTAGATGAAGAAGAAGCAAAAACTAAGAAAAAGACGCTAGTTTTCAAATCCGAGGTCAAAAGGAGCAAAAGCAGGATTGAGGATGAAGACTCAGATGATGAAGAAAATTTGAGTCTTGTGATCAAAAGGCTTAACAGGTTCATGAAATTAAAAGGCAAAGGAAGATTTACATATGAAAAGAGAGAAAATCAAGGATCTTCCTTAAATTACAAATTCTACGGCTGCGGAGAAAAGGGGCACCTAAAAGCTGACTGCCCAAATCAAAAGAAGGGTGAAGAAAAGAAAGTAAAGAAAAACTTCAAGAAAAAGAAGGCGTACATTCACTAGTAAAAAATTGATCTATTACTGCACACATTATGCATCGGTTAACTAGAACCCGAAGCATAATATTGCGCGGTGGCATTTTTGAAATTATATCGACAGTATAGGCCTCGGTTGAAACAAAACCGCGACAGTATATACCTCTGGGCCGCGGTTCCTTGAGCTGTGGCCTATAGTCCCTGCAAAATTCTGACATTCTCACCCCAAGTCAGTCTGTAATAAATTAAAGTCAGACCGTCAGGGAATAGGCCTCGGTTCTGGGGGGAACCGCGACCTATTGTCCCTGCAAAATTTTGACATTCCCACCAAAGTCAGTCTGAAATAAATTTGAAGTCAGACCGCCAGGTAATAAGCCTTGGTTCTAGGGGGAACCACGGTCTATTGTCCCTGCAAAATTATGAAATTCCCGCCAAAGTAGTCTTGAAATAAATTTTGAAGTTAGACCGTCAGGGAATAGACCTCGGTTCTGGGGGGAATCGCGGCCTATTACCTGATCTGAAAAATTTTAAACATTTAAGAGAATAGGCCACGGTTGGGTGGGGAACCGCGGCATAAAGGTTGAAAAAAATTTCAAAATTGCCATTTCAGAACAATTAAATTTTTTTTAAGAGAATAGGCCTCGGTTATGTGTGGAACTGAGGTCGTTTCCCCTCTATTACCGCGGTTTTCTAATGAACCGCGGTAGTAACATTTGATTAGGTTAAAAAAAATATTACAGAGTGAACAATTTCGTCTTCCTCGAACAGTTTCGAATGCAAAGAGTGTCCAACCATTTTCTCTACAACGACGTTCTTGCCGTTGCGATCTTTCTCCATTCTTTCTTCCGCCACCATTGCGCCGCCGCCGTCACTGTAGAAGGACTTCCTTCCTCATTTTTCACCACCTACGTTTGTATCCGATCAAATTTGCCTTTGGTCGCCGATGTTTTTTCGTTGTTTTTTTTTTAGTTTTTGGGTTGGTTTGATACGTTTTTTTATTGATTCGGATTATCAAACTTACGTTTTGTTGTATTTTTTTGTAGGTATTGTCTTTTTTCTTTTAAATTTGTTCCGTTCAGACCGCGGGTTGTTCAATCTTCATTATTGTGTGGTTTTTCACGCTCCCAGGTTCGTATTATTCTGTTTATTAATTTTCATTTTGTGCAATTTTAATTTTTTGTAGGTTGAATATGAATAATATTGTATGATTGAATGTTTGAATTGATAATTTGAATGCTTATTAATTGTTTGATTGTATGATTGTATTATTCTGTTTATTAATTTTCATTTTGTTAATTTTTAATTTTTTGTGTGTTGAATATGAATAATTATGTATAATTGAATGTTTGAATTGATAATTTGAATGTTTATTAATTGTTTGATTGTATAATTGAATTGATTGTATGATTGAATTGATTGTATGTTGAATATATTGTATAATTGTATGATTTTAATTTTGTAGAATATTTACGTATGGATCGAAATTGGATTAATTTACCACGCATTAGTCCTGAGTACGAGAGAGGGGTAGAGGAATTTATACAATTTGCACAACGTAATGAGGGTAGAAGTGATGATGAAGTGAAGTTTAGATGTCCTTGTGTGAACTGTTTGAATGCGAGAAAGTTGAACGCAACCCAAATTAGAGAACATCTTATCTGTGATGGTTTCCTAAGATGCTATACAACATGGATATGGCATGGCGAAGAAATGCAATTTCCGAGTGACTCCCAAACTGAAAATGTTATTGATTCCACCATGGAAGAAGATCGACCAGATGAAGACAAATTAGAGGACATTATCCGCGATGTTGGCGCAGAAAATTTTGCCAAAGCTCATGTGTGTGAGACGATGTCGACTGATGCGGAAACACCTTTGTATGTGATTTTAATATATAATAATTAAGTTATTATGAATTTCAGGTGCCACTGGCAGCTACTTGTTATTTCTGTACAAGAGAGCTATGCTTTGTGGTTCTACTAATTGCACAAGTCTCCTCCCAAACATCTCAAACAAGTAGTTGATTGGTAAGAACCTCAATGTTTGGACTTTCTTTGTTATATAAATGAATGCTAAAACCTTTTTTTTATATATAGTTCTATTTCAGCAAGTATGACTTTGGTTGGGAGATCAATTGCTAACAGTAGAAAGCTTGCATGGATTGCTCTCAAGGTTTGACATATGCTAAAACCATACTTTCTTATAGTTGTTTTGTTTTAATGATTTTCACTAACTATTTACAACTGTGATGGTATATTATAGTGTAACAGACATAATGGTTCATATGAGTGTGGATACTATGTAATGTATTGGATGGCCCACATTATTCGTGCCCATATCACAAGAGGCTGGAAAACAGTAATATTTAAATTTAATGAATTTTGATTTTCTCCAACATTTGGAATTCATACACACTAATTAATAACAATTGTCTTGTGCAGAGATTCAAGACTTCTACTCCAATTCCTGAGAAGCCACTTACATTCCTGAGGAAAGCAATTGCAAAACATTTAGTTAGATTATATAATATTTCATAGTTATTAGATTTAAAATACATCAGAACATGTTGATTTATAGTTATTAGACTTTGTACATTATGTGATGTAAATATTGACTATTGTGTTGAATCTGTTGAATTTGTGTTGTTATGATATTGTTTGATATGCAGGTCTGTTTTTGTGATAGTAGATATCACAAAAATAGACCTGCTATTAAAAAAAATTACAAGAGAATAGGTTGCGGTTGTTGCCAAAACTGAGGTAGAAAGGTTAGACGCAAATTTAAAAAAAAAAAACCGCTGTCATATCCCCACGTTATTACCGTGGTTGGATTCGCGGCCAAAGGTTACACGAAAATTTAAAAAAAGGGGGTTTTAGTCGCGGTTCAAGAAAGAACCGCTGTCATATCCCAGGTTATTACCGTGGTTGTAACTGCGGCCTAAAGTCCCAGACTTTTTACCTCGCCCGTATATGCCGCGGTTTTAAAACCGCGACGTATATTAAAAAACAACCGCGGTCGTTTCCCTTCGCTGCACTAGTGATTGCATTGGAGGATGACAATGAAACAATTTCTGATTTGAGCGAATCTAATATAGAAGCAAACATTTGTTTTATGGCAGACAACGACACTACTAGCCAAGTAAGTACATCTAGCCATTCGGATAATTATAGTCAATTTGATGAAGATGAATTGCATGAAACTTATGCTGCTCTAATAGTTGAATCTGAAAAATTAGATAAAGCTCATAAGAAATTGAAAAAGGATTTTAAAGAATTAAAATTTAACTTTAAAAACGTTCTTGAAGAAAATAAAAATTTAGAATTAAATGTTGAAAATCTTTCTAAAGAAAATGAAAATTTAAAATCAGATTTTAAAAATATTCTTGAAAAGAATAAAAATTTGAAAAATAAAATTTTATTTTATGAAAAAGGTAAATATATTAGTAGTAATGAATGTGCATCTTGTGTGAATCATAAGAAATTACTAGATAACATAATCTTAGGAGAATGTAGCAAGAAAAATGAAAATAAGGATGTTAATAAGTATGTTCCTAAAATTAAAAATAAACATAATAATAGAACCCGTAGAACTTGGATAGAGAAAGGAACAACTTATAGGAACACAAATGTTGTATCATGCTTCTATTGTATTGAAAAGGGTCATACTTCAAACAAATGTAAAATTAAGAATTATGGTATTTCTAATGGTAGATATGTTTGGATTGAAAAACAATTTAAATCTAACCCAAATGACCCATACAAAGTAGTTGGGTACCTAAGAAGCCTGTTCTTTTTATTTTTGCAGGAATTATCAAAATCAAGGAAGTTCAGGTGGTGTCTTAACAGTGGATGCTCAAAACACATGACCGAAGACAAAATGAAATTTATAAACTTCCGAAAAAAGGAGCAAGGTGATAACGGTTGATTTCACCGTTATTTAGGATTAAATTTTGATAATAAATGAACCCTTTTTGACTTAGAAAATTGCTTGTTCTCTTGTTTTCAGCTTATTTTGGTGAATAAGAGAGTTGAGGATATACTTGAAGATTTTATCACTAAATTTCCTTGATTTTGTAGGAAATTGGGATGAATTGGAAGAGGAGTTAAATGTCAAGAAGTTGGAACTCAGAAAGGACAGAAGGTGCAGCATAAGAGAAGGCTGCTAAAGTTCGCAGGACGCTTGGGCGCCCTTTTTTGGGGCCCTCAGCGCAGGATGCCTCGCACTCACGCTTGAGCGCCCTTTCAGGGACGCTTGAGCGCCCTTTCAGGGACGCTTGAGCGCCCTTTCAGGGACGCTTGAGCGTCCTTTCAGGGACGCTGAGCGCCACTCCTCTAGCAAGCTCTCCTGGGCGCCCTAAGTTGGGGCGCTGAGCGGTGTCGACGTTGGCCCATGATCCCATTCAGCTGTATATAAGGACTTGGACGTCCTAGAAGGAGTATCTTTTGACAGAATTGACACAAATTCAGATTTTTCCAACTCTCTAGAGGCAGAAGTGGATGCAGACGCTCTCCCCTTCGGTTTTTAGGGTTTATCTTTCATTCTCATTCCATTTTTCACCTAGTTTCTCCATGAGAAGGGGGAACTAAATTCAATTTGTTGTTAGGGGATGATGTAACCTTGTGAACTCTCATGTATTTGAATTGGTTTTAATTAATATATCCTTCTTTTATTAATTGTTAGTGTTATTCTTCTTTGCTTTATGCTTGTTATGTTTAACACATTCATGACATGATTATTAGTTTTCGTGATATGGACACATACGGGGAAACCTATATATGGAGAATTGCTCCCAAAAGCAATATTGCCTAGACATAGGGATATGAGTTTTGGTTATCTTAAGCTTCTAATCGTAATGCAGAATTAATTATTAGGGATACAAGACATTGTGATCTAGTAATTAAGGATAGGTTTTCTTAGCCGAGACATCGGGTTTTAAGTAATTTAGAAAGTGATATTAACATTAATGAAGAAGATGAATTCATATATGCATGAGAGTAAACTAGGTGAAATCTAAACCCCAACAACATAGTCATCTCATATTTTCAATATCATCCTTTTGTGTTTTTCTTCAATTGATCAAAAGTGCATTCATATTTATTTTCTTGTTTTTGCATTCAAAACCCTAAAATTGTTCTTCAAAGTCCTAATTAGTTAAGTAATTACATGACTGTTTAGTGTCGTGAGTCTTCTAGGATACGATACTTGGTCTTACCATTTGATATCACTTGATAAGATTCGGTACACTTACCGACATCTTAACACAAGGCTTTGTCACCTATGATGACAACAATAAAGGAAGAATCCTTTGAAAATGAGATATTAGGAGTAAAGATACCTTGATGATCAAAGATGTGCTTTATGTGGAAGGATTAAGGCACAATCTAATTAGCATTAGTCAACTATGCGATAAAGGACTCAAGGTAACCTTTGAACAAAACTCTTGCACTATTTATAAAAATGATTCTTCTAAAGTTGCTTTAAAAGGAATTAGGCATACCAATATTTATTTGATAGACTTAGAAAATGCATCAAATAAGAACATTTCATGTTTAGTCGTAAAAGAAGAAAATCCATGGTTGTGGCATAAGAGAGCTGCTCATATTCATATTCAACAATTGAATAAACTCATTTCTAGAGACTGAGTAATTGGTTTACCAAAACTAAAATTTGTGAAAGATAAATTGTGTGATGCATGTCAAAAGGGTAAAGAAGTGAAATCATCTTTTCATTTGAATAATGTTGTTTCTAGTTTAAAACCTTTAGAACTATTGCACATGGATTTATTTGGTCCTTCTAGGATAAAAAGTTTTGGTGGTAATTATTATGATTTAGTTATTGTTGATGATTATTCAAGATATCTTGGACTTTCTTTCTTACTCTTAAAAGTGAAGCTTTCAAAGAATTTAAAAAATTTGCAATTTTAGTTCAAAATGAAAAGGATTCATAGAGGTGAATTTCAAAATGAATTATTTGAAACTTTCTATGAAGAACATGACATTTCTCATAATTTTTCTTCACCTAGAACTCCTCAACAACATGAAGTTGTAGAAAGAAAGAATAGATCCTTAGAGGAACTTGCTAGATATGTTAAATGAATATAACGTTCCTAAACAATTTTGGGCTACTGTTGTGAGTACTGCATGTTATGTATTGAATAAAATGCTTATTAGGCCTATTTTGAAACGTACTCCTTATGAACTTTTGAAGAGTAGAAAACCAAATGTTTCACATTTGAGAATTTTTGGATGCAAATGTTTTGTCTTAAATAATGGAAAACAAAATTTAGGAAAATTTGCTTCCAAAGTTGATGAAGGTATTTTTCTCGGATATTCTCTAATGAGTAAAGCTTATAGAGTATTTAATCGAAAAACGTTTGCAATAGAAGAATTTGTACATGTTGTCTTTGATGAAATTGTGGACCTTGAGGCAAAACCTCTTGAGTCAGTTGAATCAGGTGGAGGAAATGATGAAGACTTGCCGAAGACAACAAATGAAGCGAAGAATGATGAAAATCCTCAAAATGAAGATCTAAACAAAATGTGGCAACAACCTAGAGGATTATCATTAGACAACATTATCGGAGACATATCCAAAGGGGTAAACACTAGAAGAAATATAGTAAATTCTTGCATGAATGTTGCTTTTGTTTCACAGATAGAACCGAAAAATATTAAGGAAGCTCTTCAAGATGAAAAATGGTGTATAACAATGCAAGAAGAACTCAACTAGTTTGAAAGAAATCAAGTTTGGGAATTAATTCCTAGGAAAGACACTCATCAGGTAATTGGAACCAAATGGGTGTTCAAAAACAAACTGGATGAAAATGGAAACATCACCAAGAATAAAGCTAGGCTTGTAGCACAAGGATATAGTCAAGAAGAAGATATAGATTATGATAAGACATATGCTCCAGTTGCCAGGTTAGAGGCAATAAGTCTACTTCTTGCTTACGCATCTATAATGAAATTTAAGTTATTTTAGATGGATGTTAAAAGTGCTTTTCTAAATGGTTTCATCAAAGAAGATGTGTATGTTGAACAACCACCAAGTTTTGAAGATTTTAAATATCCAAATCACATCCTTTGAAATATCTTAAGGGAACCACATCCTTTGGTTTATGGTATCCATCAAGAGCGAAACCTAGTCTTGTAGGTTTTTCAGATGTAGATTATGGAGGTTGTACGATAGATAGAAAAAGCACCAGTGGAACATATCATCTTCTAGGTAGTTCCTTAGTTTCCTGGCACTCTAAGAAACAAACCTGTGTAGCCTTATCAACCACTAAGGCCGAATATATTGCTGCTGGTAATTGTTATGCACAAATCTTATGGATGAAATAATAATTAGAAGATTATGATATTGACTTAGATCATATACCACTTAAGTGCGATAATACAAGTGCAATTAATCTTACAAAGAATCCCATAATGCACTCTTGAACCAAGCATATCGAGATTAGGCACCATTTCCTTAGAGATCATGTGTAGAAAGGAGTTTGTGAGATAAAGTATATAGACACAAAACACCAATTAGCTGATATCTTCACTAAAGCATTACCTAAGGATAGATATTTTGAGCTTAGGAGGGATTTAGGAATCCTAGAAATCTCTTAGAAGTATTTTTCTTGAATTTTTTTCGTGTTTTGTAATAGTTTAGCGTATTTAATCGATTAAAAGTGGTTTTAATCCATTAAAAGCGTTACCCTTGATGCGCTGCAGACTCATACAAAATAATCGATTAATTCAAGTTTTAATCAATTACGTAATCGATTAACTGATATTTTAATCAATTAAAAGTGCTATAGTGCGCTGGTTTTTGAGTTTCTAGCCGTTGGCAACGACTCTTAACGTTTATAAACGACTATATTGTGGATTTTTTGACCGTTTGGAAGCTTTTCTTTTTTATTTATACCCCATTTGTTCCTTACCTTACTTAGACCTTCGAAACTCTTTTTAGATCATCTTCTTCCCTTTTTCATCATCTAAAATCTGTTGCCACCTTATTTCCCTTCACAAATGGCTAAATCATCCAGAAGGAGGAGAAGAAGAAGCATGGCGTCCGAAAGCAACCCTCTGCAATGTGATGCAAATTTTCAAGGGTCGATTTCAGATGTGGAAGAAAAACAATCTTTCCTGCAGTTTTGGAAGGAGAGAACAGTTCTCAAGCAAAAGTTTATTGATCTCCACTGGTTCACATCTTATGGATTCAACTTTCGCCATCTCATTGTTGAACAAGGGGTTCAATACTTGATGGAACTTCGAGGGAGCTACTATCCCGATCTTGTATGAGTTTTCTACTACAACCTCAAAGTTCATGATGGTATTTTCCACACAACGGTCAAGGGGGTTGATATTGTCCTTGACAATGAAGTTTGGGCAAATGTTGCTAAGATTCCTATTTTGGAAAACTCTCAAATTATACAAAGTGATTTTACTGATTTTAACAAAATCATGGTATATTGCTCTTTTTTTAAGCATCCCCAACAGCACCAGAATAGTAGACTCCTTCTTATTGGTGGCCTGAAGATGGAAGAACGTCTTCTCCATTATCTGCTTGTGTGGCTCTTATGTCCAAGAGGGTCCAATCATGCCCAATGCTCTGAATTTGATCTTATGATCATGTATGGAATACTTCAAAGTATTCCTATTAATTGGCCTCATCTTATCCAGAGCATCATGTACAAAGCAAAAAGGTTGGATTCTGCACCACTCCCCTATCCGCTCTTGGTCTCCTGCATATGCAAATATAAAGGGGTCGATGTCTTCAATGAAAGAGCTGAGCGTGTACCTCCAAGTCAAAAAATTGGAGATAGTTCCCTAAGGCAAATGGGCTTCAAAAGCAAGGAAATTTATACGTTCATGCTGATGATGTTGGTGCTCAAGCGGATGAAGACGAAGAAGATATTCAAATGCTTGACCCAACTCATGTTGCAGGACCATCTCATGTGTAGGAAGAGTTTATTATGACAAAGTTATCTAGGCAAATGTCTGAGATGGCAAGACTGCAAAATGCTCGCCATGAGGAAATTTGTACTCATCTCAAGAACATTAATGAGAGGATCTCTGGTTTAGAGAAACATTTTTAGCATAGTGAGGAATTTTAGGTTCTCTTGTTGTTCTAAGATGCTTTAAATATTTCTTGTGTGTTTAAATGTATGCATTGAACGTTCTTGTGTGTTTAAATGTTTATTATCAAATAAAATAGTATGTTTGTTTACATCTTATGCATACATGCTTTTTATTAAGGTGGAGTATAATTTTAACTAAACTTTTTAATTATGATAAAAAAGGGGGAGAAAATATTTTAAAGCTTATATTATTCTATGTTTTTTTTTCACTAATGCTATTTTCTTCCATAAGTTGTGTTTTTATCCAGGTTATTACTAAAAGCTTTAAATCAAAATGGTTTTTGATTATCATAAAAAAGGGGAGAATGTTAGAAAAATGATTAAGATGAAATTTTGATGATTGATGAGTCACCATTTTTCATTATACACTTAGCTTTCCGCATCATATTTTGTTAGTGAATTGTGCTTAATTCTCAATTATTGTTGCATTTTCACTATTTGGGCTTAATTTCAAGACTAATTCTTATTCTAATTAATTTGAATTATTTGGCCTTAATTCTTTCAATTATTATTTTGCAGGACAATCACTGTTTGAAAGGTACATAACTTATTGCACACAAAGGCTTGACCGAGCACCGCACGGTTTGTGGAAGCATATACGAATGATTCGTGGAACACCTTTGCCGAATGGTGCGACAATGCATGACCGAACGGTCTGTGGAAGCATATACAAATGGTCCGTGGAAGTCGACCTCAACTATTGAACCGAACGACAAAGTCTTAGTGAATGATTTTCCTTGAACCGAACAGTCCGAAGTAGTGATCAGAAGCAGTGTTGAAAGCACATTTTTGGGACTTCAAGAGGGTGCCCACGTCAGTAATGTAGTTTAAGATCGATCGGTCTTGATGTTTTCCACATCTCTTTCATCGTTTTTACTTATGTTTGGTTGTGTTTAATTTCATGCTTTAATTTAGTTCATTTCTAGTCACAAAAACACTTTAACCCCCCCCCCCCCTACTTCGTGTTTGACCTAAGTCCTGAACCACATTTGGTCCTTGAGAGATGACCTAGGAGTCACTTCCCAATCTATATTGCATTTTTATTGCACATCAAATTTGTATGGGGTGCGACCTCCATCAGATTTTGGCGCTGCTGTCGGGGACCAACAGTTTGGTCCTAGGTTATTTGTTGTGTTAATATGTGTTGTGTTGACTTTTAGGGTGTTTAGTTAGTCTTGTTTAGGTTTATTTCTTTTAGCATTATTTTGTGTGTTTAGGTTTTTATCATTTTTCTATTCTGTGCATTTAGTTGTTGTTTCTTGAAATTTAAAAATCTATAAATAGTGGTTTTCCTCCATATTATGCTTCTGTGTGTTTGGTATAATCCTTGCTTGAAGTGGAAGTCCAGGTTTGAGACAAGTTTTACACTAGAATAGAGGAGATGACTAATTCTCAAGAGTCGATGTATAAGCTGATCAAATTCTGAGGTCCTGAACCACATTTGGTTCTTTAGAGACAACCTAGGAGTCACTTCCTAGTCTATACTACATTTTAATTGCACATTGAATTTGTATGGGGTGTGACCTCCATCAATGATGTTCAAATCAAGTCAAGAAATATCAAGTTTCAAGAAGATCATTTGAAGACTTGTCTGATTATTATAAAAAGCTTTTGGTATAATTATAGTTCAGTGTCTAGGACTTAGGTTTTCAGTGGTTTTGATTCCATGTACTTTAACATTATATAATTGATGTCTTGAGTCAAAATTGCACTGTTTTAATTGATTAAAACTAGTATTAATCGATTAAACAGAGTAAAAGCTGAAAACTCAAACTGTCTATGCAATAATCGATTAAAACTTGCTTTAATCGATTAATTAATCGATTAAAATGTGGATTAATCGATTAAAGGTGACCGTTGGAGCTTTCTAGTTATTAAAACTAGCCATTGTACTTATCTTAATCGATTAATAAGAATATTAATCAATTAAAAGCGTTAAAATGGCTGGAAAGGAAAAATGGAAGAGTATCTGCTTGAGTCCATAAATAGGATCTCGTTTTTCCTTCAACAACAACTCTTCCCTTGTGCTCTATTACTCATAAATCATTAAGAAGTGTGTGATTGTACTCAGCTGAAGAAACTCTTGTTTGTGGAGCTGTTGAAATGCTACTATGGTGATAGAGATATAGTTGGTTCATCCTTGGTGCATCTAAGGAAGTGCTTGGAATAGAAAGTCATCCTTCGTGAAGTATTCGAAGAAGGTGTTTCATCCTTTGTGAAGACTCAAAGGAGGTGCAGGTTCATCTCTTGTGGTATCAAGAGAGGTGGTTTCTAGACTTTTACAAATTATTTCTTTGTGATTGTAATTTGTAATTTTTTTTTTAGTATTGAACTATTTATCTTGATTTGAGATAAGTGACTGTATGTAAGATTGGTAAGATCCGAACCAGGATAAAAGTATCTGTGCAAATTTCTCTCAACCTTACTCTTTTATTTATCATTAATATTTGCTTGGTAAGTTAAATTGAGTAGAAATTTTAAAAGGCACACATTATTATTAAAAACAAATTCACCTCCCTCTTGGTTTGTTATTCCACACTAACCATTCCGCTGAAGCCGCTCTGACACCATGAAATCAATGAAAACAACTTGCCACGTTTGTTGATCTTTTATTTGCATCTATCTTGTTATTTTGATTTGTGAGCACCATGATTGAAGTTTAGTTTGTTGAGATCCTATTATCTCTTAAATGTAATTTCTAAGTTAAGAAAGCATGATTGAGTTTGTTTATTTTGATTGTGTCAAAAACTTGTTAAGACCTCGACAAGTGTAACCGAATCAGATCAAGTAATAATAAATGGTAAGACCAAGTATCGTTTCCCAAAGGAGTCACGGCCTAAGCAATTCTGTAATTTGTTGATTAAATTAGACTTGTGAACGAAGTTTTGTAGATTTAAATGCAAATACTAAAAAGTAAATATGAATGCATGTATGATCAATTGAACAAAGGAAGCAAACGTGATTGAGATATATGGAATGATAATGTTGTTGGGGTTTTCAATTCATCCTATCCACTCTCATGTATTCAAGAATTCATCTTCTTCATTACTTTTAATGCCACTTTCTAATTTACCTTAAACCCAATGTCTTGGTGAAGAAAGCCTACTCCTAAGCACTAGTTTACAATGTCTTGTCTCCCTAGAAATTATTCATGCATTACATTCGCACAAAAGCTTAAAGGCAACCAATCCTCCTATCCCTATGTCTAGGCAATATTACTATTGGAAGAATTTCTTCATGTCTAGATTTATCTATATGTGTCCATACAATTAACATCAATGATCATGCAATTGAATGAGTTAAACAAAGCATGCATAGAGTATAGAAGAAAAACCCTAACAATTAATGAAAGAAAGCATATGAATTAAAGAACCAATTAAATACATGAGAGTTTCAAAGGATTATATTGATTCCCCAACAACAATGAAGGTTTCGTTCACCATAACCATGGTGAAACTAGATGAAATATAATGAAAGAATGAAAGATAGAACCCTAGAATTTGAAGAAAGTGTGATTTTGCTTCGTTTTGCCAAAAGATACTAACCCTAGGTCGACTAAAACCTTATATAGACTCTTAAAGATTACAAAAAAGTAATAGGCCTCATCAATAGCTTTCCTAGGCCTCTCAAATGGTGGTGCAGAGATATTCACCCCAACTAGCTCACATAAGTGTGTAATCAAAGAGGATGCCCCATAGGTTCTTTGTTGTTCATAGTGTTTGCACACACCTGTATCTCGTTAGCTATGACCTGACCAATATTAATGCTCATCCCTCTGAGCACACAGTACAAGAGGAGCGCCTTGCTGACATTTATGTCTGAGACATGTTAGCATTGCTGGATGTTGGAATGAGAAAATGTCATCTAATACTTTGCTAGAGGAGTCAAATCAACTATCCTCATGTTCACTACAGCATCATTCCTGTTTCTCTGAAAGTGTCCACCAGGCACACATAACACACTTTCCACATCATCAAAGTCTGTTGCTTCTTCCATATTGAGAGCAAACTGACACTACTCACCAACCCATTCAGTATTTAAGAATCTATTAATGGAATTAGGGTCATACCGAATGACATGTCCTCTAACATAGCTTAGATAATCTTCAATAGGATGATCACCCAACCTTCTTGCATTGGTGTAAAATTATTTCACCATTGCTATGTTAGCTGGTGCGGGGTAAGTGGCCAGTCTCCCCTAGTTCCTGTTCTCCAATTTCTCTCCAATCTGTGGAGCAAAATCAGGGATTAATCCAACCTTCCTCTCCATCAAGAGTCTTCTATCTTGGACAATTTTGAAGTGGCGCTCATGCTTGCGCGAAAGGAACTTGTTGGCATAAGAGCGTTCTGGTTCCTTATCCTTCCTCTTGGATCCTATAATCTTGATCCTCTTGCCCGATGAGGAGGCCATCCCTACATCAAACACCATTCACAAAACCACAAGAAACCTCATTAAGCATTAGTAAACCACAAACAATAACCTAACACCATTCCTAATCACCGCTGAGGACAATCAAAACCCCTCAGCTCAACCTGTGCATTCACCAGCAAGCCAAGAAATCACAAAAAATCAACCTGTCAGAATCGTGCTCAGGGGAAATTTCCGCTGAGCGGCGATTCTGCAGATTTTGCAAAATTGCTTTTAAAACATCCTAATCTCCTCCCACTTGCAATCTTTGTAGTTCCTGACCTAAATCAAGCATTTTAATCGGTTCAAACAATAATTAATTCGTCTAATCATGCATAGAAATTAAAATCCCTAAAGAATCATGCTTAAACAACCATGTTCATATCAATTCATGCTTTTAAGAACCCTAGAATGAAAATGCTTGAACTTACTTGAGTGGAGATGCTAGATGAGTGAAAAATGCTCTAAGAATGTGAACAAATCATCCCCCAACAACAATGCTCACACCAAACCCGAAACTTGGATGGAAACTTAGTGCAAAAGTGAGTGGAAGAGAGGTTTTGTGAAGGGGGAAGAAGATAAAAGTGGAGAGAACTCTTGGGAGAGTGCTTGAGAGTGTGTGAGAAGAGGGAGATCTAAAAATAGAAGCAAAGTCGTACCCTAGGGTATAAAAATACCCTAATGGGCCTAATCCCGTTGAGACCAAATGAGCCAAACCAGTCCACCCAACTCTACAGTGTTGGCGCTCAACGAAAATTTTCATTGAGCGACATTTGCGACACCTCTTCTCCTTCTTCCTAGCTTGCCCTAGGTTTTTTATACTCATGCCTCTCACTCAGTCCATGCATTTAGGTTCTCACATCACTCAAACAATCACTCCCTATAATGTATCTAAAGCAGAATCAAAAACAAACAAACAAAGATAAAGTAAATCAACTGGGTTGCCTCCTAGGTAGCACTTGTTTAACGTCACGAGTCTGACCCAAAATCCTCCAGCACCCTTCAATAAGTGCAAATCTTTCTTACCAAAACCCATCAGTAGGTGTAAACAAACCTAGTATCCTTCAGTAGATACTCAACCACCTAACATCCATCAGTAGATGCTATACCATAAAATCTCAAACAACAAAAGTTAATGTCCCAAAGTTTATAAAATTACATTACCAAAATCAAAGAAATTAATGATCTCAAATCACTGAGGTGCCTCCCCTGTAAGTGCTCTTTTAACGTCATTAGCTTGACCCAATAAAGTTAAAGTTCCATCTTCAATGTTGGTGTTCCTTTTTCTTTCATCACACCAACTCATCAACTACTTCTGGTTCACCCTTTTGACTCTCCTTGAATATGGAGCTTCAATTTCTATCACTCCATTATCTTTATAGTCTTTCACAACCCACAACTTGTGCTTGAATCTTACTGGTGTACCAAGTTTGAGTTGTTCCTCCATCAAGTCATTATGAACCTTCCTTCCTTTGCCATCTTTTTATTCTTCCCTAACCTATGACAAAAAACAATTTTTACCTTTGAAGCCCTGCTTTGCAGCTTTTAAACTAGTCAAGGGTGCATCTTTACATGTAGCTTTATGACTAGAATCCTTCTCTTGAATATACTGCTCCCCTTTGAAGACATTAAAGATCACCTTCTCTCCTCGGTCTTGAAGCACTATCATCCCTTCATCCACATTGATGATTACCTTTGCCGTTTTCATAAAGGGTGATAACAGTTGAAAAACTGTTATTTTCATGCTTAAAATTGATACTAAAAGCAACCTTTAACACTTAGAAACTAGCTTGAAATCATACTTTTGTTCATATTTTTAGAAATAAGAGAGCTGGACAGGTTTATGCTTGATTTCAGTGTTTTATGCAGGTTTTAAGGTGAATTTGGTGAAAGAAGTGAAGAAGGATAGAGATGGAATCAGAAAAGACATCAAAAAATGCAAAAGAAGAAGTCGTAACTACCAATCAGCGGCAGTTTACCGCTGAGCGGAACTCAGGAACCCACGTTGGCTCCGCTGAGGGGTGTGTTAGAATCGCTGCAACGGAATTATTAGCGTGGAACAAACCAAGAGGGGGGGTGAATTGGTTATATACTTTTATTTTGCCTTTTATTATTTTTCTCTTAATTTTTCTTACTAAGCAGATAATTAAATATAAATGACAGAGTAAGGGAAAGAGAAAAATTGCACAGGTGATTTTATCCTAGTTCAGACAATCGGATCCTACGTCCAGTCGCTTATCTCAACCAAGATAAACCTTTTTCACTAATCACAAAACAGTTACAAATATTAATCACAAAGAAAAACAATTTGTAAGAGTTTAGAAATACCACCTCTCTTGAAACCACAAGAGATGAACTTACACTTCCTTTGAATCTTCACAAAGGATGACCACCTCCTTCGAATGATTCACGAAGGATGATTCTCTTCCAGGCACTTCCTCGGACACACCAAGGATGAACAAGCTATTCCTCTGTCACCGCAGTAGCACTTTAGGACTTTGCAGACAAGAGTTTCCTTAGCTTCAACAGAGTTCTCAAAGAGTTCAGAGATCTTTAGCACAAGGGAAGAGTTGTTTTTGAGATAAAGAGTGAGCCATTTTATAGACTCAGCCTAATACCCTTCCATTCTTCGAAAACGGGCCATCTAACGCATTTAATCGATTAACATAAATATTAATCGATTAATAATGAGTACAACGGCTAGTTTTTCAAATCTGAAACCCCCAACGGCTAGTTTTTCAAATCTGAAACCCCCAACGGCTAGCGTTAATTGATTATTCTCAGGAATAATCGATTAACTAATCGATTATTATTAGCTTTAATCGATTATTACAGGGGCAATTGGGTTTTCAGTGTCAGCCTCGTTTTAATCGATTAAAACTGGGTTTAATCGATTAAAACAGCTTGTGGATGATTCCCAACAATAAATAAATCAAATATAAATTACAAGAATCAACCCTAATACATATAAGAGCACTATTACATCAACTTTGATTATTATAAAAGCTTTATAAACTACAGAGATCTTCAATCTGCCTTTATGGATCTTGACTTGTGCAAATCTGTTCATCATCAAAACTTCATCTTTGATTTTTGCTAACATTCTTTCCCTTTTTGATGATGATAAAAAATTCCTTTAATTTAAAGCTTTTAGTAATAATCTGGATAAAACACAACTTATGGAAGAAAAAAGTGCATTAGTGAATAAATACAAATAAGCAAATAAGCTTTAAACAATTTAAATAAGCAAATAAGCTTTAAACAATTTCTCCCTCTTTTTGATCATAATTAAAAAGTTGTGTTTGATGTTCTCCCCCTAAGATAATACTTCCCCTTAATAAAGGCATGTATGCATATGAGCTAAAAATATTTCAAATTTAAAGATTCATTCAAACATACACAATAGGACATTTAAATAATTTTAGGATAAAGAACTTATAAAACATTGTTTAGATCTTCATCTTGAGGATTGTCATCATTCTTCGCTTCATTTGTTGTCTTCTACAAATCTTCATCATTGCCTGCATGTAATTCAACTGACTCAAGAGGTTTTGCCTCAAGGTCTACAATTTCATCAAAGACAACATGCACACATTCTTCTATTTCAAATGTTTTCCGATTGAAAACTATATATGCTTTGTATATTAGAAGATATTAAAAAAAAATAGTTTCATCGGCCTTGGAATATATTTTTTCTTAAATTTTGTTTTAAAGAAATTCTAAATATTAAACAATGGGTACCCAACTACTTGTATGGGTCCTTTGGGTTAGATTTAGAAAAAAGAAATCATTTTACAACCCAAACATATCTACCACTTGGAACACCATAATGCTTAATTTTACATTTATTTGAAGTATGACCCTTTTTCATACAATAAAAGCATGATACAAAGTTTGTGTTCCTATAAGTTGTTCCTTTTTCTACCCATGTTCTACGGGTTCTATTTTTATTTTTAATTTTAGGAACATACTTATTTTTAACAACCTTATTTTCATTATTTTTACTACATTCTCCTAAGGTTGTGTGTTCTAGTAGTTTCTTAAAATTTTCACAAGAAGCACATTCATCACTACTAGTAAATTTACCCTTTTCAAAAAATAACACTTTATTTTTCAAATCTTTATTTTCTTCAAAAATATTTTCAAAATTTAATTTTAAATTTTTATTTTCTTCAAGAATATTTTCAAAGTCTGATTTCAAATTTTTATTTTCTTCAGAAATATTTTCAAAATTTAATTTTAAATTTTTGAAATCCTTTTTCAATTTCTTATGAGCTTTATCTAATTTTTCAGATTCTACTATTAAAGCAGGATAAGTTTCATGCAATTCATCTTCAGTAATTTGACTATAATTATCAGAATCGCTAGATGTACTTACTTGACTTCCAGCGTCGTCGTTCACCACTAAACAGATATTTGCTTCTTCATCAGATTCGCTCAAATCGGAAATTGTTTCGTTGTCATCGTCCCATGCGATGTAGGCTTTCTTTTTCTTGAAGTTTTTCTTTTCCTTTAATTCTTCATTCTTTTTTTGATTTGGGCAGTCCGCTTTTAGGTGCCCCCTTTCTCCGCAACCATAACATTTATAGTGTGAGGAAGATCCTTGATTTTCTTTCTTTTCGAATTTTAATCTTCCTTTGTCTTTTGCTTTCATGAACCTGTTGAGCCTTTTTATCATGAGTCTCAAATTTTCTTCATCTTCTGAATCTTCATCTTCCATTTTGCTCTTGCTCTTTTCTACCTCAGATTTCAAGGCTAGACTCTTTTTCTTAGTTTTTGCTTTTGCTTCTTCTTCATCTAGTCTTCCGAGGTCAAGTTCATGCTCTCTCAACTTTCCAAATAATGCCGCCATAGTCATTGTGTTGAGATTTTGTGACTCCGAGATTGCAGTCACCTTTGGTTGCCACGACCTGTCTAAAGACTTCAAGATTTTAATGTTAAGTTCATCGGTATCAAATGACTTACCCAGTCCAATGAGATGATTGACAATGTTGGTGAAGCGTTTTTGAACGTCTGAAATTGTTCCTCCTTGCTTCATCCGGAACATTTCATACTCTTGGATTAAGGAGTTCTTCCTTGCCCTCTTTACATCATCTGTTCCTTCATGCGTCACTCTGAGTACGTCCCACATTTCTTGAGCAGTTTTGCAGACAGAGACCCTGTAGAACTCATCAACAGTCAACGCTGATGCAATGATATTCCGAGCTTTTACGTCATTCTGAAATCTTTTCTTTTCTTCAATGGTCCATTGACCACGGGGCTTTGGTTCCTGTGAATTGTTAGTAGGAACAGAAGAGCCAGACGCAATAACATCCCAAATTTCGCAATCAATAGATTCAATAAATATTTGCATTCTTACCTTCCAGAATGCATAGTTCTCACCTGTGAATAGTGGGGGTCTATTGATTGATGCACCCTCTGCAAAGGTTTGATGTGATCCTGCCATTTGAATGACTATCAAAGCAAGCTCTGATACCAATTGTTAGAATCGCTGCAACGGAATTATTAGCGTGGAACAAACCAAGAGGGGGGGTGAATTGGTTATATACTTTTATTTTGCCTTTTATTATTTTTCTCTTAATTTTTCTTACTGAGCAGATAATTAAATATAAATGACAGAGTAAGGGAAAGAGAAAAATTGCACAAGTGATTTTATCCTGGTTCAGATCACTCGGATCCTACGTCCAGTCGCTTATCTCAACCAAGATAAACCTTTTTCACTAATCACAAAACAGTTACAAATATTAATCACAAAGAAAAACAATTTGTAAGAGTTTAGAAATACCACCTCTCTTGAAACCACAAGAGATGAACTTACACTTCCTTTGAATCTTCACAAAGGATGACCACCTCCTTCGAATGATTCACGAAGGATGATTCTCTTCCAGGCACTTCCTCGGACACACCAAGGATGAACAAGCTATTCCTCTGTCACCGCAGTAGCACTTCAGGACTTTGCAGACAAGAGTTTCCTTAGCTTCAACAGAGTTCTCAAAGAGTTCAGAGATCTTTAGCACAAGGGAAGAGTTGTTTTTGAGATAAAGAGTGAGCCATTTTATAGACTCAGCCTAATACCCTTCCATTCTTCGAAAACGGGCCATCTAACGCATTTAATCGATTAACATAAATATTAATCGATTAATAATGAGTACAACGGCTAGTTTTTCAAATCTGAAACCCCCAACGGCTAGTTTTTCAAATCTGAAACCCCCAACGGCTAGCGTTAATTGATTATTCTCAAGAATAATCGATTAACTAATTGATTATTATTAGCTTTAATCGATTATTACAGGGGCAATTGGGTTTTCAGTGTCAGCCTCGTTTTAATCGATTAAAACTAGGTTTAATCGATTAAAACAACTTGTGGATGATTTCCAACAGTAAATAAATCAAATATAAATTACAAGAATCAACCCTAATACATATAAGAGCACTATTACATCAACTTTGATTATTATAAAAGCTTTATAAACTACAGAGATCTTCAATCTGCCTTTATGGATCTTGACTTGTGCAAATCTGTTCATCATCAAAACTTCATCTTTGATTTTTGCTAATAGGGTGAAAAGGCCGCTGAGGGGAGGAAAACAACTCACACACTTACCGCTGAGTGGTAGTTTACCATTGAGCGGCACTATTTTGGGCTTGGGCCCACTTTTCTGTAATATTACGAATAGTATATAAGCTTTAGGTGTTCCTAGGGTTTTTATCTTTGGCTGGGACGAAGCAAAAACTCTCTTTTCCACCCCTTGAAGGAAGATCTTGGATGCTCAGGCTACCTCTTCACCTTTCTAGGGTTTTATCTTTCATTCTTTCATTATTGTTCATCTAGTTTCACCATGAATATGGTGAACTAAACCTTGTATTGTTGTTGGGGAATCAATGTAGTCTTGTGAAACTCTCATATATGGAATTTGTTTTAACCTCTTACTTTAAGACTTATGCTTTCTTTCATCATTAGTTAGGGTTTTTCCTTTTTTCTTAATGCTTGCTTTGTTTAACTCATTCATTGCCATGATTATTGATTTTGTCGATATGGGAACGTACGGGGAAATCTAGATCCGGGGAATTTCTCCCAATAGCATATTGGTTGCCTTTAAGCTTCTGCACTTAATAATTAATTACTAGGAATGCTAGGAATTGTATGAACTCGTAATTAAGGATAGGCCTTCTTGCAAGGTGATTTAGAGAGTGACATTAGCATTGATGAAAAGAATGATGAATTCCTAAAGTATATGAGAGTGGATAAGACGAAATTGATTACCCCAACAACATACTCATCCATCTAATTCATTACGTGTTTGTTTTACTCTTTTTGCCATTGATCAAACTCATGCATACATGTTTAATTATTGTATTTTGCATTAAAAAAAAACCTACAATCAATCGTGCACAAGTCTTAAATAATCAAGAAATCATATAGCTAACTAGGCCGTGAGTCCTTTGGGAAAACGATACTTGGTCTTACCTAGTTTTATTACTTGATACGATTCGGTCACACTTGCCGATTGTTAAACAAGTTTGTTGCGCCGTTTTTCGGTGTTCATAAATTTGTCATCAAGTTTTTGGCGCCGTTGTCGGGGACTCATGGTTTAACTAGTTTATTTGTGTGATTATTGATTATCTTTGACTTGAATTTTGAATTTTGAAATTTGAATTTCTGTTTTTATTTTCTGTTTTTATTTTTCGGTTATTATTTTATTTTATTTTTTCAGTTATTATTTTATTTTATTTTATTTTATTTTATTTTCTATTTTTTTCGTTTTTTATTTTATTTTATTTTCTGTTTTTATTTTTCTGTTTTCTATTTTTATTTTTTTGTTTTTATTCTATCTTCTTATTATCTTTTATATTATTTCTTCTATATCTTTTTGTGCTAACAAATTTTTCGAGGGATTTGTTTTCTTGTGTATGCAGGAGGCAATTCGAACTAGAAGTATAAGAAAACCTCGGAACCTCTTCTTGAAGGTTTAGACGATAGTAGACAGAGGAGAAGAATCCGTACATCTAGAGAACTTTTTTCCTCCTCCGGAAATCCTTTTATAACCTTCACCACAAGGTTCTCACCATAGCACTAAGGAGATGGAGAATAATAATGTCAGACGGACTCTTGCAGATTACACTAATGTGGTTGGCCCTCAATATTTTAACAGCATAGCAAGACTGAGGGTCAATGCAGCCAACATGAAGTTGAAACCGGCGATGATCCAGCTGGTTAAGAGTAATCAATTTAATGGGTTGTCTCATGAAAGCCCATATGAGCACCTCACAACCTTTAATGAAATTTGCAATACAATGAAGATAAATGGGGTGACTGACGAAGCAATCAAACTTATCCTGTTTCCATTCTCATTAGGAGGCAACGCTAAGCTTTGGTTGAACTCTTTTCCAGAAGGGAGCTTTATAGAGTGGGAAGCTGTGGTGACAAAGTTCTTGAACAAATACTTCCCACAATCCAAGGTAAACAAAGGAAAGCAAGAGATCTCATCTTTCAGGCAAGGCATGGAGGAATCGCTAGGTCATGCATGGGACAGATACAAAAGCCTATTAAGAAAAACTCCCACGCATGGATTTGACGAAGTAAAAGTAGTCCTAATCTTCCTTGGAGGTCTTGGTTCACAAACTAAGATGATGCTTGATGCCTCAACTGGAGGCAATATCAAATGGAAGACTCTAGAGGAAGCCACGGAAATAATTGAAAACATGGCTACTAATGATAATGAGCTGAACAGTGAAAGAGGAGCTCCTATTCAACAAAAAGGAGTTCTATAGTTGCAATCCAATGATGCCTTGCTAGCTCAGAACAAAATACTAACTCAACAATTGGAGAATCTCACAAAGATACTTGCACAATTGCCAAAAGAGTTAAAGATTGTTGCACATGTTCAACCACAGATGTGTGAATTATGTGGTGGTGACCATATCAATGGTCAATGCGCCTTTCCAGTGGAAGCTTTAGAGGATGTTAACTTCATGGCCAATCAATTTCCATACTATCAGGGGAACTTCAATCAAGGGTGGAAACCATACCCAAGTATTGGTCAAGGACAAAGTGGGCAAGCTGGACAATAAGGGAAATTTCACAAGCAACAACAACAACCAAACTTATGGCAACAAATGTCTACACTTAATGAAAGATCAATAAGGATGGAAGAAACTCTTCAGCAATTCATACAGGCAACTGAATCCACTCAAAAGAGCACTGAAGCTGCTATTAAGAACTTGGAGATTCAAATGGGTCAAATTACTAAGCAGTTGGAAGAAAGGACTAACAAGAATTGTAGGGCTAATACTGAGGTTAACCCCAGGGAAGAGTGTAAAAGTGCTAGTGAATGTAAATGTTGAAAAAGTTGAGTTGGAAAAAGAAGAGAGAAAAGAGAGAAAAGATAAAGAAGAAGAGAAAATTTGTGTGAAGATTGAGAAAGTGAGTAAAAAAAGAAAAGAAAAAAAGAAAGTGAGAGAAAAGAGAAAGAGGACGAGAGGAAGAGAGAGAGAATCATATGAAAAACCCTTTCGTCTTCTAAAGAAGTATCATAGGAAGGAAAAGAAATTTAAGTGCTTAATGGAAATCTTCAAGAAATTAGAGATTAAAGTTCCTATGATTGAGACATTGTAACAGGTTCCTGGTTTGATCAAATTTCTGAAGAAGTTCAGTAGAAAGAAGAAAAAGAAGATGGAACATGAGCTTTATTGGGTCAAGCTAGTGATGCTAAAAGAGCACTTGCTGGGAGGCAACCCAGTGATTTAAGAACTCTTTAATTTTTGGTTTGGTGATGTAATTTTGAACTTTTGGGTATTTTTGTTTTTGTTATAAGTTTGTTACAGGGTTTACATCTACTGATGGATGTTAGGCGGAAGAGTATCTACTGAAGGATACTATGTTTGTACACACCTACTGATGGGTGTTGGTAAGAAAGATTTGCATCTACTGAAGGGTACTGGAGGATTTTGGGTCAGGCTCGTGACGTTAAACAAGCGCTACCTGGGAGGCAACCTAGTTGATTGATTTTATCTGTATTGTTTGTTTTGATTCTGCTTTCGTTGCATGATAGGGATTGAATGTTTGAGTGATCTGAGACCTTAATTGCAGGGAGCCAGTTAGGGGTATGTTTAGGACGCATTTAGGTTAAGCTAAGGAGAAGGAGAGCACTTCCCGTAAGTGCCGCTGAGCGGCAAACTACTGCTGAGCGGTAGTGTCGCAGAATGGGCTTAGGTTGCCCCTTAGCGGAACCCGAGCCCATTAGGGTATTTTTATACCCTAAGCTGCACCTTGGCCTCTCTTTTTAGATTCTTCTCTACACACACGCTCCTACATACTTTTCCAAGGTTTTCTACAACTTTTCCCTCATCCCTTTTGAGAAAATATCTTTTCCACTCACTTTCTCACTTGTTGTCCATCTAAGTTTGGGGTTGGGAGAAAGCATCATTGATGGGGCTGAGTTTTTCAAAGCACTAGAGCAGGATTTGTTTTATCAATCACTTTTGTTTTTAGAATAGGGTTTGATGTACTCAATTGGAAACTTTGTTTGCTATGATGGTTTGCGTATGATTGTTATTTGCTAAGTGATGCTTGATGATACTTTGATATGGATTGATGTTGAGATGTGCGCATTACATGCTTATACAGGTGGTTCACAAGCTTCGTGAACAAATGCAAGTTATTGTGATTGTGATTGTGATATTAAGCAGGATGTGTATGTCAAATGGGAATGAGCTTATATGTGAGGTTTTGAGCTCCCGAATTTTTGTGATTGAGTGCTATTACTTTGAAAGCATGAATAACTTTGCCCAGGTTTTCTATGGTTGAATTACTTGCTTGTGTGCATCATATGATCAAGGCCGTTTGTTGGTAGCCCTTATATTAGCCAAGTGGCATGAAATAAGCCACAAAAGAGAACACTATGTGTTCTATCATTTGAACCCTTAGCCTTGAACATAAATTTAAAACCCTTGTTGAAAGCTTCACCTTGAGTTAAGTAGAACATATTTTGTGGTATTGATAAATGTTCAAGTTTGGGGTTGCTGGAAAATAGAAAGGGAATTTGAAAGCATTGTGCTAAGAGCTAAGAATTAAGTATGTGAAAAGCAAAAGAAAAAGAGAAAGAAAAGAAAAAGCAAAGCTCAATGCAAAGGAAAGTTGGGAAAAGTAAGAATGATTGTGTTTATATGATTCTCTTAACTCAAGGGTTTTGTGATCTAGAAAAACCAATTTTTCTTGTTAGCCCAGCCACATTATAAGCCATTGAAAAAGTCGTTGTGGTGATGCATGCTTGTGAATTTATTTGATTGTGGTTAAATGAAAGGCAAAGTCAATTCATGTGACATTGTGATAGTAGAGAGAATGAGTGATTACCTCTTATACACTTGTGTTTGAGTGAAACACTTTACCTTGTGAGGAAATATTCCATGAGCACATGAACATCCATGCTTAGTTGATTGATCATTCATGAAAAATAACATTTGTTGGATATTAAGTGACTTTGTGAACACCAAAAGCATGTGCACGTCTTGATTGAATTCTTTGTCATGATTTTGATTGAAGTTTTTACTTATCTTGAAAAGAGGATTTTTGAATGAGTGAACCATTGTACAGATTGGTAGAAGATTAAGTTACATTTTGTTTGCTTGAGGGCAAGAAAAGTTCTAAGTTTGGGGTTGTGATAACAGTTGATAAAACTGTTATTTTCATGCTTAAAATTGATACTAAAAGCAACCTTTAACACTTAGAAACTAGCTTGAAATCATACTTTTGTTCATATTTTTAGAAATAAGAGAGCTACACAGGTTTATGCTTGATTTCAGTGTTTTATGCAGGTTTTAAGGTGAATTTGGTGAAAGAAGTGAAGAAGGATAGAGATGGAATCAGAAAAGACATCAAAAAGTGCAAAAGGAGAAGCCGCAACTACCGCTCAATGGCAGTTTACCGCTGAGCGGCACTGAGGAACCCACGTTGGCTCCACTAAGGGGTGAAAAGGCCGCTGAGGGGAGGAAAACAACTCACGCACTTACCGCTGAGCGGCACTATTTTGGGCTTGGGCCCACTTTTCTGTAATATTACGAATAATATATAAGCTTTAGGTGTTCCTAGGGTTTGTATCTTTGGTTGGGACGAAGCAAACACTCTCTTTTCCACCCCTTGAAGGAAGATCTTGGATGCTCAGGCTACCTCTTCACCTTTCTAGGGTTTTATCTTTCATTCTTTCATTATTGTTCATCTAGTTTCACTATGAATATGGTGAACTAAACCTTGTATTGTTGTTGGGGAATCAATGTAGTCTTGTGAAACTCTCATATATGGAATTTGTTTTAACCTCTTACTTTAAGACTTATGCTTTCTTTCATCATTAGTTAGGGTTTTTCCTCTTTTCTTAATGCTTGCTTTGTTTAACTCATTCATTGCCATGATTATTGATTTTGTCGATATGGGAACGTACGGGGAAATCTAGATCCGGGGAATTTCTCCCAATAGCATATTGGTTGCCTTTAAGCTTCTGCACTTAAGAATTAATTACTAGGAATGCTAGGAATTGTATGAACTCGTAATTAAGGATAGGTCTTCTTGCAAGGTGATTTAGAGAGTGGCATTAGCATTGATGAAAAGAATGATGAATTCCTAAAGTATATGAGAGTGGATAAGACGAAATTGATCACCCCAACAACATACTCATCCATCTAATTCATTACGTGTTTGTTTTACTCTTTTTGCCATTTATCAAACTCATGCATACATGTTTAATTATTGTCTTTTGCATTAAAAAAAAACCCAACAATCAATCGTTCATAAGTCTTAAATAATCAACAAATCATATAGTTAACTAGGTCGTGAGTCCTTTGGGAAAACGATACTTGGTCTTACCTAGTTTTATTACTTGATACGATTCGGTCACACTTGCCGATTGTTAAACAAGTTTGTGGCGCCGTTTTTCGGTGTTCATAAATTTGTCATCAAAGGGTCTTCAAAGAATGATTGGGACCTTCTCATCCTCCTTCATCTCCATCACCACAAAGTCCACCAGAAATTTTAATGTGTCAATGCACACCACAACATCTTCCACCACACCATAAGGCTCCCTTAAAGATCCATCTGCCATTAGCAAGGTTACCTTTGTTGGCTTGACTTCAAGATCACCAATTCTTTCAAGCAGAGATAAAGACATCAAATTAATACTTGACCCTAAATCAATTAAGGCTTTCCTTATTTTTTCCTTCCCTATGACGCAAGGAATAGTAAAGCTTCCTAGATCCTTCACTTTTGGAGGAAGTGGCTTCTTCTTAATAACACAACAATCTCCCTTTTCATCTAGAAATTTCTTCTTTATGGAGACTTGCTTCATGTGCTTTGCATAAGCTGGAAGTTGCTGCAACGCTTCATTCATAGGTATTGAAATCTCCAATTTCCTGAAGATATCTTTAAAGCGCCCATATTGTCTCTCTTTTTCAATCTTTTCACTCCCCTTAGGGTAAGGAAGAATTTTATCACTTTTATCTATCTTTTTTCTCTCCCCTCTTCTTGTCTTTCTCTGTTCTCTCATCCTCACCTATTATCTCTTCTTTTCTCTCATCTCTCTCTTTTCTTTCTTCTTTTTCTTCTTTTATTACTAACTCAATTCTCTTTTTTCCGTCATCCACCCTCTCATCATCTGCACTTACAATAACTTTGCACTCTTCCTTAGGGTTAACCTCAGTATTAGCCCCAAAATTCTTCTCAGGCTTCTCCTTTAACTCCTTAGCCATTTGGCCAATCTGGATCTCCATACTTCTAATTGCAGCTTCAGTACTATTATGGTTGGAGATGGTCACCTGAATAAATTTTTGAAGAGTTTCTTCAAGCTTTATTGATTTCTCATTTAATGCAGATATTTGTTGCCAAATTGATGGTTGCTACTATGGTCTATTGAATTGTCTTGCTTGTCGAACTTGTTCATTCTGATTTTGACCCATGCTTGGGTGTGATTTCCACCCTTGGTTGTAATTCCCTTGACGATATGGAAATTGATTAGCCATGAAATTGACATCTTCTAAAGCCTCCACTGGAAAAGCGCATTGACCATTGATATGGTCACCACCACACAGTTCACAAAGTTGTTGTTGAACCTGTGCAACATTCTTTAGCTCCTTTAGCAACTAAGCAAGTGTCTTTGTCAAATTCTCCAACTGTTGAGTTATGATTTTTTTCTGTACAAGGAAGGCATCATTTGATTGCAATTGTAGAACTCCCTTCTGTTGAATTGGAGCTCCTCTCTCATTATGCAACTCATTATCATTTTTAGCCATGTTTTCAATCAATTCAGTGGCTTCCTTTGGAGTCTTGCATTTAATATTTCCTCCAGCTGAGGCATCTAGCATCAACTTGGTTTGTGAACCAAGACCTCAAAGTAAAAGAGTGACTATAGTTGCTTCGTCAAAGCCATGAGTGGGCGTCTTTCTCAACAAACTCTTGTCTCTATCCCAGGCTTGACCTAGCGTCTCCTCCATGCCTTGCCTAAAAGAAGAGATCTCTTTCTTCACTTTGTTGATTTTAGATTGTGGGAAGTACTTGTTTAAGAACTTTGAAACCACGGCTTCCCATTCAGTAAAGCTTTCCTCTGGAAAAGAATTCAACCATAATTTAGCATTGCCTCCTAATGGGAAAGGAAACAAACTAAGCTTTATTGCTTCATCCGGCACACCATTGATCTTTACAGTGTTGCAAATCTCGTTGAATGTGGTAAGATGTTCATATGGACTTTCATGTGATAGCCCATTAAATTGGTTGCTCTTCGCCAATTGTATCAATGCCGGTTTCACCTCCATGTTTGCAGCATTGACCCTCGGCCTAGCAATGCTATTAAAGTGATGAGGGCCAACAACATTGGTGTAATCCGCCAGAGTACGTCTACCATTGTTCTCTCCGGCCATATCCTCAGTGCTTTGGTTGGACCTTTGTGGTGAGGGTTGTAGAAGTGTTTTCGGAGAAGGAAATAGTTCTCTAGAAGTTTGAATTCTCCTCCTCCTTCTACTTTCATCCAATCCTTCAAGAAGAGGTTCCGAAGTTTTCTTGCTTCTAGTCCGAATTGTACCCTGCATACACAAGGAAACAAGTCCCTAGAAAAAATTGTTAGCACAAAATGATAGAAAATATCAACTAAAAAGATAACAAGATATATCAAAATAAAAATAAACAAAAAGATAAAAAGATAAACAAAAAGATAAAAATCAAGTCAAAGTTAATCAATAATCACACAAATAAAATAGTTAAACCACTAGTCCCCGGCAACGGTGCCAAAAACTTGTTAACCCTCGGCAAGTGTAACCAAACCATATCAAGTAATAATAAATGGTAAGACCAATTATCGTTTCCCAAAGGACTCACGGCCTAAACAGTTATGTGATTTGTTGATTAAATTAGACTTGTGAACGAAGTTTTGTAGATTTAAATGCAAATACTAAAAAGTAAATATGAATGCATGTATTGATCAATTCAACAAAGGAAGCAAAACATGATTGAGATATACGAAATGATAATGTTGTTGGGGGTTTTCAATTCATCCTATCCACTCTCATGTATTCAAGAATTCATCTTCTTCATTAATTTTAATGCCACTTTCTAATTTACCTTAAACCCAATGTCTTAGTGAAGAAAGCCTACTCCTAATCACTAGTTTACAATGTCTTGTCTCCCTAGCAATTATTCATGCATTACATTCGTACAGAAGCTTAAAGGCAACTAATCCTCCTATCCCTATCTCTAGGCAATATTACTATTGGGAGAATTTCTTCATGTCTAGATTTATCTATATGTGTCCATAAAAATAACATCAATGATCATGCAATTGAATGAGTTAAACAAAGCATGCATAGAGTATAGAAGAAAAACCCTAACAATTAATGAAAGAAAGCATATGAATTAAAGAACCAATTCAATACATGAGAGTTTCAAAGGATTACATTGATTCCCCAACAACAATGAAGGTTTAGTTCACCATAATCATGGTGAAACTAGATGAAAAATAATGAAACAATGAAAGATAGAACCCTAGAATTTGAAGAGTGGAGCTTGAGCATCCAAAATCCTCGTCCAAGGGGTGAAGAAAGTGTGATTTTTCTTCGTTCTACCAAAAGATACTAACCCTAGGTCGACTAAAACCTTATATAGACTCTTAAAGATTACAGAAAAGTGGCCCAAGGCCCATTAAAATGGCGCTCAGCGGTAATTACCGCTTAGTGGTAAGTGCGATTCTTCTACGCTCAGTTGCAGTTTTGCCCCTCAGCGGTGACTTGGGGACTCTAAAGTCCCGCTCAGCGGTAATTTCCATTGAGCGCTACTTGCGGATCTTCTTTTATGCACTTTTTCTTCCTTTCCTGATTCCAACTTATGGCTACTTCACTTCTTCCATTGAATTCATCTTAAAACCTGCAAAAACAAGAGAAACCAAGCATAAAACCATCCAAATCTCTTATTTCCAAAACCTAAGCAAAAGCATGATTACATGCTAGTTTCTAAGTCAGAAAGGTTGTCTTTAAGGTCAAAATTAAGTCTAAAAATAACATTTTTTCAAATGTTATCAAGTTGCTAGAACATTGCAATTGAATTGTTTTTCAAGGTGAAGTACATTTGCTTGAGGACAAGCAAAGTTGTAAGTTTGGGGGGGTGTTGTAAGTACATTTAATAAGCATAATTTTAGTAGCAAAATTAACTCTTTTCTAGCTTGTAATTTGCTTAATCCTCTCTTTTATCTTGCTTTTATAAATAATTGTGTTTTGGGATACATTTATATAATATCATCACTAATCCCCTTATTTTGTAGATAATATTGTGCTTGGAAGAACCTCCACGAATGTATAGAGCTTAACCAGCCATAAAAGCAATGTAAACAAAATAAGCGAATTTTGGAATGATGTAGCTGGGCTGCAGCAAGGCTACGACTAAGCTATATGCTCTCTGGAATGCTACCGTTGAGGCACAACTAGGGTGCAGCTAAGCGCCTGCTCTTTTGAATCCTGCCATTGGGCCGCAACTAGGCTATAGCTGAGCGCTCTACTCTTTGTAATGTTGTAGTTGGGCTGTAGTTGGGGTGCAGCTGAGGGTGACAACGCTGATGTGGACAATTTGGTCTATTTACTCCTAAAACGCGAAGGGAAAAAGGTCTTTGGTTCTTCGGAGGTGCATCTCACTCAAAGGAGAGCTTGGAGGGCTGCTAGGGCTCGTGCGAACACTCCCTTCTTTCCCTCTTTGGTTCTTCATCTTCTTCCATGGCCATTTTGTAACCTTTAAGGCTCTCCATGGAAATAGAGAGTCAAACCCATCTTGTTCGGGATTGTTGAAGCCTCTAAATTCTTGTGTATTTGTTGAATGATTTCATTATATATATGCCTTTTCTGTCAATTTCTAGTATTCTTGTTTCTTATTTTGGGGTTTCATGGATTATGGGGACGTAAGATGCAACCTTGAACTGAAACAAGAGTCCTTGTGGTCATTGATTCTAGGATGGAAGATGATTCACATGTTGTCTTAAGATCCTATCTCATTAATGCGGGTTGGCATGTTAGATGTTAAAAAAGGAGTGCTTAGTTTCTCACACCAAGAGGGGGGGTGAATTGGTGATGCGTAAAAACGTTCGCTTTCAAAATCTTTTTCGCAAAGAAGGATGTCTTTCAACTTTTCTTGAAATGCAAGCAAGTTTGTATGTAATGCAACAGTAAGCTTAATCGAATGCAATGACAGATTAATCGATTATATGCAGAGATAGGGATCAGAGAAATCAAACACTGGTTTGGCCAAGCCTACATCCAGTGTCCTTCCAATCAACCTGAGTTGGAAGCTGATAACAGTTGAAAAACTGTTATTTTTACACTTAAAATTGATATCAAAAGCAACCTTTAAAACTTAGAAACTAGCTTGAAATCATGTTTTTGCTTATGTTTTCGGAATTAACAAAGTTGGACAGGTTTTATGCTTGATTTCCTTGCTTTTGCAGATTTTGAGTTGAATTTGATGAAAGAAGTGAAGTGGGACAGATATGGAATCAGAAAAGGACACAAAAAGTGCAAAAGAAGAGAAGCCGCAAGTACCGCTCAATGCCAATTACCGTTGAGCGGCACTTTCAAGGACCCGCTGGCACCGCTAAGGGGTAAAAATGCGGCTGAGGGGCAGAATAGAAGACGCGCTATTGCCACTGAGCACCACTATTTTGGGCTTGGGCCTACTTTTCTGTAATTTTTATAATACTATATAAGGTTTTAGTTAACCTAGGTCAGTCATCTTTGGCTGGAACGAGGCAAAAACACACTATTTCACCCCTTGGAGGAGGATTTTGGATGCTAAGGCTCCTTTCTCACCTTTTTAGGGTTCTATCTTTTCACTCTTTCATTGTAATTCATATAGTTTCACCATGAATATGGTGAACTAAACATTTATTGTTGTTGGGGAATCAATGTAATGTTAAGATACATGTTAAGATACATCTTTGGTGAACTAAACATTCATTGCAGCTCTCATGTATGGAATTTGTTCTTCAAAATCTTCTTTAAGATACATGCTTTCTTTTATTAATTGTTAGGGTTTTTCCTCTTTGCTCAAAGCATGCATTGTTTAACTCATTCGATGTCATGATCATTGATTTTGTCAATATGGAGACATACGGGGAAATCTAGATCTGGGGAATCTCTCCCAATAGTAGTATAAACCTAGACATAGGAGTATGATGATTGGTTGCCTTTAAGCTTCTGTTCACTATAATGCATGATTAATTGCTAGGGAGACAAGACATTGTAAACTAGTGATTATGATTAGGCTTTCGTCGCCGAGACATCGGGTTTAAGGTAATTTAGAAAGTGGCATTAACAATTAATGAAGAAAGATGAATTCCTGAATGCATGAGAGTGGATAGGATGAAATTTATAAACCCCAACAACATAATCATCCATATATTTCAATTCAAGTGTTTTGTTTCTTCTTACCATTGATCAATCCATGCATTCATATTTACTTTTGAGTATTTGCATTTAAATCTTAATCAATCGGTTTTGCAAGTCTTAGCTAATAAAAAACCCACATAATTGTCTAGGGCGTGAGTCCTTTGGGAGAATGATACTTGGTCTTACCAGGTTTATTACTTGATACGATTCGGTTACACTTGTCGAGGAATTAACAATTTTTGGCGCCGTTGCTAGGGACTCGTGGTTTAACTAGTCTATTTGTGTGATTATTGATTAACTTTGACTTGATTTTTATCTTTTAATCTTTTTATTTATCTTTTTATCTTTTTATTTATTTTTATCTTTTATTTTGTTATATTTTGTTATCTTTTTAGTTTATCTTTTCTATCTTTCTATCTTCTTTATTTCTATCTTCCTATCTTTCTATCTTTTTAATTTTTCTTTTTATCTTATTAGTTTATGTTCTCTATCTTTTTGTGCTAACAAATGTTTTCTACAGTTTTGTTCCTAGTGCTTGCGGGATGCAATTCGAATCAAGAATTTGATTATATGGGCACTCAATTCTACCAAGGTAATTCCAACCACTGGTGGGTACCTCACTCAAGCATAGATCAAACCCAATTTTGGCAAGCTGGCGGACAATTTGAGACTCAACCACAACAACAATGGCAACAACAAAGCTCTCTATCATAAAAAAGGACAAAGTTGGATGACGTCCTTCAACAATTTATGCAACAGTCCATCTCCACTCATAAAAGCATTGAAGCATCATGTAAGAGGATGGAGACGAACATTCGTTACATTATTCAGAAGTTGCATAATGCTAGAGTTGATACTGAAGTTAAGCCTAGGGAGGAAGGTCAAGCCATTGTCACTAAGAGTGACAAAATTTTTGATGAGGAAAATATAGAGAGAAATGAGGAAAAGATAGAGGAAAAAGAAACAGAAAGGTTGAGTGAGAAAGATAAAGATGAAGAGAAAGAAAAAGAAGTGGTTGAGAGACAAGAAAAAAAGAGAATGTGTGTGAAAATAAAGAAGTTGAGTGGAAAAAGAGAAGGGAAGAAAAAAATAAGAGAAAAGAAAAAGAGAAAATTGAGGGAGAAGAAAAGTAAGAAAAAGAGGACGAGAAAAAAAACAAAGAATCATATGAAAAACCTTTTCCTCATCCAAAGAAGTATCATAGGAAGGAGAAGGAATTTGAGCGCTTCATGGAAATCTTCAAGAAATTGGAGATTAAAGTTCCTATGATTGAGAGATTGCAACAGGTTCCTGGTTTGATCAAATTTCTGAAGAAGTTCAGTAGAAAGAAGAAAAAAGAAGATGGAACTTGAACTTTATTGGGTCAAGCTAGTGACGTTAACAGAGCGCTTGCTAGGAGGCAACCCAATGATTTAAGAACTTTTAATTTTGGTTTGGTGATGTAATTTTGAACTGTTGGTATTTTTGTTATAAGTTTGTTACAGGGTTTACATCTACTGATGGAGGTTAGGTGGAAGAGTATCTACTGAAGGATACTATGCTATCAGACACTTACTGATGAGTGTTGATGAAAAGTGTATACACCTACTGATGGGTGTTGGTAAAAAAGATTTTCATCTACTGAAGGGTGTTGGTGGATTTTGGGTTAGGCTCGTGATGTTAAACAAGCGCTACCTGCGAGGCAACCCAGTTGATTGACTTTATTTTTGTTTATTTGTGTTGATTTGGTTCTAGTTGCATTATAGGGATTGAATGTTTGAGTGAGGTGAGAACCTAAATACATTGAGTGAGTGAGAGGCATGAGTATAAGGCACCTAGAGCAAGCTAGGAAGGAGGAAAGCATGTCACGCAAGTACCGCTTAGTGGAAATTTCCGCAGAGCGGTATCATTGCAGACTGGTTTTTTTTGGGTTGCCCTTAGCGGGATCCGAGCTCATTAGGGTATTTTTATACCCTAAGGTGCGATTTTGGTTCTATTTTCATATTTCTTTCCTCTCACACACTTTTAAACACTTTTCTAAGAGTTCTCTACACCTTTCCCTTGATCCCCATTTACAAAACCTCTCTTCCACTCACTTTCTCACTAGTTTTCCATCTAAGTGTGGGGTTCGGAGAGAGCATTGCTGTTGGGGCTGAGCTCTTCATATTCTTAGAGAATTTTGCATTCATCTAGCATCTCCACCCAAGTAAGTCAAGAAAATTTTCATTCTAGGGTTCTTGAAAGCATGAATTGGTATGAATATGGTTGTTGAAGCATGATTCTTTAGGGGATTTTGATTTCTATGCATGATTTGGGGAATTAATTGATGTTTGAACCGATTAAACTAATTAATTTTGGTCTAAAAGTAAGAAGATTGCATGTGGGTGGAATTAGGAAGTTTTAAAAAGGGATTTTACAAAATCTGCAGAATCGCCGCTCAGTGGAAATTTCCCCTAAGCGCGATTTTGACAGACTTGGTTTTTGGCTCCTTTTTCTTGCTGGTTTAGTGCACTGATTGCGCTGAGGGGTTCTTTTGACCCTCAGCGGTGGTTTAGCATGGATTTGGGGTGTTGATTGTGGTTTACTAATGATTAACAACATGTCTTGTGGTTTTGTTGATTTGTGATTTGTGCACTGATTGAAGACTACATCTTCTAAGAGGAAATACAAGCAACCAGAACACACCCATTCTAGCAGATTCCTATCTCACAAGCATGAAAAGCACTTTAAGATTATTCAAGATAGGAGGCTCATGATGGAGAGGAAATCTGGAATTATAACTAACTTTGCTCCTAAGTTTGGAGAACAACTGATAGGAAGAAATTGGAGGAGGCTAGCCACATACCCTGCACCAGACAATATAGCAGTGGTAAAGGAATTTTACACAATGCAAGGAGGTTGGGTGATTATCCGACTGAGGATTACCTAAGCTATGCTAGAGGCCACGCTATTAGGTATGATCCTGACTCTATCAACAGCTTTTTGGGTACTTAATGGGTTGGTGAGCAGTGCCAGTTTGCTCTCTGTATAGAGGAAGGCACTGATTTTGATGATGTGGAGAGTGTTCTATTTGCACCTGGAGGACACTTCCAGAGGAACAGAAATGGTGCAGTGGTTAACATTAGGAGGACTGATTTGACTCCCCTTGCAAAGTATTGGATGAAATTCTCTCATGCCAACATTCAGCCATGTTCTCATGTTTCAAACATCACTGTCAGCAAGGAACTTCTCCTCTATTGTATGCTCAGAAATATGAGCATTAACATTGGCCAAGTGATAGCCAATGAAATACAGGTGTGAGCCAACACGATGAACAACAAGGCACCTTTAGGGCATTCTTCCTTGATTACGCACCTGTGCAAGATAGCTGGGGTGGATACTTCTGCTCCACCATTTGAGAGGTCGAGGAAAGCCATTGATGAGGCCTATTATAGACAGTATTGTGGAGGTGAGGAGGCAGCTTAGCCAGTTCCACCACGTCGTTCTCGTAGAGAGAGAGGTCCATCACAGAGTCAGGCATCTACAGAGACTCATGAGGCAGAGCCATTCCAGATGAGGGACATGTATATGTCTCTTATAGATGCACAGATGTAGTCCATCCACAGAGGACAGGTGGCCGCTGCTGAGATGATCATTGGGATGTATGATACACCTCCAGTACACATGTGGACTATGGAGGAAGATGAAGATGATTATGATTATGACGTATTTGAGGATGCTGAAGATAATGAAGAGGAGGAAGATATAGATGACAACACAGCCTGATGAGGAGCTGAGATAGCATTTACTGATGGATGCTATCAGCACTAGAGTAGGATCTTTTCTATCTTTTTTTTTGTAATAGTTAACTTATTTGCTTCTGTTTTTATAATAGGATTGATGTACTCAATTTGAAACTTGTCTGTTATGAAGGTTTGCTTATGACTGTTGTGTGATAAGTAATGCTTGATGATTCTTTGATATTGATTGATGTTGAGATTGTGCACAGTATATGCTTACACAAGTGGTTCATGAGCTTTGTGAACAAATGCATGATGTTGTGATTGTGATTATGATGCTAAGCAGGATGTGTATATGGAATGTGAATGACCTTATAGGTGAGGTTTTGAGCTCTAGAGTTGTTGTGATTGAATGTTATTACTTTGAAAGCATGAATGACTTTGCCCAGGTTTTCTATGATTGAAGTATTTGCTTGTTTGCATCATATGATCAAGGCCATTTGTTGGTAACCCTTTTGTTAGCCAAATGTATGATTTTAACCCAATCAAAAGAGAACACTTTCTGTTCTATCCTTTGAACCCGTAACCTTGAACAAGATAGAAAACCCTATTTGCTTTACCTTGAGTGAAGTTGAAAACATTTTGTGGTATTGATAAATGTTCAAGTTTGGGGTTGTTGGAAAGTTTAGGAAGGGAAAGTAAAGAAAAAAAACATTAAGCTAAAAGTTAAGCATGTGAAAACCAAAAGAAAAAAGAAAAGAAAGCTCAATGCAAAAGAAAGTTGGGAATAATTAAGAATGGTTGTGTTTAGATGATTCTCTTAACTCAAGGGTTTTGTGACTCATAAAAACCAATTTTCTTGTTAGCCAGCCACATTATAAGCCATAGAAAAGTCCTTGTGATGATGCTTTCTTATGAGTGTTTTTGATTGTGGTTAGATGAAAGGCAAAGTTAATTCACGTGACATTGTGATAGTAGAGTGAATGTGTGAATACCTCTTATACACTTGTGTGTTTGAGTGAAACACTTTATCTAGTAAGAAAAGATTCCATGAACACATAGGAACATCTATGCTTAGTTGATTGGTCATTCATGAAAATAGCATTTGTTGAATATTATATGATTGAGTGAACATTAAAAGCATGTGCACATCTTGATTGAAGTCTTTGTGAAGAGCTAAATTGAGTATTTACTTATCTTGAAAGAATGATTTTTGAATGTGGTGAACCATTGAATGGATTGGTGGAAGATTGAGTTACATCTTGTTTGCTGGAGGACAAGCAAAGTTCTAAGTTTGGGGTTGTGATAACAGTTGAAAAACTGTTATTTTTACACTTAAAATTGATATCAAAAGCAACCTTTAAGACTTAGAAACTAGCTTGAAATCATGTTTTTGATTATGTTTTTGAAAATAAGAGAGTCGGACAAGTTTTATGCTTGATTTCCTTGTTTTTGCAGATTTTGAGATGAATTTGATGAAATAAGTGAAGTGGAACAAAGATGGAATCAGAAAAGGACACAAAAAGTGCAAAAGAAAAACACACTATTGCCACTGAGCGCCACTTTTTTGGGCTTGGGCCTACTTTTCTGTAATTTTTAGAATATTATATAAGGTTTTAGTTAACCTAGGTTAGTCATCTTTGGCTGGAACGAGGCAGAAAAACACTCTTTCACCCCTTGGAGGAGGATTTTGCATGCTAAGGCTCCTTTCGCACCTTTCTAGGGTTCTATCTTTTCACTCTTTCATTGTAATTCATATAGTTTCACCATGAATATGGTGAACTAAACATTTATTGTTGTTGGGGAATCAATGTAATCCTTTTGAAACTCTCATGTATGAAATTTGTTCTTCAAAATCTTCTTTAAGATACATGCTTTCTTTCATTAATTTTTAGGGTTTTTCATCTTTGCTCAAAGCAGGCATTGTTTAACTCATTCGATGTCATGATCATTGATTTTGTCAATATGGACACATACGGGGAAATCTAGATCTGAGGAATCTCTCACAATAGTAGTATAAACCTAGACATAGGAATATGATGATTGGTTGCCTTTGAGCTTCTGTTCACTATAATGCATGATTAATTGCTAGGGAGACAAGACATTGTAAACTAGTGATTATGATTAGGCTTTCTTCGCCGAGACATCGGGTTTAAGGTAATTTAGAAAGTGTCATTAACAATTAATGAAGAAAGATGAATTCCTAAATACATGAGAGTGGATATGATGAAATTGATAAACCCCAACAACATAATCATCCATATATTTCAATTCACGTGTTTTGTTTCTTCTTACCATTGATCAATCCATGCATTCACATTTACTTTTGAGTATTTGCATTTAAATCTTAATCAATCGGTTTTTAAAGTCTTAGCTAATCAACAAACCACACAACTATCTAGGTCGTGAGTCCTTTTGGAGAATGATACTTGGTCTTACCAGGTTTATTACTTGATACGATTTGGTTACACTTGCCGAGGGATTCACTAATTCAAAACTCTTTTTTCCAAGACAAGTAATTACTCAAATCAGCTCATCACAAAGAATTCAGTCAAGATGCACACATGCTTTGGTGTTCACATAATCACATATTATCCAAAAAATGCTATTCTTATGAATGATCAATTAACTAAGCATAGATGTAATCATGTGCTCATGGAATCTTTCCTCACCAGATAAAGTGTTTCACTCAAACACACAAGTGTATAAGAGGTCACTCCTTCATTCTACTATCATAATGTCACATGAATTAACTTTGCCTTTCATTTAACCACAATCAAACACATTCACAAGCAAGTATCATCACAAGGGCTTTTCTATGGCTTATAATGTGGCTGGGCTAACAAGTAAATTGGTTTTTCACAATCACAAAATCCTTGAGTTAAGTGAATCATCTAAACACAACCATTCTTCCTTCTTCCCAACTTTCTTTTGCATTGAGCCTTTCTTTTTATTTCTTTTCTTTCCTTTTTATTTTACTTTTCACATGCTTAGCTCCATCCTTTTCATATTCCCTTTTTAAACCTCCCAACAACCCCAAACTTGAACATTTATCAATACCACAAGATATCTTCAACTCAACTCAACGTAAAGTTTTTCAAAAAAGGTTTTCTATCATGTTCAAAGCTAAGGATTCAAAGGATAAAACACATTGTGCTCTCTTTTATTGGGCTAAAATCATGCATTTGGCTAATATAGGGTTACCAACAAATGGCCTTGATCATATGATACAAACAAGCAAGTGATTCAATCATAGAAACCTGGGCAAAGTCATTCATGCTTTCAAAGTAATAACAGTCATTCACAAAAACTCTGGAGTTCAAAACCTCACATGTAGGCTCATTCAACATTCCACATACACATCCTGCTTAGCATCATAATCACAATCACAACATCATGCATTTGTTCACATAGCTCGTGACCAACCACCTGTATATCAGCGTATAGTGCATGATAACAGTTGAAAAACTGTTATTTTCATGCTTAAAATTGATACTAAAAGCAACCTTTAGACTTAGAAACTAGCTTGAAATCAATGCTTTTATCTTTATTTTCAGAAATAAGAGAGCTGGACAGGTTTATGCTTGATTTGAGTGTTTTTGTGCAGGTTTTGAGGTGAATTTAGTGAAAAGAGTGAAGAAGGAGAGAAGTGACATTAGAAAAAGACAAGAAAGAGTGCAAAAAGAGAAGACGAAGGCACCGCTCAGCGGAAATTACCGCTGAGCGGCACTCAAGGAGTCACGTTGGAACCGCTGAGGGGCAAAATGGCCGCTGAGGGGAAGAAAGAAGACGCGCAACTACCGCTGAGCGGTAAATACCGCTGAGCGGCACTTTTTGGGCTTGGGCTTTTGTAATCTTTTGTAACTCTAGATTAGTATAAAAGGGCTTGCACGTCCTAGGGTTTAGGATCTTTGGCAGAAACGAGGCAAACACTCTCTCTTCCACCCCTTTGAAGGAGGATCTTGGATGCTCAGGCTACCTCTTCACCTTTATTGGGTTTATTCTTTCATTCTTTCATTATTGTTCATCTAGGTTCACCATGAATATGGTGAACTAAACCTTGTATGTTTGTTGGGGAATCAATGTAATCTCTTGAAGCTCTCATATATGGAATTTATGCTTGCATCTTAATATAAGACTTATGCTTTCTTTCATCATTAGTTAGGGTTTTTCCTCTTTGCTCAATGCTTGCATTGTTTAACTCATTCTATTGCATGATTATTGGTTTTGTCGATACGGACACGTACGGGGAAGTCTAGATCCGGGGAATTTCTCCCAATATTATACTGACAATATTATATTGGTTGTCGTTAAGCTCCTGCACTCATGAACTAATCATTAGGAATGCTAGGAATTGTATGAACTATTTGATTAGGGAGAAGCCATCTAGAATGGTACTTTAGAGAGTGGCATTAACAATGATGATTTGAATGTTGAATTCCTAAAATGTATGAGAGTGGATGAGATGAAATTGACCCCCAACAACATATTCATTCATATAATCCATTGAAAGTGTTTATCTTTTGTCTTTGCCATTGATCAAACTCCATGCATACATGTTTAGTTTTCGTCTTGCATAATATAATCCAATTATTTCGTTTGTAAGTCTTAGCTAATCAACAAACCACACAACTAAACTAGGCCGTGAGTCCTTTGGGAAGAACGATACTTGGTCTTACCAAGTTTATTACTTGAACGATTCGGTCATACTTGCCGATTGTGAAACAAGTTTGTGACATCATATTTTGGTGCTTACAAATTTGTCCATCAAGTTTTTGGCGCCGCTGCCGGGGACTCGTGGTTTAACTGGTTAATTTGTGTGATTATTGATTATCTTTGACTTTTTGAATTTCTGTTTTTATTTTTTTCTGTTTTTATTTTATTTGATTAGGTTAGATTTGATTTGATTTTATTTTATTTTATCTTTTAGATTAGGTTAGATCTTATTTTATTTTATTTGATTAGGTTAGATTAGATTTTATTTTATTAGGTTAGATTTTATTTTATTTTATCTTTTAGATTAGGTTAGATTTTTTTTTTAGATTAGGTTTTATTTGATTCTATCTTCTAAATCTTTTTATCTTGTGAATATATATCTTCTTCTATCTTTTTGTGCTAACAAATATTTCCTAGAGTTTTGTGCCTAATGTCTGCAGAATGCAATTTGGTCAAGAATTTAACTATATGGGCACTCAATTTTACCAAAGTAATCTCAACCAATGGTGGGAACCTCACTCAAGCATGGATCAAAGCCAATTTTGGCAAGCTGCCGGACAATTTGAGAACCAACCACAACAACAATGGCAGCAAAAATCCTCTCTATCAGAAAGTTTGGAGGACACCCTTCAACGATTTTTGAAAAGTTCCGACTCTACTCAGAAAAGCATTGAAGAATCATGTAAAAGGATGGAGATGCACTTTCGTTACATTAGTCAGAGATTGGATGATGAGGTTAATACTGAAGTTAACCTTAAGGAGGAAGGGCAAACCAATGTCACTGAAAGTGACAAGATTCTTGATGAGAAAAGAATAGAGGGAGATGCGGAAAAGATAGAGAGAAAAGAGAAAGAAGAGTTGAGTGAGAAAGATAAAGATGAAGAAAAAGAAAAAGAAGTGGTTGAGAGAGAAGAGAGAAAGAAGATTTGTGTGAAAATAAAGAAGTTGAAAAGAAAAAGAAAAGGGAAGAAAAAAATAAAAGAAAAGAAAAAGAGAAAATTGAGGGAGAAAAAAAGGAAGAAAAAGAAGATCAGAGGAAAGAAGAAGAAATCATATGAAAAATCACATCCTCATCTAAAGAAGAATCATAGGAAGGAAAAGAAGTTCAAGTGCTTTATGGAAATCTTCAAGAAATTGGAGATTAAAGTTCCTATGATTGAGACACTGCAACAGGTTCCTGGCTTGATCAAATTTCTGAAGAAGTTCAGTAGAAAGAAGAAAAAGAAGAAGGAACTTGAGCTTGGGTCAAGCTAGTGACGTTAAAAGAGCGCTTGCTGGGAGGCAACCCAGTGATTGACAGACTTTTGATTTTATTTTGGTTTTGTAATTTTTAAGTTGTGGACTTTATTTTGTAACTATTTTGTTGGAGATAGCATCTACTGAAGGATGCTAGGTGGTTAAGTATCTACTGAAGGATACTATGTTGTAACACCTACTGATGGGTGTTGGTAAGAAATTATGCACCTACTGATGGGTGCTGGTAAGTTTGAAACACCTACTGATGGGTGTTGGTGGATTTTGGGTCAGGCTCGTGACGTTAAACAATCGCTACCTGGGAGGCAACCCAGTTGATTGTTTGTTTGTTTATTTTTAGTTTTTGCATAAGCATTTTTAACATTGAATTGCAGGGAACCTATGAGGGACATGTAGGGAAGGCACGTAGGTCAAGAAAAGAAGGAGAAGGGCACATCACGAAAGTGCCGCTGAGCGGCAATTACCGCTGAGCGGTACTATCGCAAAGGGGCTTAAGTTCCCCTTAGCGGAACCCGAGCCCATTGGGGTATTTTTAAACCCTAAGCTGCGCGTTTTTACATTCTTTCAAGCCCTTCTCTGCACAAACACTTCCACATATCTTCTCTTAGGTTTTGCACATCTTTTTACTCTTCCCTCTTAGAAAAATTTCTCTTCCACTCACTTTTACACTAGTGTGCCATCAAAGTTTGGGGTTGGAAGAGAGCATTCTAGTTTGGAAGCATTCTCATATCATCTAGCATCTCCACCCAAGTAAGTAAAATGCATTTGGTTCATTCTAGGGTTCTTGAATTTGAATGTGATTGTCAAAGCATGAATATTTAGGGATTTTGATTTCTATGCATGATTTGGTGATATACTTGATATTTGAACCGATTAAACTGCTTGATTATGAACTGGAAAACTGAAAGTTGCATTTGGGTGGAGTTAGGATAGTTTTAAAACGAGATTTGCAAAAATCTGCAGGTCACCGCTGAGCGGCAATTACCGCTGAGCGGCACTCTGCCAGATTTGATTTTTCTGGTTTGTTGCGTGGTACTGGTGGCGCTGAGGGGAAATTCTGGCCTCAGCGGTGGTTTAAGCTTCAAAAGGAGTTGTGTTCTGTGTTTTACTAATGATTAACATCATGTTCTGTGGTTTTGGTTTGTGTTTTGAATGCAGGAATGGCATCCTCTTCAGGAAAGAGATTGAAAACCATGGCAACTAAGAGGAAAGAAAAGGAACCAGAGCAACCCCACTCTAGTAGGTTCCTCTCTAGGAAACATGAGAAGCACTTTAGGGTGGTTCAGGACAGGAGACTTCTAATGGAGAGAAAGGTTGGAATGATACCTAACTTTGCTCCTCAATTTGGAGAGCAAGTGTTAGGGAATGATTGGGGAAAGTTAGCCACTTATCCAGCACCTGCCAACATAGCTGTGGTCAAGGAATTCTACACCAATGCAAAGAAGATTGGTAATCATCCAGCTGAGAATTATTTGGGCTATGTCAGAGGCCATGCTATCAGGTTTGATCCTGATTCTATCAACAACTTCCTGGATACTGTGTGGGCTGGTGAGCAATGTCAGTTTGCTCTTAGCATGGAGGAAGGTGCTGACTTTGAGGATGTTGAGAGAGTACTGTGTATACCTGGAGGACACTTCCAAAGGAATAGATCTGGTGCGGTGGTTAACATAAGGAGGACAGATTTGACTCCTCTTGCAAAGTATTGGATGGCATTTTCTCATGCCAACATCCAGCCATGTTCACATGTGTCAGATATTACTCTCAGCAGGGCACTATTCATCTACTGTGCTATCAGAAACTTGAATGTCAATATTGGGCAGGTGATAGCTGATGAGATCAGTGTATGTGCCAACACCTCAAACAACAAAGCACCACTAGGACATCCTTCTTTGATCACTCACCTTTGCAAGCAAGCTGGGGTGGACACTTCTGTTCCACCATTTGAGAGGCCAAGAAAAGCTATAGATGAGGCCTATTACAGACAGTACTGTGGAAGTGAGGAGGCAGCTCAGCCAGTTCCACCACGCCAGGCTCGTAGAGGGCCAGCACAGAGCCGGACGTCTGCGGATACACATGAAGCAGAACCATTCCAGATGAGGGACATGTATATGTCTCTTATAGGTGCTCAGTTGCAGTCCATTCACAGAGGGCAGGTGGCCACTGCTGAGATGATAGTGGGGATGTATGATAATCCTCCAGCCCACAGGTGGACTATGGATGAATTCCATAATGTTGTAGCTTGGCCAGAAGAACCAGTATATGGAGGAGGAGCTGAAGCAGCTGAAGCTTCAGCTAGAGATATAGAAGAAGATGAAGATGAGGAGGAGGATGCATTTGATGATGATGATGATGAAGAGGAGGAAGAAGATACAGAGGACAGCTCAGACTGATGAGGAGCTGAGATAGCATTTACTGATGAATGCTATCATATGATTATGCTTTTGCGGTTTAAGTTTTCTGAACTTATTTGTTTTTGTTTTTAGATTAGGGTTGATGTACTCTATTGAAACCTGGTTTATTATGATGGTTTGCTATTAACTGTGATTGTGTGATAAGTACTGCTTGATGATGCTTATTGATTGATTGATGTGCACATTAAATGCTTATACAGGTGATTCACAAGCTTTGTGAACAAATGCAGGATATCATGATTGTGATTGTGAAATTAAGCAGGATGTGTATGTCAAATGTGAATGAGCTTATATGTGAGGTTTTGAGCTCCAGAGTTTTTGGTATGATTGAATGCTATTACTTTGAAAGCATGAATGACTTTGCCCAGGTTTTCTATGATTGAATCAATTGCTTGTTTTGCATCATATGATCAAGGCCGTGTTGTTGAAACCCTTTTTATTGGCCAAATACATAAAATTAGCCCACTAAAAGAGAACACTTTGTGTTCTATCCTTTGAACCCTTAGCCTTGAACATACACTGAAACCCTTGATTGAAAATCTTTACCTTGAGTTAAGTAGAAGATCTTGTGTGGTATTGTTAAATGTTCAAGTTTGGGGTTGTTGGGAAAACATGAAAAAGGAAAAGCATTGAGCTAAGAGCTAAAAAGTAAGAATATGCAAAGAAAAAGAAAAGAAAAGAAAAAGAAGCAAAGCTCAATGCAAATGCAAAGGCAAAAGAAAGTTGGGAATGAATAAGATGATTGTGTTATTATGATTCTCTTAACTCAAGGATTTTGTGATCCAGAAAAACCAATTTTCTTGTTAGCCCAGCCACATTATAAGCCATTGAAAAGTCCTTGTGATGATGCATGCTTGTGAATGTTTTTGATTGTGGTAAAATGAAAGGCAAAGTTGATTCATGTGACATTGTGATAGTAGAGTGAATGAGTGATTACCTCTTATACACTTGAGTGTGAGTGAAACACTTTACCTAGTGAGGAAATATTCCATAAGCACATGAACATCCATGCTTAATTGATTGATCATTTATGAAAAATAGCATTTGTTGGAATTTAAATGACTTTGTGAACACTAAAGCATGTGCACATCTTGATTGAATCTTGGTCATAAATTTGAGTGAAGCTGTTACTTATCTTGAGAAAAGGATTTTGAATGAGTGAACCATCATATGAATTGGTTGGAGATGGAGTTACATTTTGTTTGCTTGAGGACAAGCAAAGTTCTAAGTTTGGGGTTGTGATAACAGTTGAAAAACTGTTATTTTCATGCTTAAAATTGATACTAAAAGCAACCTTTAGACTTAGAAACTAGCTTGAAATCAATGCTTTTATCTTTATTTTCAGAAATAAGAGAGCTGGACAGGTTTATGCTTGATTTGAGTGTTTTTGTGCAGGTTTTGAGGTGAATTTAGTGAAAAGAGTGAAGAAGGAGAGAAGTGACATTAGAAAAAGACAAGAAAGAGTGCAAAAAGAGAAGACGAAGGCACCGCTCAGCAGAAATTACCGCTGAGCGGCACTCAAGGAGTCACGTTGGAACCGCTGAGGGGCAAAATGGCCGCTGAGGGGAAGAAAGAAGACGCGCAACTACCGCTGAGCGGTAAATACCGCTGAGCGGCACTTTTTGGGCTTGGGCTTTTGTAATCTTTTGTAACTCTAGATTAGTATAAAAGGGCTTGCACGTCCTAGGGTTTAGGATCTTTGGCAGAAACGAGGCAAACACTCTCTCTTCCACCCCTTTGAAGGAGGATCTTGGATGCTCAGGCTACCTCTTCACCTTTATTGGGTTTATTCTTTCATTCTTTCATTATTGTTCATCTAGGTTCACCATGAATATGGTGAACTAAACCTTGTATGTTTGTTGGGGAATCAATGTAATCTCTTGAAGCTCTCATATATGGAATTTATGCTTGCATCTTAATATAAGACTTATGCTTTCTTTCATCATTAGTTAGGGTTTTTCCTCTTTGCTCAATGCTTGCATTGTTTAACTCATTCTATTGCATGATTATTGGTTTTGTCGATACGGACACGTACGGGGAAGTCTAGATCTGGGGAATTTCTCCCAATATTATACTGACAATATTATATTGGTTGTCGTTAAGCTCCTGCACTCATGAACTAATCATTAGGAATGCTAGGAATTGTATGAACTATTTGATTAGGGAGAAGCCATCTAGAATGGTACTTTAGAGAGTGGCATTAACAATGATGATTTGAATGTTGAATTCCTAAAATGTATGAGAGTGGATGAGATGAAATTGACCCCCAACAACATATTCATTCATATAATCCATTGAAAGTGTTTATCTTTTGTCTTTGCCATTGATCAAACTCCATGCATACATGTTTAGTTTTCGTCTTGCATAATATAATCCAATTATTTCGTTTGTAAGTCTTAGCTAATCAACAAACCACACAACTAAACTAGGCCGTGAGTCCTTTGGGAAGAACGATACTTGGTCTTACCAAGTTTATTACTTGAACGATTCGGTCATACTTGCCGATTGTGAAACAAGTTTGTGACATCATATTTTGGTGCTTACAAATTTGTCCATCAGTGCACAATCTCAACATCAATCAATATCCAAGCATCATCAAGAAATACTCATCATGCATAAATCACAGGCAAACCATCATAGCAGATAAAGTTTCAAACTGAGTACATTACAACCTATTCTAATAACAGAAGCAAATAAGTTCAACCGTACAAAACAAAAGATAAAAAATCCTACTCTAGAGGTGATAGCATCCATCAGTAGATGCTATCTCAGCTCCTCATCAACCCATGCTGCCATCTAAATCTTCCTCCTCTCCACCATCTTCAGCATCTTCAAACTCATCATCATCATCCATAGCTAGAGCTTTAGCTGCTCCAGCTCCCCTGCCTTGGGCTTGCTCCTTTGGCCACGCCACCACATTATGAAACTCATCCATGGTCCACCTATGTGCTGGGGGTGTATCATACATCCCAATAATCATCTCAGCTGTGGCCACCTGCCCTTTGTGAATGGATTGCATCCTAGCATCTATAAGAGACATATACATGTCCCTACTCTGAAATGGCTCTGCCAAATGAGGCTCTGCAGATGCTTGGCCCTATGGTGGTTCTCTCCCTCTACGAGGACGACATGGTGGTACTGGCTGAGCTGCCTCATCACCTCCACAATATTGTCTGTAATAGGCCTCATCAATAGCTTTCCTAGGCCTCTCAAATGGTGGTGCAGAGATATTCACCCCAGCTAGCTCACATAGGTGTGTAATCAAAGAGGGATGCACCAAGGGTGCTTTGTTGTTCATAGTGTTGGCATACACCTGTATCTCATTAGCTATGATCTGGCCAATGTTAATGCTCATCCCTCTTAGCACACAGAACAAAAGAAGCGCCTTGTTGACAGTAATATCCGAGACGTGTGAACACAGTTGGATGGTGGCATAAGAAAATGCCATCCAATACTTTGCTAGAGGAGTCAGATCAGCTCTCCTGATGTTCAGAACTGCACCATTCCTGTTTCTCTGAAAGTGCCCTCCAGGCACACATAACACACTCTCCACATCACCAAAGTCCGCTCCTTCTTCCATATTTAGAGCACACTGACACTGCTCACCAGCCCATGCAGTATCTAAAAATTTGTTAATGGAATCAGGGTCATACCGAATGACGTGTCCTCTAACATAGCTCAAATAATCCTCAGTAGCATGATCACCCAACCTCCTTGCGTTGGTGTAGAATTCTTTCACCACTGTTATGTTAGCTGGTGCAGGGTAAGTGGCTAGCTTCCCCCAGTTCATGTTCTCCAATTGCTCTCCAAACTGTGGAGCAAAATCAGGTATCAGTCTAACCTTTCTTTCCATTAATAGCCTCCTATCTTGGACAACATTGAAGTGGTGCTCATGCTTGCGGGAAAGGAACTTGTTGGAGTAGGAGCGGTCTGGTTCCTTATCCTTCCTCCTTGATCCCAAAGTCTTGATCCTCTTGCCCGATGAGGAGGCCATCCCTACATCAAACACAATTTCCAAAACCACAAGAAACATCATTAAGCATTAGTAAACCACAAACAACACCCTAAAACCATTCCTATCATCGCTGATGGCAAACACAGCCCCTCAGCGCAATCTGTACATCAAGCCAGCAGCTAAAACAAGCTTAAAAACCACTCTGCAGGAATCGCTCTCATGGGAAATTTTCGCTAAGCGACGATTCTGCAGATTTTTTTAAAAATGCCCAAAACATGTTCTAATCTCCACCCACATGCAATCTTTGTAGTTCCAGACAAAAAAATCAAGCATTTTAATCGGTTCAAAGAGCAATTAATTCATATAATCATGCATAAAAATAAAAATCCCTAAAGAATCACGCTTAGACAACCATGTTCATATCAACCCATGCTTTCAAAAACCCCAGAATGTAAAATTCTTATACTTACTTGGGTGGAGATGCTAGATGAGTGAAAAATGCTCTAAGAAAGTGAAGAAATCAGCCCCGAACAACAATGCTCTCACCAAACCCCCAAACTTTAGTGGAAACTTGGTGCAAAAGTGTTTGAAGAGAGATTTTGTGAAGGGGGAAGAAGGGAAAAGTGAAGAGAACTCTTTGGAGAGTGCTTGAGAGTGTGTGGGAAGAGGGAGATCTGAAAGTGGAAGCAAAGCCACGCCCTAGGGTATAAAAATAACCTAATGGGCCTAATCCCGCTGAGCCCAATTAAAACAAAACAGTCCACCCAAATTTGCAGCAGTCGCGCTCAGCGATAATTACCGCTGAGCGGTATTTGCGGCACCAACTCTCCTTCTTCCTAGCTTGCCCTAGGTGTCCTATACCCATGCCTCTCACTCCCCCCATGCATTTAGGTTCTCACACCACTCATACATTCTCAATCCCTAAAATTCAACTAGAGAAAAATAAAAACAAATAAAGATAAAGTCAATCAACTGGGTTGTCTCCCAGGTAGCGCTTGTTTAACGTCACGAGCCTGATCCAAAATCCTCCAGCACCCTTCAGTAAGTGCAAATCTTTCTTACCAACACCCATCAGTAGGTGCCTGCTAACCTAGTATCCTTCAGTAGATACTTAACCACCTAGCATCCATTAGTATATGTTATACCATACAATCTCAAAACAATATAAATCAATGTCCCAAAGTTTATAAAACTACATCACCAAAATAACAAAATTAAGGAAATTAATGTTCTCAAATCACTAGGGTGCCTCCCAGTAAGTTCTCTTTTAACGTCATTCGTTTGACCCAATAAAGGTCAAGTTCCATCTTCAATGTTGGTGTTCTCCTTTTTGGATATTCTTTTTTTTTCTTTTTTGTTGAATTTCTTTAGGAATTTGATAAAACCAGGAAACTGTTTCAATGTCTCAATCATAGGAACTTTAATCTTCAATTTCTTGAAGATTTCCATAAAGCGCTCAAATTCCTTCTCCTCCCTATGATACTTCTTTGGATGAGGAAGGGGTTTTTCATATGATTCTTTCTCTTTTCTTCTCGTCCTCTTTTTCTTTTCTCTCACTTTCTTTTTCCCTTCTCTTTTTCCACTCACTTTCTTCAACTTCACCCAAATTTTCTTTCTCTTTTTTCTCTCAACCACTTCTCTTTCTTTCTCTACATCTTTATCTTTTTCACTCAACTCTTCTTTTTCTTTTCTCTCTATCTTTTTCTCATCTAAAGTCTTATCACTTCCAGTGATAATGGCTTGACATTACTCCCTAGGATTAACATCAGTATCAACCCCAAAATCTTCCAATCTCTCAATTAAGTGACCAATATGCATCTCCATCCTTTTGAATGTTGCTTTAGTGCTTTTCTGAGTGGAGATGGACTCTTGCATAAACTGTTGAAAGGCGTCATCCATCTTTGTCATTCTTTTTAATAGAGAACTTTGTTGCTGGCATTGTTGTTGTGGTTGGTTCTCAAATTTTCCGGCAGCTTGCCAAAATTTACTTTGATCCATGCTTGAGTGAGGTTTCCTCCAGTGGTTGAGATTACCTTGGTAGAATTGAGTGCCCATTAAGTGAAATTCTTGTCCGAATTGCATCCTCCAAGCATTAGGCACAAAACCCTAGAAAACATGTTAGCATAAGAACAAAAAGATAAAAAAAAATGATAAAAAGATAAAAAGAAAAAATATAATGATAAAAAGATAAAAATCAAGTCAAAACTAATCAATAATCTCACAAATAGAATTGTTAAACCATGAGTCCCCGACAACGATGCCAAAAACTTGGTAACCCTCGGCAAGTGTATCGAATCGTATCAAGTAATAATAAAATGGTAAGACCAAGTATCGTTTCCCAAAGGACTCACGGCCTAAACAGTTATGTGATTTGTTGATTATCTTAGACTTGTAACCGAAAATATTGTTGTTGAACTAGGAAAAATAAACATGAATGCAAAGTTTAAAACAAAGGACTTGAAAGATGCAAAAACAGTTGATGTATAATATGAATGATTATGTTGTTGGGGTTCCGATTCATCCTATCCACTCTCATGTATTCAAGAATTCATCTTTCTTCATTAATGTTAATGCCACTTTCTAATTTACCTTAAACCCGATGTCTCGATGAAGAAAGCCTAGTCCTAATCACTAGTTTACAATGTCTTGTCTCCCTAGCAATTATTCATGCATTACATTCGCAGAAAAGCTTAAAGGCCACCAATCCTCCTATCCCTATGTCTAGGAAATATTGCTCTTAGGAGAATTTATTCAGTTCTAGATTTACTTATATGTGTCCATACAAATAACATCAATGATCATGCAATTGAATGAGTTAAACAAAGCATCCATAGAGTATAGAAGAAAAACCCTAACAATTAATGAAAGAAAGCATATAGAATATAGAACCAATTCAATACATGAGAGTTTCAAAGGATTACATCGGTTCCCCAACAACAATGAAGGTTTAGTTCACAATAATCATGGTGAAACTAGATGAAAAACAATGAAAGAATGAAAGATAGAACCCTAGAAGTTGAAGAATAGAGCTTGAGCATCCAAAATCCTCCTCCAAGGGGTGAAGAAAGTGTGATTTCGCCTCTTTCTGTCCAAAGATACTAACCCTAATTCGGCTAATCCCTTATATAGATTCCTAAAAATTACAAAAAATAGGCCCAAGCCCAAACTAAATGGCGCTCAGCGATAATTAGTGCTCAGCAGTAAGTGCTGTTCTTCTATTTTGACACTCAGTTGTAGTTTTGCCCCTCAACGGTGACTACGAGACTTCAGAGTACCGCTCAGCGATTAAAGTGGCGTTGAGCGGTAACTACGGCTCTTCTTTTGTTCACTTTTCCTTCATTTTCTGAGTCCAACTCCTGGCTACTTCACTTCTTTCATTCAATTCATCTTAAAACCTGCCAAAACAAGGAAAACCAAGCATAAAACCTATCCAACTCTCTTATTTCCAAAACATAAGCAAAAACATGATTTCAAGCTAATTTCTAAGTCATAAAGGTTGTTTTTAAAGTCAAAATTAAGTAAAAAAATAACAGTTTTTCAACTGTTATCAATTCCCAACATCATCATGAATAACACCATAAGCCTCCACAATACCATAACTTCATAGTGAAAATAATCAGTCACACTCATGTACCCTACCACACAAACCTATAGCCTTCCCTATAGGTCCCCTGTAGGCTCCCCTACAAGTCTGCTCGAGTACTCCCGTCATCTGGCTAAGGAACATGTTTCCTGCCACACAAAGATAGGGCAAACACCATTACCCCATACAAAGAAGGTTCAATACCCGAACACTCCTTTTTCACACACAAGACCAAAGGGAGCCACTATCTCGTATCCGACGATCGATAGTCTCATGTTTTACTTGGTACAACAAGTGGACCTATCTCCCACTCTTATGCTCTTCAACCACGCACTCTGGTGCAACTCCAACACTCACCCACTTCAATCATCAATCAAAATTCATCGTATACTTAAATACAACAACTATTCTCATTCTCTACCTAACATTATTCATTCATCATTATCTATTATTGAAAGTCTGGTTAAAAACCCAATGTAGTCAACATGAACTTCTCGTGGGTTTCCACGCCAATAATAGATAACAAAACAAATAATCAAATATCAATCCAAAAATAATAAATCATTTACTATTTTAATTAATCAATAAAATATCATTTCTTTTCCTTTTTGAACCAAATTAATTTCTATTTCTTATTATATTTTTCATTCATTTGATTTCCAATTAATTTTAAATCTCATTACTATCTCATTTTTATTTTCCAATTATAAGTTTAGATAAACCTTATTTTAAAATCTTCTTATCTTATTTTTTTATTTAAATTTTTCTTAACTTATTTTTTTATTATCATTTTTGCCTTCGCTTGCTAATTCAGTGTCCAACCAAAAATTCATCCAATTATGGACTTGTTAGTCCAATTAAACTCTTATTATTATAATTATTATTATTATTATTTTGTTTTTAATTATTTTATTTAAGCTTGTTGTTAACACTTCGGCAAGTGTATCGAATCGTATCAAGTAATAATAAATGGTAAGACCAAATATCGCTTCCCAAGAGACTCACGACACTAAACAGTTATGTGATTACCCAACTAATTAAGACTCTAAAGAATAAATTTTGGGGTTTTTGAATGCAAATGCAATAAAAATAAACATGAATGCAATTTGATCAATTGAGGCTAAACACAAGAATGAATGAATGAAGTTAAAGATATTGATTTGGGTTTTAGATTTGACCTAGTTTACTCTCATGCATATATGGATTCGTCTTCTTCATTAATGTTAATGTCACTTTCTAATTTACCTTAAACCCGATGTCTCGGTGAAGAAAGCCTAATTCTAATTACTAGTTCCCAATGTCTTGTCTCCCTAGCAATTAATCATGCATTACATTCGCACAGAAGCTTAAAGGCAACCAACCCTCATATCCCTATGTCTAGGCAACACTGCTTTTGGGAGAGATTCCCCAAATCTAGATTTCCCCGTATGTGTCCATATCGACAAAATCAATGATCATGCAATTGAATGAGTTAAAAAAAGCATGCATAGAGTGTAGAGGAAAAACCCTAATAATTAATGAAGTAAAGCATATATAATCAAGAATCAATTCAATACATGAGAGTTTACAAACGTTACATCAATCCCCAACAACAATGGAGGTTTAGTTCACCATAGACATGGTGAAACTAGATGAACAATGGAATGAAAGGATGAAAGAGATAGACAAACCCTAGAAAGAGAAGAGGAGAGCTATCACCATCCCCAAATGTACCCCCAAGGGGTGAAAGATTTGTTTCTGTGCTCATGTCATCAAAAGATACAATCCTTAGGACGTCCAAGTCCTTAAATAGACCAGAAAAATAACAGAAAACGAGTCCCAGCCCAAAATATATCAGAAATATAACAGAAAATGGGTCCAAGCCCACGAAACTGGCGCTCAGCACAAAACTGGCGTTCAGCGCTACTTTTCTACACTCTGATTGACTTTTTTGCACTGGTTGACTTTTCTGCATTCTGGTTGACTTTTCTACATTCTGGTTGACTTTTGCATTCCAACTATTTGGTACTTTAAGTCTTCTTTCAAATCATTCAATTACCCTACAAAATCAAGGGAATTCAGTGATAAAATCATCAAGTAGAACCTCAACTCTCTTATTCAAAAACTAAAGCAAAAACATGAGTTCAAGCAAGCTTCTAAGTCAAGATGGGTGTTTTTAATATCAAAATTAAGTATAAAAATAACGGTTTTTCAACCGTTATCACAACCCCAAACTTGAAACTTTGCTTGTCCTCAAGCAAAATGTAACTTGGCTTAAACAAAATACTCATACTACAATGGTCTAGCACACTAAAAATTTTTTTTCTCTTAGGACAAGTAAATCAGTCATGAATGCTCATCATAGAAAGATTAGTCAAGATATAATGATGCTTTAGCCAATAAAGGTTCAAGGTGATCACATAATCAAGACATACACAATACATGCAAACCTCATGAATAATTAACTAACCAAGCAATAATGTTATCATATAGTGTATGGAACATTTCCTCACCAAAGACAGTGACGGAAACCCATTTAGGGCAGTCCATTCAAAGCAGTATCAACTTAAGCTAAGGCTAAGAAAGGACAGTGAAGAAGGACTGTTAAAGACTCTTTCTTAATTTTCTTTCTCTAAGTCTTAGTAGGATTCTCTTTAATATGTTTATATGTGTTTTGTAGGGTCTAATAAAGCTAGGAGATCATGGATCAACTAGCCAAGAAACTTGATAAATCAAGAAGCAAGGAAACATCAAGAATGAAGAAGCAAGCCAAATCTTCACTTAGAGGAATGTTGGAATCTTCACTTGGATGCATAGTAAGCTCCTTTGGAAGCCCACATGAGTCACATTCCAACTAGCAGCTTGGTTGAAGTTGAAGAAAGCCTAGTGCTCAGCAGATGAGGGTTTGTGCCCAGTGTCAATAAATGCACCAGTTTCCACACACGTTTCTTCACCACCTTCTTGTTTGATAGGCCATGTAGCCACTCACGTTTTCTTTCCACTTGCACTGTTGGCCCTTGCATCATAACTAACGTAGCTAAGTGTAGGCGTGAACCAGGAGCTTTGTTTCTCCTTTAAATACCCTTCTCCATTGCTTGTAACCGGGACCTTTGATTTGAATGAAGAATTGTTTTCTGTTGATGATGTCCAGAACTTTCTTCTTATTGAAGGTCACCGAGAGAGAGCTTGAGAGTTTCCTTTAGCCTCTCTCCCTAGCTAGGCTTTCATTCCTAGCATTCCTCTACACCATCCGCATCATATTTCAGCACCTAAACCTCTGCCTTCATTCTATTTTTTCCATCACCACTTCATCTATTTCTCATTACCGAACCACTGTTCAATTCAATCTTCCTCTACTTCAACCTTATCTTCATCACCGAATCATCCATTCTCCTTCAATCTAGCCACCGAACACCGTTGGAAGAGCGGGTTTCAGAGTTTATGCTTTCTCTGGTCATCATCATAATTCATCTTCTTCCGCTGCAACAAAATGATGCTTATCCTCCTTTCCAAATCAGATTTCAGAAGTTCCTAGAAGAAGTTCCATTGATTCCATCTCCCACCAGAATCAGCTGGATCCTTCTTCCATTAAGTGGTATCAGAGCTTAGGTCGTCCACGCACCAAGAGCTAAGTTATTCCTCCATCTTTGCACTCCATTTCTGCATTCTCTTGTGCTTTCTGTTTCAGATTTCCAGTTTCTGTTTTGAGTATTTTTGTTGCTTCTGTTTTACTTTTTCCAGTCATTCAATTTTAGTTTCCTTTGTGTGCTTATATTGTCCTTTCATTTTAATCGGTGAAACCTTTTTGTTTGGGTCATTTCCAGCTTTACATTTCAATTCTGTATTGTTTTAAGTCTTGTGCAATTTACTGTTGCAGTATTATTTCTGTCTCTGTTCAGTTTTCTTTTCTGCTGGATTATTTCGTTTTAATTGATTTGCAAGTGCTAAACAAGCTGTATATATACCCAATAAGGCAATGAAGACTTGATCTAGCTTGGGTTATACAAGCTGAAGCATCAAAATGCAAATCTGATTTGTTTTCCATTGTGAATTCTGATACAGAATTTAAATCTGGTGCTAAATTTCTAAAACTGTTTCAGTGGTTTTCTTTTGATTCTGGAGCTTGGTACAACATTTGTGATGTTGTTGAATGTGTCTTAAGGTATAACAAACCAAAACAAGCACTAAAATGCAATATGCATAGTGTGGTTGCTCAAAATCCTTAACCATTCACCATTTCAGCTTGAACTTCTAGCTTTTCACCGTGCTAATATACTTGATTTGGTCTAATCTGAGTTTGGTCATGCTAAGCATATTAAATATAGCTTGGATCTGTGTTTTTACACTTCTTAGAGTCATTTCCTTTGCTGTCCAGTTTTTGAATCCATGAAAAACTAAAATTGGTTGGATAATTGATGGTTTTTGCTGCATAATTTGGCCATAGCAAGGGTGATTTTTGAATCCTGCTTTTTCTGTGCTTTTGGAAAGCTTGAGCAAGTCTAAATGAATGTTTGAAAGTTGTTAATACTGCTCATTTGGTCAAAAATGAATTTATATGCAGATTGGATATTTAAACCATTATTTTTGAGTTAAAAATGGAAGTGGATCAGTGATTCTGAATATTAATCATTGTTTCAGCTGTTTAAGAGTTTAAACATGTTTAATATCACCAAGAAAAGTTGTTTGAACATTCATCAAAGTTGCTGAATCACTGCCACTCATTTTGGGTTCCAAAACCACCATTTTAGTTCATTTTTCTAGTGCAGTTTCTGTTTTTCCAGCCACTGTTTTGGTAATTTTAGTGTAAAATTCATTGCTGGATTGTGAAAAAGCTGGTTCAATGTTTAAAAATGAAAGTAAATGATCAAAATAAGCCATATCAAGTGTTAAAAAGCTTGCAGAACCGTGTAATCCAGTTTCAAGCAGTTAAAACCCCAAAACACAAAATCTGATTCTCTTTGGGGCATTTCATCAAACAGTTTCGGAAAATATCAAACAGTTTGGTTTGACCTTGATTTCAACCTGCATTTTGGCTTTTCTTGCTTTATTAATCTACTCTAGAGCTTTGTTAGGATCTATTTGCAGTGCCTCCTTTATTAATAACCTTAATTACTTGTTTGTCTTTAAATTGAAAATCTGGTTTTGGCCATAATAAGTCAGTTCTATTCCAGCCTTACTTTCTGATTTCTGGTCCTGTTTAGATGCTTATTGGTGCAGATTTTGTGCTAGGGTGATTGCTCATGCTACTGGTAGCATCTTGAGGGGTGGAAACTCATATAGCTCTTGATCCAAGTGCCTCCACAGCAAGGAAAAATAGCTTCCTGGAACATCATTCTACAGTGAGAAAAAGAGTGAAAATTTGGCAACTCCACTAGCCAAATTTTGAGACACAAGCCAAACAGTTGAGTGATGGTGAGATTGAGTGTATATCATCCAAAATAAATTTGTCAGTGGAGTGAAAATACCCTGAAAATGTCCAGAAAGTGAGATTTGAGTGGATGCACATGAAGCCAAAATACTTGGCCGAGAGGAAAATCTTGTTTTAGCTTCCAATGCTGAAAAGTCCAATTTCTTAAATCTGATTTGTACTATTCAATATGTCTACACAGTTTTTGTTTTGAAAATGCAATGCCAATGATCAAAAAGATTTTTGAAACACCTTATTGAACTGGTTTTTCCAATTGAAGTTGCAAATTTCAGTCTATCCAAACTGCTCAAAACAGATTTCATCACACTTGACCAATTGGGTTTTCTGGTTTTACTGGTGCTACTATATATTTTGACCAGCTTGGTTCATTATTGGTGATCAATTAGAACAAACAATTTTCTCATTTCAAGTTGATTGACACTAATGAACTGAGTCTTTTGCTGCCTGAGTAAACTTGATTTTGGAAAGCTGTAGTATATTTGCTGGTTATGGTGTGTAACAGTGCAGGTTTCTTTGAACTGAAAGAAGAAAGCAGAACAGATTGAACCTTCAACACCTAGAACAGTTGAACAACGTCTACTTAAAATGCAGTTTCATATGACCATTGAACTAGGCAATGTACAGGTCATCAAGCCTCCCTTTGGGTGCCTTCCAGTAGCAGAATACAGTTGTTCAGACGCATAATACAGTTGTCCAGAAGCCTCAATGTGATCACGTTAATCATTTTCTGCAGAAGTGGACCAAATTACCATAGTGACAGCAACACTTTTATTTCTTTTGTAGTTACTTTGAGTCATTTGATTTGTAATGTTCCTGTTTTAGATTTCTTTCAACTTTCATTGTAAAAGGCCAATTAAGACCAAGTACTTGGAAGGGTCCTTGGTGCTCTATCCAATCTTGGCAATTTTTTATTTGCTTGCATTGATAGTAGACAGTGAGTGTGTCTTGTTAGCTAAAGCGACAAGCCTCACCTAGGATTTTCCTTTGCTTTATTTCCTTATTTCCACGCTCTAGGATTTTGTTACATTAGAAGTCAAGGTGTTTTAACTCTTTCATTTTGATTGTTTGAGTCCATTTTTAAATTCAATAGTGAATCTTACTTTGAAAATGGTCAAGTAAGTAACCTTAGACATTCTGGCTAGGTAAGACTTGGTATTTAAGCGACCTTTGGCTCACCTCTCTTACCTGGGAATTGTCTCTAGGTAAAATCTTAAACCTTTTCAAACTAAGAATCCACTTTTGAAATTGAAAAGATGTATGAGGAAATCATGATCACCAAGAGAGGAATAGAAATGAGTGAGCTTAGGAACTTGTTTGCCCAATACATGAACAATCAAAATGAGTGTGAACAAAAAGAAAGAAGGAAGGATGAAAGGTACAGTCAAGCTAGGAAAGATATTTCATTTTTTGGTAAAGACATTAGTGCTTTAACATACTTAGCTTGGGAAAGAAAAATTGATAAAACACATCCTTTTCTTGCTAGAGATAGTGAATCCTTTGCTCTTAACATATATCTTTCTAGATTAGAAGAACATGCAAGTGAGTGGTGGAGTCATAGGCAATATAGTGTCAAGAAAGGTAGAAAATCATCCACTCATGATTGGTATGAGCTAAGAGCTTGCATGAGAAGAAACTTTGTTCCTCCTTCAGCCAAGAGAGACCTAGAATTAATGGGACACCTCATTCAAGAGGGAAAAACATTTACGAAAGGTCTAGATGGTTTCTCTAGAAGGGAAATTGAATTTAAAGAAAAACTTGAGAAACTCTTGGATAAGAGAAGAAAGAGAGACACTAGAATGAGAGAAGAGGAATTGAGAGAAAAGATAGAAGAAGAAAAGAGAAAGAGAGAAGAAGAGAAGAGAGCAGAAGATGAGAGAAGAGAAAAAGAAAAGAGAGAAAAGGAGCATTTGCTACTGATGGCAAATTCTACTCCTACAATTCAAAGGGAACCAAAAAGGGAAGGTTTCCAATCCTTTAATTTTCTTCAATTATCTTTAAGTCTTTGCATGATAACTTCTCTTTTGAACCAATTACCACACCAATTATCATTACACTACCTTCTTCAAAATATGGCAATTTAAATCTTGAGTTATTGTTACCCTTAAGGATACAAGAAACTCAAGATAAAAGAAAAGTGACTTGTGAAATAGGACTTTCAGATTTCTTTAAAATTATAAAACAAAGTCCTTATTCTAAAGTTACTTCCATAAAAAAATTCTTTCTTGGATTTATACTAATTGGAGATATATTTGATGCTTATTGTAGATATATTTTTGATCCAGGAGGAAAGTAACAAACCAAAGTTATGCTTCTTTATATCTTCCCGATTTGAGGACAAATCGTTTTTCAAGAGGAAGGGTATGATGGAAACCCATTTAGGGCAGTCCATTCAAAGGAGTATCAACTTAAGCTAAGGCTAAGAAAGGGAAGTGAAGAAGGACTGTTAAAGACTCTTTCTTAATTCTCTTTCTCTAAGTCTTAGTAGGATTCTCTTAAGTGCCAATTTACCCGTTTCAAATTGGTGCCTTCTGAATTAGCTCATTGGTGCAGTGTGAGATCTGAAATTGGTGTTTATATTGATAGTTTGTGTTGCTGTTAAGCTTTGTGGTGCAGAATCCATCTCAGATATCTTATTCATTTGGGTAGCATCTTTAGGAAGTTGAGTTGAATTAGAATCTGGATGTACTAGGGAATTTTCATCCAGCTGCAGGTGTTTGCTTCTACAAAAGAGATCTGCAACCCATGAGTTTTGTGAAAGAACTTCATTCAGAGTGAATTCCTACCATTCCAGCGCTGTAGTGTGAGACTTGAAGGTTGTTCTTGGCCTACTCCTTGCCTTGATCGAAAGAAAAGAGTGTGAACTCAGCAAAATCTGCAGCAGCTTTTGTTAGCCTAAAGCTTTAATTTGTTGTATTGAAAGGCCTTTAAGCCAAGTGATTTGGAAGGATTCATAAGTGTTCTTCCTATCACTTGCCATTTGCTTGTAATTGTTCACGATTCTAAAATTGGGCTAGACAGTGAGTGTGTCTTGGAACTTTGGTTTCAAGCCTCACTTAGGAAATTTCACCTTTATCCTTGCTTAATCGTTTAGAGTGAGTAAGACTAGAATAGACTAAACTCTAAAGTCTTCTCACAACCTAGGGAGTCTGAAATTAAGGTTTAGTTTTGTTTGCCTTTCTTCTTGATTGAGTCCAAATTTTGTGAATTTAAAGGTAATTTTGACTTAAGGGATTTAACCAAGTAGCTTAGAGCATATTTGGCAAGGCAAGACTTGGTATTTAAGCAATCTGGTTCACCTCTCTTACCTAGAATTTGCTCTTTAGTGAAACCTAATATTCTTTGTTTCAAGAAACTTTTAAGTTCACAAAATGTCTAGGTGTCATTCCCCTAGGGTCAGTGATACTTAAAAGCAACTTCCCTTCAAACCATAGTTAACAAACTTGATGAAATAGAAAGAAGAATGAGTCAAGAGCAAGTCAATATTTTCACACAAATTTTCTTTCTCTCTTCTCTCTCAACCACTTCTTTTTCTTTTTCTTCATCTTTATCTTTCTCACTCAACTCTTCTTTTTCTTTTCTCTCTATCTTTTCCTCATCTCTCCCTATTTTTCTCTCAGCAAAAATCCTGTCACTTTCAGTGACAATGGCTTGACCTTCCTCCTTAAGGTTAACTTCAGTATTAACCTTAGCGTTCAATGCTTTTACATGATGCTTGAATGCTTTTCTGAGTAGAGATGGAATTTTTCAAAAATCGTTGAAGGGTGTCATCCAAACTTTCTGATAGAGAGGATTGATGTTGCCATTGTTGTGGTGGCGACCTATCAAATTCTTCGGCAGCTTGAGTGCTTTTATGATGACAATTAGATATCTGTATGTACTATTGAAGTGCATCTTCCAACGTTGACCTTCTTCCCGATAGAGAGGGTTGTTGCTGCCATTGTTGTGGTGGTTGATTCTTAAATTGTTCGACAGCTTGCCAAAATTGACTTTGATCCATGTGAGGTTCCCACCAGTGGTTGAAATTACCTTAGTAGAATTGAGTGCCCATATAGTTAAATTATTGTCCGAATTGCATCCTGCAAACATTAGGCACAAAACTCTAGAAAATATTTGTTAGCACAAAAAGATAGAGAAGATAGATTAAAAAAATCAAAGGATATAATTGAAAAGATAGGAAGATAGGAAATAAAAATAGAAAATAAAATAAAATAAAATAAAATAAAAATAAAAACACAAAATAAAATAAAATAAAAACAGAAAAAAAAAATAAAATAAAATAATAACCGAAAAATAAAAACAGAAAATAAAATAAAATAAAATAAAAACAGAAAAATAAAATAATAACTGAAAAATATAAACAGAAAATAAAAACAGAAAATAAAAATACGAAATTTAAATTCAAAATTCAAAAACAAGTCAAAGATAATCAATAATAACAAAAATAAACTAGTTAAACCACGAGTCCCCGGCAACGGCGCCAAAAACTTGATGACAAATTTATGAACACCGAAAAACGGTGCCACAAACTTGTTTAACCCTCGGCAAGTGTGACCGAATCGTATCAAGTAATAAACTCGGTAAGACCAAGTATCGTTCTCCCAAAGGACTCACGGCCTAGTTAGTTATATGATTTGTTGAGTATTTAAGACTTGTGAACAATTGATTGTAGGTTTTAAATACAAAAGACAATAATTACACATGTATGCATGAATTTGATCAATGGAAAAGAGGAAATCAAACACTTTAATGTATTAGATGGATGAGTATGTTGTTGGGGTAATCAATTTCATCTTATCCACTCTCATATACTTTAGGAATTCATCATTCTTTTCATCAATGTTAATGCCACTCTCTAAATCACCTTGCAAGAAGGCCTATCCTTAATTATGAGTTCATACAATTCCTAGCATCCCTAATAATTAATTTTGAAGTGCAGAAGCTTAACGGCAACCGACCCTCATATTCCTATGTCTAGGCAATATGCTATTGGGAGAAATTCCCCGGATCTAGATTTCCCCGTACGTTCCCATATGGACAAAATCAATAATCATGGCATTGAATGAGTTAAACAATGCAAGCTTTAAGCAAGGAGGAAAAACCCTAACTAATGATGAAAGAAAGCATGTATCTTAAAATAAGATGTTAAAACACAAATTCCATATATGAGAGTTTCACAAGACTACATTGATTCCCCAACAACGATACAAGGTTTAGTTCACCATATTCATGGTGAAACTAGATGAACAATAATGAAAGATAGAACCCTAGAAAGATGAGAAGGTAGTCTTAGCATTCAAGATCTTCCTCCAAGGGGTGGAAAGGTGTGTGTTTACTTCATCTCCAACCAAAGATACAAATCCTAGGAAGTCCTAAAGCATATATATTATTCGTAATATTACAGAAAAGTGGGCCTAAGCCCAAAATACCACCGCTCAGCGGTACTAGCGCAAAGTCAATTTTCCCCTCAACTGCATTTTCACCCATCAGCGGAGCCAACGGGAGTTCCTGAGTGCCGCTCAGCGGTAAACTGCCGTTGATTGGTATTTGCGGTTCTCCTTTTGCACTTTTTGAGTTCTTTTATGATTCCATCTCTATCCTTCTTCACTTCTTTCACCAAATTCACCTAAAAACCTGCATAAAACACTAAAATCAAGCATAAACTTGTCCAGCTCTCTTATTCCCAAAAATATGAACAAAAGCATGATTCCAAGCTAGTTTCTAAGTGTTAAAGGTTGCTTTTAGTATCAATTTTAAGCATGAAAATAACAGTTTTTCAACTACTATCAATGAACTGCAGACATACTGAAGACGATTGTCATAGTCATTAAGCATGGTCTGATATTCACATTCCATAAAACTTTTCCATGCTTCCATCACCGCATCCCAAGCCTCAATAGAATCAACTAACTTTTTACATTTCGCTTTAACATTTTTCAGGATGTGGAAGCAACATGAGATTTGATATGTCTCAGAGAATAAATTTACAATGACATTCATCAAAGACAAGTCTCAGTCACTCATAGTGACTTATTGACCGCCCTCAGATGTAAAAAATAAACCTCTCAACTTTTTCAAAGCTCAAGTGAAATTATTTTTTCTTTCACTTGATAAAAATGCAAATGCGACTAAGAAGGTTAACCACGTAGATGTCACGCCGACAATCTCAAACAAAGGAAGTCTATATTTATTGTTTTGTAGGTCAAATCCATCATCAATACAATATTAAATGCATTTAACAATTTCATCACATCAGAATGTGTCCAAAAGAGATAACTAAACCTCAGATTTGTTGACAAACCTACTTCAATTAATGTAGTTATCAGAATCCAACATCATCATAAATTGTTGTAGTTCAGTTCTCGACCCTCTCAATGATAATTGCGTTGTACATTTGTTTAATCATTTTGACATTACGATCATCTATTTTTCCTCGTTTCTCTATCCGCACATCTCATTATTTTTCTTTACGTTCTTGCAAATTAGGTTTTAGAATATGAAAATCAACTTTAAAAAACATTTTCTTAACGCTTTAATACCAACAATTTTGGAAGAAAAGAAAAAGTAGGTCATAGGCTTGCAGTAGTTGTATTTACATGAGCACAAAAAACAGTAAGAAGTCAAGGACAAACATTTGAGCTAATTGTTCATTAGCTGCAAATATCCTTCGCTCCTCAAGTGCAAGCCTCTTTTGTAAGCGTTCTTGGTGCTCAGAAAATGCCCAAAATAAATCCCACATAGTACTAGCTATCTCGAATTGTTTACTTCCTGAACGTACAACCTTCAAATTGTTCATCCTTCTTCTCTGTTTTTTCTGCAATATATTCTATAGAAGAAAACAATGAAAACACATAGCCTGTGAGGATTATTATTATCGTATATAAACAACTTTCTGAAGTAAAATTCTGGACACAAACCTACCTCTGATATATGCACCAAGGCTCCTATTGATGCTTTAATATTTTCTAATCCCACTAGTTTTTCAAGTATCACCAAAGGCCTAAAAACGACAATGAATAAATTAATTTTAAAGAGTATAAAAACAACTTTACTAAATCAGTCTATATAAAATTTTGTAAGAATTGATGGTTAAATTTTAAAAGTTGTACCCAGCATGACTTATTTAGTTTCTGGTCTGTCATGGAAGTGACGGTCAGGTAAAAGCCTAAATGTTAATAGCCGTAACATGGCTGAGCAAGAGTATCACGGGCCAAAGACCGGTGATGTGTTGGGACTCAGTAGGAATTGGGTCATTATGACATTTGACAACCCAATACACAAGCCGAGATGGACATAAAAATGTGAGATGTTTAGTTAGAGCAAAATGGGGAGGTTTCTAAGTAACCATAAAAATCACATGATTTGGGGATATCACGGTCGTAGATAAAGGGTATCAAGTATCCGTTCAGCAAGGGGGAGTAGCTGTTATTGAATATAAAACTAGGTATAAGACTAATCTCCCTAGTATCTAAAACACACAAAGGGTAATATATTTATAATGAAGAATAATACAAGTATATATGGCAATCAAACATAAATATGATAAATATGGCAAATCTCACCTTACAAGCCCGTTTTGTGAGGTTGTGCTTGGCTTAAAGTCTACTTCTTAACACATTGATTTGAATCTGTTGCGGTAGGTTCTATTGTGTGAGTCAGTTTGTGTTTACCTTTTTTGGGTTCATTTTCATCACTTTATTTGGTCCAAATCTTTTCTTGAATCATTTGAATTTTGAATTCAAATTTTGTTGTCAAGTTTTGTTCATTGCTTATTTTGTTAGAAAATTCAAAAGTGTGCCTCTGATTTGACCTGGTTTATATGATGATCTGTTTGAATGTTCAAGTGCATTCCATATGAGTTATGATAAGCCAATTTGGGAGCTCAGATGCATTCATTGAACAACAGATCCACTGTGTATATCCTGCTGTGAAATTTTAGTTCAATAAGTTGTTTGAAGCTAAATTTTGAATCTATTTTGCGTTTAAATTCTGAATTGGAATGCTTAGATGATTAGTAGCAAAGTGCAAACCCGAGAAGCAGTGATATGCTCAGCATAAGCTTGGTTGCCATGTGAAATTCACAGCAGAAAACATTTGCAAGCAGTAGGCCAAATTGCATATTCCTTGTTTGAGTACTTTTGATTTGTTTTTACTCATTTCAGCATTAGATCATTGCTGGAATTCTGTTTAATCAATCTTAGAGTCATTGCAAACCTTTTCTTTACTTTCTAAATTGCAGAATTAAGTTGTCTAAGTTCTTGTTATTCATTGTTTTGGTCAAAAACGAAATTAAGGCACATGAGTTGTGATAAAGGTGGGAGGTAATGAGAAGGAGAAGAAAGGTAAGAGGGAAGTGAGGCCAAACGGTATTGACCGTAAAGGCCGAACGATGGAAGGCATGGAGAGGTTAGGTCGAACGGTGGATAAAAGGGTAAGTGAGGCCGAACAGGATTGACCGTAAAGGCCGAACGGTGGAAGGCATGGGGAGGTTAGGCCGAACGGTGGAAGGCATGGAGAGGTTAGGCCGAACGGTGGACAACGGGGAGCGACCAGGCCGAACGGTGAGAGGCGGGGAGCGACCAGACCGAACGGTGGGAAGTAGAAAGAATATTCAGTATAAGTTAATTAGAGTAAATAAATATAGTATAAGTTAATTAGAGTAAACTTGCCGGGGTACACTTGCCGAAGTCTTAACAAGTTTTTGGCGCCGTTGTCGGTGACTCGTGGTTTAACTATTATATTTGTGTGATTATTGATGAGCTTTGGCTTGATTTTTTATTTTGTTTTTGTTTTGTTCTAACAAAGTTTTCTAGGGTTTTGTTTTCTTGTGTATGCAGGATACAATTAGAACTAGAAGCAAGAAAACTTTGGAACCTCTTCTTGAAGGATTGGACGAGAGTAGAAGGAGAAGGAGAATTCGAACATCTAGAGAATTATTTCCTTCTCTAGAGACACTTTTACTCTGGCAGATTAGACAACACTAGTTGGCCCTCATCATTTTAATAGCATTGTGAGGTTGAGGGACAATGCTGCAAACATGGAAGTAAAGCCTGCATTGATACAATTGGTGAAGAGCAACCAACTTAATGGACTGTCTCATGAAATACCATATGAACATCTGACAACTTTCAATGAAATTTGCAACACTGTAAAGATCAATGAAGTGTTGGATGATGCTATAAAGCTTAATTTGTTTCCTTTCACATTGGGAGGAAATGTTAAGTTATGGTTGAATTATTTCCCAGAAGATAGCTTTACTGAATGGGAAGATGTGGTTGCAAAGTTCTTGAACAAATACTTCCCACAGTCGAAAATCAACAAAGGTAAGCAGGAAATTTCTTCTTTTAGGCAAGGCATGGAGGAGACGTTAGGTCAAGCATGGGATAGATACAAAAGCTTGTTGAGAAAGACGCCCACGCATGGCTTTGATGAAGCCACATTAGTCATTCTTTTCCTTGGAGGTCTTGGTTCACAAACCAGATTGATGTTAGATGCCTCAACTGGAGGTAATATCAAGTGCAAGACTCCAGAGGAAGCCTATGAATTGATTGAAAACATGGCTACTAATGATAATGAGATGCATAATGAAAAAAGATCTTCATCTCAGCAGAAGGGAGTCCTACAGTTACAATCTCATGATGCTTTGCTTGCACGAAATAAAATTATCACTCAACAATTGGAGAATTTGACAAAGAGACTCTCTCAAATGTAGAATGTTTCACAGGTTCAACAGAAACTCTGTGAACTATTTGATGGTGATCATATCAATGGTCAATGTGGTTTTCCAGTGGCGACCCAAGAAGATGTCAACTATATGGGTAATCAATTCCGCCAAGGTAACTTCAACCAAGGGTGGAAACCTCACCCAAGTATGGGTCAAGGTCAATTTGTGGAATCTGGGCAAGTAGGAATATTCAATAGACCACTACAGCAACAATCACAATGGCAACAGATATCTGCATTATCTGACAGAACTTCAAAGCTTGAAGAAACTTTTCAACAATTTATGCACGTAACTGTCTCCGATCACAAGAGCATTGAAGCTCCTATAAGGAATTTGGAGATGCAGGGTGGTCAACTGGACAAGAAGTTTGAGGATAAAGTTGAAAGGCAATTTGGGGCAAATATTGAGGTTAACCCTAAGGAAGAATGTAAAGCTATTGTGAGGATAAGTGATGAGAGAGTAGAGGAAAGAGAAGAAAGAGTTGAGTTGAAAGAAGAAAAAGGAGAAAGAGTAGGTGAGGTTGAGAGAAAAGAAAAAGAAAAGAAGAAGGGAGAGAAAAAAATTGAAAAAATTGAAAAGATTCTTCCTTACCTTAAGGAATGTAGTAGAAAAGAAAAGGAGAAGCAATTAGGGTGTTTTACAGAAATCTTCAAGAAATTGGAGATAAAAATTCCTTTGGTTGAGGCATTGCAATAGGTTCCTGTGTATGTGTTAACAATATTTTTGGCGCCGTTGCCGGGGATCAAAAATATTGTTGATAAGTTTTTGGCGCCATTGCCGGGGATCAAAAATATTGTTCAAAAACTTGTTGATGGATTAGCAAGTGGACCAAATCGCACAAGTAATATAAAATGGTAAGACCAAGTATCGTATCCCAGAGGACTCTCGACACTAAACAGTTGTGTGATAACTCAATTAATTAAGACTTAAATAAAATGAGATTGTTGGTGTCAAATGCAAAGACATAAAATTAAATATGTATGCAAATTAATAGTAGAGTAACACAAAGATGAATGAAGGTTGTTTATAAAATGAGATGAGTATGTTGTTAGGGTTCGATTTCACCAAGTTTAATCTCATGTATATAAGAATTCTTCTTTTTACATTAATATTAACGTCACTCACTAAATTACTTAGAACCTGATCCCTCGGCACAATAAGCCTGCCTTAGTTCTTAGTTCGTGCAATTCCTAGCGTTCCTAGAAAATTAAGTCTGAAGATCAAGAGCTTAAGACAACCAAGTACTCATACCCTCATCCTTGAGAAATATTACCCTTGGGAGAATTCAACAAGAACCTGAATTGTAAGGAACCCCCCAGCACTCATGCAATTCATAAATCATGCTACTAAATGAGTTAAGTAGAGCAAGCATTGAAATAGATGAATTACCTAATAATTAATGAAAAAGCATATAAATAAAGAATCAATTCAAATACATGAGAGTTCACAAGGTTACAACATTCCCCAACAACAAATAGAGTTTAGTTCCCCATAGACATGGAGAAACTATATGAATAATGGAAAAGCGTGAGATAGTGAAACCCTAAGAGTAAAAGAGGAAGTTCTCGCCTCCAGATTCGTCTTTAGAGAGTAGAAGAGTGTGTTGTTGTGTTGCTCCAGCCAGAGATGTAACAGAGCAAAAATTGGGCCCGGTCCAAAAGAGTCGAAAGAGAGCAAAAATTGGGCCAATTCTGCGATGCTCGGGCGCCCCATTTAGGGCTCCCGGGTGGTGGACGGTCCTCATGTAGGGCTTGAGCCTTCAATTGGTAGCCCAGGCTTCGAAGGCCGCCGCTCGGGCGGCCTAGGAGGGCACCCGGGTGGTGGACGTCGATTTTCCGAGGCTCAAGCCTCGGACAGGGCGCCCAAACTTCATGCGGTTCCTCTTTTTGGTGCTTTTCCAGGTCTTTTTAAGCTCTAACTCCTTAGCACTTCATCTTTGCTTTCTGCATTCTCTCATTACCTATCAAAAGAAGGGTAATTAGTCATAAAATCATCAAATTGAATCTCAACTCTCTTATTTACATAACTTAATGAAAAAGCATGAGTCCAAGCAAGTTTCTAAGTGAAAAAGGGTGTATTTAGTATCAAAATTACATCCCAAATAACAGTATTTTCAAACGTTAACATTATGCACAAGTTTTGAAGAAATTCCTTAGAAAGAAGAGATATCTAGATGAGGAAACTATTGATGTATAGGGCAATTGCAGTTTTATCTTGCAGAAGGAACTTCCTCCAAAAGTTAAAGATCCAGTAAGTTTTAATATTCCTTGCATCATAGGGAATGTTGATATAAGGAAAGCCCTAATTGATTTAGGGTCAAGCATTAATTTGATGCCCTTATCTGTGCTTGAAAGGATTGATGGTCTTAAAGTGAAGCCTACTAAGGTTACTTTGCAACTAGCGGATGGATCTACCAAAAAGCCCTATGGTGTGGCAGAAGATGTTGTGATTTGCAAAGACAAACTTAGATTTTTGGTTGATTTTATTGTGATGGAGATGGAGGAAGATGTGAAGATACATATTATTCTTGGAAGGCCATTCATGAAAACGGCCAAGGTGATCATCAATGTGGATGATGGGACGATATCACTTAAATACCAAGAAGAGGAGGTGATCTTTGATGTCTTCAATGATGAGCCGCAAAATCAAGTGAGAAAGACTAGTCATAAAGCTGCTAATGAAGATGCACTAGTGACTAGCCTTAAAGTTGTCAAGCCGGATATCAAAGGTAAAAATTGTTTATTGTCACAGGATAAGGAAGGAGAAGAAAAATAAAAAGATGGCAAAGGAAAGATGGTTCATCATGACTTGAAGGATGAACGACTCAAACTTGGTGCACCAGTGGGATTCAAGGGCAGAGTATGGGTTGCTAAAGAGCTTAAAGATAATGGAGTCATAGAGATTGAAGCTTCATACTCAAGAAGAGTCAAAAAGGTGACCAAGAAGATGTTGATGATTTGGGGTGAGAAGAAAAAGAAGAACATCAACATGAAAGAAGGGACGTGAGCTTTATTGGGTCAAGCTAGTGACGTTAAAGAAGTGCTTGCTGGGAGGCAACCTAGTGATTTGAACATTTTCATTTTTGTTATTTGGTGGTGTAATTTTGAACTTTTGTTATTTTGTTTCGGTTATGAGCCTGCTTTGGCACAAGCATCTACTGTGGATGCTAGGTGATTGAGTATCTAATGAAGGATACTATGCTACCAGACACCTACTGATGGGTGTTTGAAGAGTTATTGGGTCAGGCTCGTGACGTTAAACAAGCGCTTACTGGGAGGCAACCCAATTTTCTTAACTCATGTTTGTGTGTGTGCTTGATTGTTGAATGTTTGAGGGGTGTAGAGAGATTCAAAGTTTTGAGTGAGTGTTGATATTTGATTTGGGTGAAAAATACTTGGAATTGTGAAAATTTGAAGTTGACGTCGAGGGACCATAACTAGGAACACCCAAGAAAAGCCAAAAAGAGAGGGGATAAAAGTCATGCACGCCGCTCAGCGCCCTTTTGAGGGGCGCTGAGCGCGACTTTTGGCTGTTAGGGTTTTAAGAGTTGGCTCAGCGTAGGGTGCGGCCAATTTCATTCTTTCTACTCCCTAGGGTTCGCCCAAGCCTCCTTTCTCAGATTTCACCCTTTCTAAACACTCCAAACACTTTCCCTAAGCATTTTCTTCATTTCCCCTTTCACTTTCTCACCAAAAACACTATCTCCCATTCACTTTGCATCATTCTTCCATCAAAGTTTGGGATTTTTGCTTGTGGTGCTGTTACGGTTTTCATCTCTACAATTTCTCTAAGCATTCTTCACTAATTTTGCAGTCCCAACCAAGTAAGTTCATGCATTTTTGTGATTTAAAGCGTTTGAAAGTTGATTCTTGATGAGTATTGATGCCTATGCTTGTTTTGTTGGATTTGTTGTTGTTTGAACCGATTGAATTTCAATATTAATGGTTGGGACTGAGTAGGAAGTGATTAGATTTCGTTTAAGGCCAAAAAGGGTCGTTTTTAGGGTTGGAGTGATTGGCGTTGAGAGCCCTTCTGAGGGGCGCTCAGCTCAACTCTGCAGGTTTGATTTTTGTGATTTCTGGTTGATTGTGTGATGATGGCTGTTTGATTCAGTGCAGGTGACGCTGAGGGCCCACTGTTTTGCCCTCAGCGTTGTTAAGAAGCAATGTTCTGAGTTGTTTTAATTTCAAGTACTGATGTTTGATGATATTTGTTGTTTTGTGAATTTGTGTGGTGCAGGAATGACTTCGTCATCAGGGAAAAGGGTGAAGACCATTGGACATAAGAGGAAGGATAAGGAGCCAAAAAAATTTATTTCCAGTGCACATGAAAGGAACTTCCTTATCGTGCAGGATAGAAGATTATTGATGGAAAGAAAAGTGAGACTTATACCTGCACTGGCCCCATAGTTTGGAAGAGAGTTGGCAAAAAGAGGATGGGAGAACCTAGCCTCTTACCCAGCATTGGCGAATGTAGCAGTGGTAAGAGAGTTCTATACAAATGCTAGGGTGTTTGGCATTGAGACTCATAAGTATTCAAGCTATGTGAGGGCTAAGAGGATACCCTATGATTCTGGCACAATTAACAGGTTTCTGGGTATTGAATGGGTTGGAGAACAGTGCAAGCTTAAATTAGTTGTTGAAGAAGGTCCTGCTTTTGATGATGTGGAAAAGGGTATTATGTTTACCTGGAGGACATTTCCAGAGGAACAAGCAGATGACGGCTATACGCTATAGTCTTTGAAAAAGTGTCTTATGTTCATATCATCTGATTATTATACATATTGTATGTTTTACCAAACGATGCATTCATGAATGACATGAAAAATGATAAAATGTCTTAAACATGGAATACAATCTAATGCTTATCAACGTTCAAAACATGTAATGCATCTACAATAAAATACCTCGATGCTTGTAGACTTTGTTTTTGATATTTATGCATATCCCTAAAGTAGAAAAATATGATCATAGTCGTTGCATCGAAGTAAAGGACATTGTGAGAGAAGAAGAACATTATGGAAATATTTCTCTTGAAGCCTTCTACTTTGTCACATCGTACAAGCTCAACTTTACTAAAGGCTATGATAAAGCTCTAACCCCTATAAAGAAGACTAAAGTCTGAGTTATTACCTAAAGGCTACCTACTCTCCTAAAGTCAACATTTGTGTCTAATGATCATATCATAAGAGAAATTATATATAAAAGAAAGCTTGAAGAGAAGGAGATGATGATAATGCAAGAAACACGTGTTGATAAGTGGTTAAAATACTTGAAACCATAAGTGGTTAGAATACTTCCAAACTAGGAATGGTTAAACTCGGACTAGTCGTGTTGACTAGGGAACTAGGAGTAGAGAGAATACATGTTTTAAAGCAAGAGAGGTAGAACTTGTGTAATCTTGGAAAAGATTAGTGGAACCCCTTAAGATTTCTTAAGAAAAAATTGGACGTAGCTTAGGATTGAGTGAACTAGTATAAAAATCATATTTTTTATTTTCTTTCTCAAACATTTTCACAAAATTCTCTTTGAAATATCTTCATGTGAACTCATCTTTTATTTAACTAACCTTTTGAAAATCCGTCAAACACCATTTGCAAAAAGTTTTAAAAACACTATTCACCCCCTCCCCCCTCCTCTAGTGTTTTCCTGTATTTCAGTTGATATCAGAGCTAACCTCACGGGTTAGTTCTTAATAGAACTTGAAGAAATGTTCTAGATCACAATGGAATATGAAAGAAATGCCATCAATCATCCATATTTGTTCAAAGGAGAAAAGTTCAAAATCTGGAAACAAATAATTATCACATTCTTTGAATCATGTCATATTGACATGTGGGATATTGTGGAAAATGGAAAATTTATACCTTTGAATAGAGAAGAATTGTCAATTAGCAAAGGTTCCTAGTCAAATGATAAAAAATCAAGGTATCTTCTGAACTTCAAAGAAAAAAATATACTAACATGTGCTTTATTTGAAGATGTTTATAAAGGAATACAACATTGTAAGAGTGCCAAGGATATGTGGGACTCGTGATTGCCATATATGAAGAAGACAAGAGGAACAAGGCATATGAGGCAATGCGAATCTCAGAAGATCCAAGCTTACCTAAAGGGAGGTCAACCTATGTTTAATGGTTGATCCAACATGTGATACGTCAAATAACTCTAACAATGAGGTAGATTTTGATAATCTCTACTCCGTTGTTGAAGCATATGATGAATTAATGTTTAACTATTCTAAGTTAGCAAATGCATATAAAAAATTAAGAAAACAATATAAAAATGTGTAAAAAAAATGAGTTTTCGAAAACTGACTTAATATTGTCTAAAGACAACATAACATCTTTACAACAAGAAGTTACTAGCTTTAAGGGAAGATTTAACACTTTAAAATTAAAAAATGAAAATCTTAATTTAAATAATAAAAAAGCTTGGAGAAAACATAGCTACTATGACTGAAAATGCTACATGCGTTGAACAACTCAAGCAAGAAAATGACACTTTACTCAAAGTATTAAACAGAACATATAAAGGTAACAAGCATTTAGACATGTTAATAAAGAGTAGCAAAAGTACTTATGATAAGATAGGTTTAGACCTTGATGATAAATCTGGAAAGCATTCATGCTCAACAAAGTTTGTTAAATTTATTAAAGCAGGAAAAGAAATCCTTAATGTTAAGTCCTATTCGGAAAAGAAAAGGAAAAATAAAACTAACAAAGTTGGACCCAACTCCAGATGGGTACCAAAGAACCAAATTATCTCTCTTTGAGATTTGATGAATGACAGGAAAGAAACTCCCTCCATGACACCAGGACGATGAATACTCACTTATCATAAAGGAACAAAGGTTTACATTCCAAAACCTAAGGAAGAAGAAAAAGGAAGAGCTAGCGAACGACAAGGAGGAAGGAAAGACAACAAGCAAAGAAAAGATAAGTATAAACGCTCCTCCATATAGTAATCTGATGTAGCATATCAGTTAAAATATCACAAGAGTTATTATCTAATGATATCATATTCAAGTGTATAACGTCTTGGACACATAATCCAAAATGTCATAACTTCAACATTGCTAAGACAAATCGTCTACCAGCTCTGAATTCATGCATAAAGTATGATGCACAAAGCCTAACTAAGTGGCCCATTAAGGATTATCTAGGAAAAAAATACGTTTTCAAAAATCACCCTATTAGCAAAATCGTACAACCCACAATGTACCATGATTATCGTTAAAACCCTTACCGTTCAAATTCCAAGTGACCACCTTTATCACTCAAACATATAACCACAAAAGGAAGCGACACGTCTTCGTGCTTTCAAGGTTTTTATCTGAAACCCTCACTCTCAAGCATTCTCTCTCCAAAACCCTAAACACTCATAATCCCAAAAACCCTCTCTACTACCATGGTCAGAAATCAAATCAAGGAAGTTGCTATAACCCTTAAAGAAGTATATGATGCTGCTAAAAGAGTCTATGTTATTGGTCTTGAAGGACTCTATTTGAAACACTAGATAAATCTCCAAAATATCAGAGAATATGGTTATGATGTCCTCGTGGATATGCATCATTATGGCATCAATAACTACTTTGAATGGGATACTCATATTCCGATTAATCTAGTTAGGCAGTTCTGGAATAATTTTCAGCTCCATCCAAATACCCTTATATCCATGGGCATTAGACAAAAGGTTGCGATCAACATCAAGACCATTGCTACTACTATTGGTTGTCAGATGTATGACAACTACTTTTTTGAAGGCTAGGATGAAATGTATGTTGATAATGAAAGTGTAGAGCAAGTTATGATAATTAGACTGGTGAAAGTTCCTGAGTAGACGTTGCCAGAATTGTTGCTATGAGCAATAATTAGCTGAATCCTCCTCACATGGATGTTAATGGGAAGGATTTCATAAAGGTAATGAGTTTTAGCACAACCCTAACGAGAGAGAAGCACGACTCCACTAAGAGAGAAAGAGTGCGAGAACAGGGTTTCAGTGAGGGATAACCATAGTTGTAGTGGGGAAGAAAGAGGATTTGAGTAGTTTGATTAAGGGAGAACTAGCGTTGAGTGGCTCGAGTGAGGAGAAAGAGTTCAAGAGCTATGAGTGATTGCAAAGTCATCTTCTCAGCAGCTTATTTTTATTTTTTAATTATTAATTATTTTAAAATCCATATGTAAAATCAATAGGTAAATATTTTTCCCCTTACATACGAATATATCCTTCGCAAAGTTTCCACCCAAACGCGCCAACATTACATACAAATTTTACATACGGATAATCTGTATGTAAATTTTTTTCCATTACCTATGAAAAAATCCGTATGTAATGGCTAGTACAAAATATGCTTTTAAACTCGCACAATAGACCTCTCTTTACACCAAACCGTTGCCTATTCAGACACGATGGCAGTTTCGTAATTAACGACACCTTATAGGCCTTGGTTTAGACTAGACCGGTGCTAAAAAGAGCTATCACTTCGGTTGTGAAGGCAACCGGTGCCTAATTAGCAGTGTCTGACGCAGTTTCTGACGCGGTTAAGGGAAACCTGAGGTGGAAGAGTTATACGGCATCGGTTGGTAGGAAGGACCAAGGCATAAGTGTTTTCTTTGAGAAGGTGAGATTTGGGTCTGTTCGCTGCGTATGGGTTTCTTTGAGAGCTTAGAGCTCGTTGCATCTGTGTTGGGTTTGACCGTGAGGTAGATTGAGGGCACTGGATGGCAGTAGACTCTTGGATTGGGGGCAGATTGAGCTTAGTTGGGTCTGCAATTTTGGATGGCAGTAGACCGTGAAAATTTTCTGTGCTTTCTGCTTCAGTGTTTTCTGCAACTTCCTGGAACATTTTTTGGAAAAATCGAAAACCATTATACGCCTCGGTTCAGGTCCAAGCGGGACAGTAGAATCCAAGATATTGACTCGGTTCAACAGAAACCGAGACAAAGTCTTATCGTTTTTCGACTCGGTTCACAACCGAGGCAAAAAGAGGTAGATTTTTTACCTCATCTGTATATGCCTCGGTTACGGAACCGATGCCTATAACCGAAAATAACCGAGGTAAAATCCCTTGATTGCACTAGTGAATGCAATTTCCAACATTCGTATGAAATATTCGTATGTAACATATCAATTACCTATGGATCATAATTTGTATATAATAATCTGTATGTAAATCACAATTTTCTTGTAGTGTATCTACTATGGAAAAATCATTCCTAGTAATATATTCCCAACCTTACTAGGTATAATTTTACAAAAAATAAGTATATAATATTACTCTGTTAATTTATCCACCTTCCATATATGCATTCATCACCCTCCTAAAACTCAAATTCTTGATATTTGATTCCCAAAAACATCTTTTCCCACAATATCTATTGTATTTTTCTCGTTTTTTCTCGCTACTATATAGTACACATCCCTTTTAATTTTAATTGAAAAAATTGTTCAGAATCATAAAACATTTTAAGTATAGTATAACTTGTTTATCATACATAAGGAGAAAGTGAACAACAAATAACAAACATTGTTGATGATATATTTATACAAGAATGTGGTACAAATATTTTAATTTGCATGAATCAATTTCAAAATATTGTAAGGAAGACACAAATGGGTTCCACTAAAACACTCATTTGCATATATTTTATTTGTAGCTTCAGTAGGGTGAGCAAAGTCAAAAAAATAATATTCATTCCGGTTTGCACAAGGTTTCCTTCCTTGGACACACGAGTCAAAAATATATTTGAACCCTGAAAATGTAATAAATAGAAGCATCAGTTATGATAATAGTGGAATACAAAAAACACATAAACTTATTAATTCCTTTTTTTTCAAGAGATTAGAGGGAGACGTTGTTTACCAAAGTTTTCGGGAGAATTTCTTATTTTTTGGGAGAAATTGTAATTATCCAAATTAATAAAGTGTGAATGTGAGAGTTGAGTTTGCAGCTCTTGTAGCTTCCCAGGGAGTTTGTTTGAGTAGTATTTAACCTTTTGATTTATATCTTCATTGCATTTTTGAGAATATGGTGTCCTTATAATAGATACTGGTGTGCAACCAATTTGACCAATTCTACTTACCACAAACTTTCGAGCTCCAAGATCATAAATTCTCTAGGGAAAAAGAAAGAATGAAGACACATTTTTAACATTATTTGGGAAAAATTAAATACTTATTATATGTAAAAAAGTACTTAATTGAAAGGTGACATTAAAATTTAACAATTACTACATGTGCGAAATCAACGTATAATTCAAAACATTTATTAAAAGATTACCTTGATACGTGAAACCAGTTGTTCAAGTAGGTAATCTGCATATTTTTCTGGATTTAGATTGTTATTGGTTCCATTTGGATACTTGAAATAATTCAACATGTAATCATTAGATCCAATTGATAAGAGATATAAGGAATTGGCTAAGTAATGTCTTAGTTTTGTTTTGCTATGTATGCTTCTTGGAAGATCGTTGGCCACAGTTGAGGTGAAGTATTCAATTTGTTTGTCTAAAGACAAACAATCCCCCTTCGTCACAAAATAAAAATATGATGAGAAATAAATTAAACAAGAAATTTTTATTTATGAGTCAAATATGTTTCTTATCATGAAGTCACTTTTAAAAATTATATTTTTTTTCCAGATTGAATATATGTTTATTTTGTTCATGTATTTTATAAAAATTATATAAAACGTCTTTTCAACAAATAACATTTGAAATATTTATTATACCATAAATGCAGTTCTATTGTGAATTAGAATATAACTTTCATGTCTTTTTTTCTTGAAAGGATATTTTATATGACTTCCATAAAATGCAAAGAAATAAACATATAGTTTTTAAAGATGAAACATAATTTTTGACAAACAGTTTGAGGAAGAAAAAAAGCACATTAAACTCTATTTATTGATTTCGAATCTTACTGCTCTAGTTGAATTCAAGATTCCACAAGATGCTGATGCATAGTTAATTCCTCTGATTACTTGATGTCTCCTAGACTTGTTCACACCTAAGTATGGAGGTGGCATTGGCAAACCCAATCTAATTGCTACAAAAGGACAAAAAATGTATAATAATCCTTGTAACATTGTTTTTTTTATGTTTGCATGGAAACAATAAATTAAAAAGTTACCAATAAGGTCAGCAAGGGTTCTTCCATTGCTAAACCTTCCTGTAGAACAGTTATTGAAGTCAATGCCATAGGGAAATGCATTTGCCTTGGCAAGTGTGTTGATGTTGTTGTTATTTCCAGCGTCTACAGTTGAATCACCAAAAACGTACAAAGCTGGCACAATCCTCTTTCTAGAATTTGAGGCATTGGCCAATAATGCTAATTGTTGAGTTATGATTATGCAAATAACCCAGAGAATTTTTAAGCTTTTTTCCATTTTGTTTTATTTTGGAGCAATTGAACAATGCAACTAATGTCTTAAATAATGGTTTTTTAAGTAAGCATTACTTATTCATAACAAAAAGTACAACTCAAATGTGTGTAGTTATCTCTCAGCATGCTTCATTTTTAATTCCTACCAAATACGATTTTGTTATTCCTTTCTAAATTTAACTCATTCTAGTTTATTCTTCCTTTTTCTTCTAATTCCTATTTTGTTTCGAAACACGATTTTTGTTATTCCTTTCTAAATTAGAAAGAGGTTAACTCATTCTACTTTATTCTCCCTTTTCATCTGTTTTTAGCTCCATCGTTCTTCATTTTTCTTAACTAATTTTTAAAGTTATATTTCTTATTTTTATTTTTGTGTAAATATAGTTCCTATTAGTTAGAAGGTAGCTATATATAGAATAGTTATGTCAAATCAAATTCATTTTTATAGTATTTTTATTTTAAAATCTCTTCATTTTAAACTTTTTTACTCTAATAAATCATTAATATTAACAATTAATTTTGAAGAAAATGACCTGCAAAAGTAAAATGTGTGTAATTAACCCTTCTTTTTTTAAATTTATTTCTCTCTTAATTTTGTTTCTTATGCACCTCTACTTTTTTAAAAACAAAATACATATTTTTTTTATTTATATGTTTTTATCACCAAAGAAAACTATATAATAATAAATTGAGTACTTAGGGTTCTTCAATCCTTATACGTGACATTTACAATAATAGGTATTGTAAATTATTTGATTACTTAGGCATTTACATTAATAAATTGAGTACTCAGGGTCACTACAAAAATAATACAATTTAGGGGAGGTTACTTTTTGGCGGTTTTCAAAACCCCAAGTAATTTCCGGCGGTTTTAATAAACCGCAGCTATGTTTTTTATTTTTTTATTTTTTAAAACTTATTTTTTACGAGTATTTTCTCAGTCCTCTTTCTCCCTTTACCACGGCGGTGACGTCTTCACGGTGCGGGGATGGGCTTCGCCAGATAGGGTTCGAATCATGCTCTTTTTTTTTCTGATTCTTGTGATTTGGGGAATAGGGTTTCGAAGGGGATTTTGAAAATTCGTGTTTTCTATAATTTATGAAAACTGGTGAACTTATCATTCTTCAAACCTAAACTTGTGGAGTGGTAGATCTTGAAAGTAGGCACTCTATGAGTGGCAGGCTTTTTGGACAGTTGGCTGATGATTTTGATGAATGTTCTTCTACTTCTACTCGTGTTGCAGTTAAGAGGATGGATATTGGATCGATGGAGTATAGCTGTAGATTATTTTACTTACTAAAATGCTTTATGTTTTATTAAATTCTCATATATTAATTTTGTTGTCTGTTCAAGTTGGATTGACTTTAGTCTCTCTTGTTGGTTGTAGGGAGGTACATGTTTCGACCATGGTGTTTGTATGCAAGAGCAACAATTGGTCACTGGAACATTATGATGATGGAGTTTAATTAAGACAATAATGATTTTTATCTCAACATGAAACTTTGCTCTGTTATCTTCACATGAAAGGCTTTAGAGGAATGAAAGGATTTACTTTTAGAACATATTTCAATTACAATATACAGGATTCGTACGTACTTCGTTTCTTTGGTAGAACCTTGAATAATATTAAAGTCAACAGTTCTAGACAGATTTGTATTAATGTAAAGTTTCAAACTTATCCCTACTTATGATCTTGGTGTCAAAAGTTGCATCCATAAAGCTATCTTCCCTTCTCTTTTACTTAAATATTTTTAATTCATTTTTTTAATCTCTTATTGATTAGCTCCTTCATCTTCTACCCAGATTAATTATATTATTTTTGTATGCAAGGGCTTTACAGGGAAACTAAAATGAAGTTGGTGCAAGGTGTGCAAACGGTGGGTGGTAGGAAGGTTTGGGAAGCAGTGGTTGGATATCCAGGGAAACTTTAGGTTCTATTATGTTGGCATTCATTATTTTCTAAACTTTAGGTTCTATTATGTTGGCATTCATTATTTTCTTCGCAATTATTTTTCTGGCTAAACATTTTGGAGTGGGAGTTCTTGAAAACATTTTTCTACTCTTGTATTGGGAATATATTACTGAAACTTGAAAATTTTATCGAATTTCATTAATTTCATACTTATATCAAGTTCTTAAAGGGGTTATGATAAACATTTTTCTGCTTTGTTTTTCAGGTAACCATTTGCTTTCAGGACACAAAAGATCATTGTAGGTAGGTGTCATTTCTTTCCTTATTTGAGAATATGATTAAGTCATGTGTTATAACTGATAATCATCTTAGTTATGATTGAACTGTGATAATGTACTTTGAAAATTGATTGATGTTATATTGTATTAGGCTAGGCTCCTAACTACAGGTGAACTGTAGTAAACTAAAGCTACCGCAGCATATAAAACTGATGAAGTGTTTGCTCTCAGATATTCAGTAATCTAGAATATAAAAATAATATTTTTCTTTTCAATTCTGAAATCATTTTTATCTATTGAGAGTAATCATTTTATTTTTTATGGTTGTAGCTTTCTTTGAAGTCTGAACCTGAACGTAACCATAACCCAACTAAAAGAAACACAACTCCAAATCCATTTCATCTCCACTCAGAGGTTCATGACTTCCCCATAGTTTGAAACTGTAGTGTTTTTGATCTAGTTATTCTTATACCAACATTCTTAATCATTACAGGAAAGAGGTGCCGAGAAAGAGAAGAAATTGATCATGGAACTTCTGCACAAAGAGTTGGAGGAGGAAATAGCAAGGATTCCCAAGGCTAATCCTTACCCTTACACCACCGATTATCTTGTGGTACATAATTTTGTGGATCAACCTTTTTTGTCTTCGTTTGCTAGTTGAAAATTTTGATGAAGTGTACTATGAATATCATTTGCAGATCCCACCAAAACCATGATAGTTAGAAATTTGATTAACTGGTTGAATACCCAAATTTATATAAAGGTCCAAATTAATTGGTTGAGCACGATACCACGCCTTACGTATCTGTAAGTTATTTCATTTGCATTCAACTCAATTTATGCATTGATTGTTAGGATTCTAAAATGCTTTCACGGTAATAGCTCATGGGAAATGCTCTTTTTCTTTGATTTCAGTTTCAATTTTTTTCTTGCAGTTTCCATCAACCTTGTTTTCCTTCATTCTCCTGTTGCTTTTTAGTGCTGGTTTGGTATCATTCTGAGAGCAGGAAGCACTTCAACCCCAAGTTTGAAAAATGTTTATTACTGGTTTTTTCTTCTTGTTATATTAATATATGTTTTGGTTTTGAAGGCGCTTTGTTCATGTTGCATCTTAGTCTCTCCTGTACTATTAAGGTTTACTGTTAAATTCTGTTGTTGCCTTGTTAAAGTTAAAAACATAAAAGAAAGATGAATTTTATGCGTGAAAAGTTTCCTATAATATTGGAAAGATGTGCAAAAATAGTTATACATAGCCTATTGAAAGAAAAATCATAAAATATAAAATATTTATATAATAAATTATGTTAAATACTAACATTAATCATTTGCAGATTTTTTGTTCCATGAAAACGGAATTATATTTTCTAACTTAGCTTTCTCAAATATGGTACACATTCAATAATTTGTATTATTTAGCATAGTTCTACCTTTTCAAGTGATTTAGCTTTAACGTAGTAGGTTGAAAAAATCATTGATTTATTCATGATGAATTATCCTTTTTCATTATTTGATTAGGTAATTTAGAGTTTATAGGTTTCATTTTGATTGGATGAATAAAAGCATGACAATTAGTAATACTATAGCAGAAACTCTGTTCAAATTTCATTGATTGCAGGGACAACATATTTGGTAGTACTAACGTGTGGTAATGGGCTAACAAGAGTTTCACTTCCCAAAATGGCAAGTCTATGATTTATTGCTAATGAATGCCACTTGGTAAAATGGTAGGTGGTGGTTTAAGTTGCTATAAAATGCAAGGATGAAATGATGTTGAATATATATGATGATTAAGGAAGCAAAATCATTTTTTAAAATTATTGATTAATTATTATTTTATATTGTAGGTATATGATAGAGGAACCATATCAAATGATGATGAAAATGAAGAAGAAGAATAATGATCAAAATGAAGAACAAGCATGATAATTATTATTCAGAACATTTTTTGATTTGTTATGTAAAAGATGTTTATTTTTAATTTTTAGGATTGAACATATATTATTTCTTAAGTTGAAAAATTAATTGTATTTAAAATTTTAGAGTTTATTTTATATTATAATAATTACTTTTGGTTTTATATTATTCTGGTTTAATATTAAATATATTTTATATTAATCACATTAATCAAATAATTTGAATAATAAAAAATTAAATTATTTTCATTACCGGCGGTTTCAAAACCCCAACTACATAAATCAGAAAATACCTGCGGTTTTTTACTAACTCAAGTAAGTTCCGGCGGTTTTTCTGAACCCCACAAGTACCGGCGGTTTCTGTAAAAACTCTCGCTAATAGTGGTGGTTTCTGAAAACCCCTATAAAAAATGCTGGAAATTTTTGTGACGGTGATTTTTTCGGTGGTTTTGTTAACCGCGGGAAATGTATTTACCAGGGATTAAAACCGTCGGTAATACTGAAAAAAATCCCTGGTAAAATTTCTTTTTTTTGTAGTGGGTACTTCAATCCTATACGGAACATAACATTTTTCAAATGATTTGATTACAAAAGAAAACTTCATTTTCGAGCTATTTAGCCAAACAATATGCCTAACATGTCCTTAATATTGTAGATAAAAATTCATATTACAAAAGATAAGCCAATCTTTCTACTATGTCAAATAATGCATTCTATTTAAGATTGCACCAAAATTTCTCAAGACAACACGTATGCAACACCTATTAAAGTACTGTTATATTCCCTTGTTTTCTTCCATGGGGCACTTTACTATTTAGCATTTTCTTTGTTATAGTATTGTTATCTCCATAATACATTAAGCTACTCACGCATAAGATTTCTTCCAAAATACTTCAACTATCTTTTCCAGTACCATCTTTCATATCCCTTTGAACTTCTTCACAATGGGTGTAAAGCCCATTTTCCTTAGTGGTAATTCTAAGACACTTGCACAAAAGCTAAATTAAAAAAAAAGTGTTTTAGTATTTTATATATCACTCCCTTTGCTCCCTCTCTTATAGGTTATGCTATATTCATCCCACTAATTATATATACGCTTTATTGTCAAAACCCTTTACTATTTATGAAATCACAAAAAAGCACTAGAGGGTGGTGAATAGTATTTTAAAAGCTATTTTGCAAAGCGAGGTCTAATGAATTTGTAAAAGATATATAACTCAAATAAGATGTTTAGACGCTGGCCGGTTTTTATAAAGGATGTATATGACAAACGTTTTAAAGAGCAAAGCAATAAAATATAGATTTTATACTATTTCACTCAATCCTAAGTTACATCCAGTTATCCCTTAAGAACTCTTAAAGGGGTTTCATTAATCTTTAAGAATCTTACACAAATTTCACCTCTTCAGGTTTACAACGAGCATTTAGTGATCACTCATCAAACAATGTTTTCTCTAGAAAGCTTTGCTTGATATAACATTATATTAAATAGTCATTCTTTTTTAATGCTAGTGTCATATAAGAGATAGACTTTTGTTTTCTTAAGAAGCTAGCTTATTTTACTCGTATAGTTTAATGAGAGAGTTCAATGAGAGATAATTTCTTCTAAACACTTATCTTATGAGATTGTTTATATAAGTTTGCGTTTGTGTTCAAGCGAGGTTAGTGCTTAGATGCTAGATCATAGATCTATTATCTAGTTCAGACATTGTGGGGTATAGATACTCTATCAGGGGTTTTATATCGTTTAGCGCAAGTTTTAAAGCTAACATTTTGCTTAATGGGATGACTATCATTTATCCTGATATGTTATTCTATATATAGTTTCGATAGAGTATGTATTTGCATTAGACGCTATTTTCATGGTCTGATTTACTCTAATATTTATCATGTATATTTTGTCTTAATGATTCGGGTAGATGATTTTGTTGGTTAATAATTTGTCGTTTGGGTAAACCCAATTGTTTGGACCCTTTTTTTTATAACAATATTTCGTTGAGTATTGTTTGATAAATTTAAAAACATAAAACATGGGTTTCTGGACATTATGATTTTGTCTCAACAAAAAACACCAGCAACATCATTAATTCAAAGTGAAAAGTATGACACAAGTATGATATTTACACCTGAAATCAAGGTCTTTTGAATGTTATAAAAATATGTTGATCATGTTTTCTTTTCTCCACTTAAAATAATGGAATGAGTTTAGAAGCCATAAAAATAAAGTTAGTGTCAGAGCGGCTGCAGCGGAATGGTTAGCGTGGGATAACAAACCAAGAGGGTTTTTAATACAAACGTGTGCCTTTTAATTTCTACTCAATTAAACTTACTTTAGCAATTAATAATAACAAATAAAGAGAGTAAGGTTGAGAGAAATTTGCATAGATGATTTTATCCTGGTTCGGATCTTACCAATCCTACGTCCAGTCGCTTATCTCAAAACAAGATAAACAATTTCACTATCACAAAACAATTACAAATTACAATCACAAAGAAACACAATTTGTAAGAGTTTAGAAAACACCTCTCTTGATACCACAAGAGATGAACCTACACCTCCTTTGAGTCTTCACAAAGGATGAACACCTCCTCCGAATACTTCACGAAGGATGAACACCTCCTCCGAATACTTCACGAAGGATGATTCTCTTCCGAACACCTCCTTAGACACACCAAGGATGAACCGGCTATTTCCTCTGTCACCGTAGCAGCACTTCACCAGCTCCACAAACACGAGTTTCACAAGCCGAACAAGAACACACAAGTCTCAAGAATTTCTGAGTATTTGAGCACAAGGGAAGAGTTTCTGTGTTTATATGTGGTTCCTCTTGAGAGGAAATGAGAGTCTATTTATAGACTCATCCAAAGGCTCTTCCGTTTTTTCGTTTTCAGCCTTTCTCACTGTGTTAATCGATTATCTTAAGTGGTTAATCGATTAACACTCCAACGGATAGTCCAACGGCTCTAAAAACGGCTAGTTTTTCAAATGGTCACTTTGCTAATCGATTAACAACCCATGCTAATCGATTAGCGCTAATCGATTAACAGCCCTTGTTAATCGATTAGCTACAGTACATTGCTACAGTAATGTGCTACAGTAATGTGCTACAGTAATTTTACAAAACACTTTCCTTTTTCTAATCTAAGTCCTTGACACTAAACTACAATTATTACAAAAGCTTTCCATAGCAATACAAGTCTTCATAACATCTTCAATCTTGATTTCTCTTGACTTGATTTGGACATCATCAAAACTTCATCTTTATCATTTTACTAACAGTTAGATTGTGTAAAAGTTAGTCAAAAATACCATTAACATCATTATTTAAGAGTGAGAAGTATTACATGATATGACTTTTGCATCCCAAATGAAGGTCTTTTAAATGTTAAGTGGAAAGTTAGTGAAAACACCATTAAAATTGTTAATTAAGAGTAAAAAATTATAACATTGAGAAGACCTTGATTTAATATTTTAATAAATTATTATAAGGTCAAAGAAAGGAATTATGATTATTGTTTATTAGTGGAAACACTAGTGCATAAAAGGCCTTTAACGTCACCCTTTAGACGTCCGACCCTCGAATATCTAATGTAAAAAATGACCGGTGGCATTTTCCATAAATAAAACAACCATATAGACGTATGTTATGGAAGGAATGGACGTCTAAAGCCATATAGATGTCCGATGTGGGGAAAACGACTTCTATATACTCATTTTTGAAATCTAAAAAGTCACTTTTTAACTCCATTTATATGCGTCTGATCCCGCCAATCCGACTTCTACAGCCATATAGATGACCGATGTGGGGAACCGACTTCTATATACTCATTTTTGAAATCTAAAAAGTCATTTTTTAACTCCATTAAGACGTTCGATCCCATAAATCCGACTTCTACAGCCATATAGACGTCCGATGTCGGGGGAACCGACTTCTATATGGTTGCATTAAAACACCGCGAATGCGAGGCAGCAGTTACGCGCACTTAATGTTCATCATCTTCCTCGCGTTTTCTCTCTACGGGTTACGTTTTTCAGGTTCGTTTCTCACTTTTGCACCGTTTTAAATTAATTTTACTCTAATTACATTACTCTTTGATGCATTATGTTTCATTTGAACCGACTAAAATGTGTTTTCATTGGGTTTTGGTGCAGTTTTGCTCGTGTGCGTGGGCGGCGTTCTTGGGCGGCGATTTCTTGCGTTTTGCACTCCTCTAATTCTGTCCACTACGTTTTTAAAACCATCCAATACAAAAAAAACGTAAAATACATTCTCTTCAACTAAAATATAAAATTGTAAACTCGAATCACCATGAGCCAGGAGCAACCCAAGAGGCCTCAAGCGGAAAAAGATGCAATCAAATACGGCAACGTTTTAGACGTCTGATCTATAGTGTCAGACGTTTATATAGACGTCTGACATGTATGGATCGGACGTCTATATAGACGTCTGACCTATTGGGTCCGACGTCTCATTAACGTCACCCATATAGATGTATAGAGATCATATGTTCAAAGCCCAAAATAACAGACATCTAAAACCCTTTTTTGCACTAGTGAAACTTACGTGGAAGGTAGACTTGTTCACTTTTATCTTATAATTATAAAAAATAAAAAATTAATTATTCTAATTATTATTAAAATAAAAATTTTATTAAATTTATAAAAGATATATTTCTAAAATATAATTATAATATATATATATATATATATATATAGTTTAAAAGATAAAATAATTCATATTAACAAAAATAAAATCCACAATAGAATGTTCAAACCAAAAAAATATTATAGAATAATTGTCAAAATCAATCCTTATTTACATGTAGACTTGGAACATAGAGTATATTGTATCCAAGTACACTTAGTAATTACTTGGTCAATTAAGTGCATCAAAATTATATGACAAATTCAGATATATGTAAGGAATTCTATTAAACTACCTTGCACATATAAATATAGGACATATTTCTTTTTCAAATTGACTAGATAATTAAGATGGCAAGGAACACTTTTTTAATTACAGGTTACTTTTAATCTCCTAGTTAAAAGTGAGCATGTCAATTTATTTGATTTTATAAAACCAAAATATAATAAAAAATTATTATTACTGTGACATCTCAAAATATCATATACACATATAATATAATAGGATTCAGCTATTATAATATGTAAAAGCAGTTGAGAGATAGAGATAATAGTATTTAAATATGTATACAGTCATCCAAAAGATAGAGGGAATTAAAACGAAATCAAACTTGAGTACAAGTTTCCAATGTTCTCCAAAATACAAGGCTATTGAAATTTTAAAGAGACCTAAAAAGTTTTCCAAAAGTGTCGAACTATATAAAATAAAAGCTAGGAGTTTTTCAAAATAACAAGCTAATCAACTAAGAGCTAGTAGAAGGCCTAAGTACTACGGGCTGGGTCTTCTTCAACCTCCAAAGCCCTCTCCAATGGTATATCATCACCTATTGCTCACATCCAAAGGATTGGATGATCATCGCAAGGGAGAAGACAAACACATGCAACACATACAATGCAAGGGTGAGCTAGGTCTCAAACAAACATACAGATAATTTCAATTCAATCTTGCATTTCCAAGAACGTTCATACACACATAAACATGTAAGTCATCATAAACATAAATATTTATTTCACAAAACTCATTAAAGCAAGCATCCTATCATGTTAAGACTCCTAGACACGTCCGGACATAGAATGTATGTAGAGCTGGAGCGGGTTGTGCACTTGTGATGGCCCCTACTGCTTTGCAAAGCCATTGCCGAGGGGTTCCACCCGACCATACACAAGGCTAGTCCGTTACTGCGGAATAGACCTTCAGTGATAGTGCCTACCCTAAGACCTCCCACTACTCCCACCACACGCGTCAATCCTCTCAAAGTGAGAATGAAAGACCGTTGGAGTGTAGGGATAACCCCCCATATGGAAGCCTCTCACATTCATTCAATACACTAACTGATCCCACCGAGAGATCTTAATTTCATATTCAATCCGACCACTTTAAATCACATGATATTCCTCTTGGATCAATAATGTACCTCATAAACCACTTTGATTCATCAAACATAAAATTTCATAGTCATTCAAGTGCATTCTTACTATATTGTCTCATACCAAACCCATACACCATCATACAACATCAACCATGTCATAAAAACAACTAATACATTACATACTTTCACAAAACCATCACTTATTAACACAAATTTCTTTAGGACTTTTAATTATCAATACTTAAGTAATTCAAACAGCGTGGAGACCCTCACCAATGGCTCCGGAAGGGTCAAAACCCCTAGAACGACCTAAAGAACATCCAAAACGGACATCCGGAACCCCACAAACATCAAAAACACCAAAAACACTCAATTTGCCACACATAATTTGCTCAGCGCACCCCCGCCGCCCCTGTGCGCTACGCGAATTTTGTCTACAAAGGAAGCTAAATTCTGCAGATTTTTCTGCATAATTGAGCATCTCTAACTCCCTTTTACCAATTCTAATCATTTTGGTGAACTTCTACCACTCATAAATCAACTTTCATGCTAAATTAAGCTTACCTAAACAATTCTAATCCTTTCTAACATTATTATAAAGTGTTTATGCATTGATTTAGGTTCTACAACTTCAATTTTATCAACCTAGAGGTCTAAATTCAATTCTACAACTTGGAGTTGGTTTTTAGCCATTTAAACATGCCTATTAAGTCACACATGACCTACCTAAGTTACCTAAACTGACTAGGATCACCAAGAATGCCTAACTCTAAATTTGACCACCACACTTCCTTTCTAACTCTAAAACACCAATTTTTCCCAACTTAGAGACCCAAAACCCGATCTTACCTCTTTGCACTAATTTTGACCAATTTAGTGACTCAAACAAGTCACAATACAGTGGATAAAACTGTCCCAACAGTCCAATAACGCTGCAGACTTCATTTGCTCAAAATCACTACCTCACTTCCTCTAAAATGGCCTAAAATTGACCCTAAAGACACTTGATTTCCTTTCTAACAGCACTACCACAAAATTTTCATGCCAAAACAGTTCCAACATACACAATTCCATCATTCTAAGTCATTCCAAACAGTTTATAGACATCAATCACCAAATTCACATAACACACACTTCCATACATGCATTTCAAGTTTAACTAGAACCAAGTTCATGCTTCCACAACATACCACTACAAATTTTATCATGCATTCACTCCACACAGTAAAATCAAGAGTAGAACTAGCTCCCCTTACCTCTAGTGTAGACAACCAAGCTCAAGTAGGAACCCTAGACCACTTGTTTGCACTCCCAAAATGTTAGAATCACCTATAAATCACCAATTGATGATGGAAAACGAATCTTAGAACCAAATAGAAGCTAGATTATGGAAGAAAACGAAATGGGTTGCATGCAACAAGTTCAATCGCATGCTTACAACCCTAGGGCACACGAGAAAGGGGGTTTTCTTACCGGTTGGAGAAAACAGAAAATCAATCGGTAGAAACGTAGCTCTTGGAGTCCTGAAGGTCTAGGTCGCTTCAATTCGGGAAATAAACGGTTAGATTTTGGAGTTGGAATAGAGAGAGTGGCAAGGCAAGGAAGAAAAGAGAGAGTGCTTGAAAGAAAAGGGGGAACGTTCTTCTGAAGCACAATTTAGATGTGGGTTCTTTTTTTTTTAGGAGATTAAGTCTTTTTACTATAATGTCACGTGTACACACTTTTTGGTTATATTTTATTAGGCCTTACAATTACTATAATTATAAAAAAAATATAAATACTTTTTATCAATTTACTATATATAATTATTGTAATTTTAAAAAATAGTTAACTTTAAAAAAGGTTAAATAAAATAAATCAATTTTAAAAAAAAAACTGTCATTTAAAAAATAAAATTGATAAAATAATTATTTTAATTTAAAAGAATAGTTATTAAAAGAATAAAAGTAAAAAACAAATATATATATATATATATATATATATATATATATATATATATATATATATATATATATATATATATATATATATATATATATACTAAAAGAGAAAAATCTTTTTTATATAATAATATCAAAATTAACTAATTTTAACAAAAAAAAAATTAATTTCATATTTGTATTTAAATTTTTAACTATTTTAGTGATAATAAATTAAATTTTATAATAAAATGTCACTATACAAAAATAGAACAATATAACTATGAATTTTAATTTTTTTATCTATAAAATTAATAAGTTAATAAATTACTTATATTTAACCAGAATTATAATTTTAGAAAAATTACAATTACCTTATCATTGATTTCATTAATTTAAATTATTTTATTAAATTTAGAAATATGATTAAACTTAAGACAAATATATATTTTTGATCAATTAATTAGAATAAAAATATTATTAAAATTAATATTTAGATTTTAAAATTAAAATATTTTTTTATTTAAGTAATTAGTTTGATTATATATATTTGTTTAGAAATAAAAAAGTTAAAAAAATAGAAAAATTAGAGTAGTGTTCGAATCTTAATCCATTTCTTTAGGATAAGCTAAGAAGTCAAATTTTGATCTTGAGAATTGAATTATGATAGACAAAAACGCTTTTAGGGTTAGAAAGAGACATCCTTGAACTATATATATAGAGGTGTCTCCACCCTTGCATTTCATCTTTGATTAATGTAATGTTATACTACCAAATTTAGGCCAAACACTTCCTAGATCAAGGCTAGAGCAACCCTAGAGGCATTCCTAGTCATCTTCCTCCTTGAGTTGGCCTCACCTCTCTTGAAGCCATCACACACCACCACACCATCTACACAAAAACCGTGACCATTTCTCCTTGTCCATACCTAGCTACATGACCTTAGACCTTATTCCCACTATATTTCCCCACCAATCCTCCAAGGAAACAACTCTCCATGCACATCTCCTAGCTTTGGCCCAACCTAGGATAAGGAGTTTGTTACCACTCGGGCTCAGTTTCATTTAATTAATTATTTGAAAAACTCAAACTCCTCCATATTATATGAATTTCATCCAGGGTCATATCGTGCTAATTCACAAGTACATGGAAGATCGAACATCCGTCTCAATATGCATCCACATTTCGATGAATCCAATCCTATCTATTGTACTCATTCCAATTCCTCGACAATGAGATACAAAGCATATCGAAATACACGTCTAATAAGTCTTTTGGATTTGATTCCTTTAAAAGGTTCACTCGTAAGTAAGAAACTTTTTTTGAAGGACGCGTTAATCTTGTTGTGTTGCAGGATAATTACGTTATGAATAGCATCCCAACAAGAAGAAATATCTCTCATACTAATGGTCAAAACTTTCTTTAGGCTCCAATGAGCAAACTCAACCCTGACATAAAAACATCAACACTATAAAACAATATTTATCAAACACAACTAAGTAAAATAACATTAAAACATACATGTTTGTGTTCCCTAAATGCATTACTCTGTTCGTCCAAGCCTTTACAAATTATGTATTGATGGAATAATCTGAATATGATTAACATATTTGAAAAATAAAGGTCATGAACTGCAGACATACTGAAGACGATTGTCATAGTCATTAAGCATGGTCTGATATTTACATTCCATAAAACTTTTCTATGCTTCCATCACCACATCCCATGCCTCAATAGAATCAACTAACTTTTTACATTTCGCTTTAACTTTTTACATTTAGAGAATAAATTTACAATGACATTCATCAAAGACAAGTCTCAGTCACTCATAGTGACTTATTGACCGCCCTCAGATGTAAAAAATAAACCTCTCAACTTTTTCAAAGCTCAAGTGAATTATTTTTTCTTTCACTTGATAAAAATGCAAATGTGACTAAGAAGGTTAACCCCATAGATGTCACGCCGACAATCTCAAACAAAAGAAGTCTATATTTATTATTTTGTAGGTCAAATCCATCATCAATACAATATTAAATGCATTTAACAATTTCATCACATCAGAATGTGTCTAAAAGAGATAACTAAAAACCTCAGATTCGTTGACAAACCTACTTCAATTAATGTAGTTATCAGAATCCAATATCATCATAAATTGTTGTAATTCAGTTCTTGACCCTCTCAATGATAATTGCGTTATACATTTGTTTAATCATTTTGACATTACGATCATCTATTTTTGCTCGTTTCTCTATCCGCACATCTCATTATTTTTCTTTACGTTCCTGCAAATTAGGTTTTAGAATATGAAAATCAACTTTAAAAAACATTTTCTTAACGTTTTAATACCAACAATTTTGGAAGAAAAGAAAAAGTAGGTCATAGGCTTGCAGTAGTTGTATTTACATGAGCACAAAAAACAGTAAGAAGTGAAGGACAAACATTTAAGCTAATTGTTCATTAGCTGCAAATATCCTTCGCTCCTCAAGTGCAAGCCTCTTTTGTAAGCGTTCTTGGTGCTCAGAAAATGCCCAAAATAAATCCCTCATAGTACTAGCTATCTTGAATTCTTTACTTCCTGAACGTACAACCTTCAAATTGTTCATCCTTCTTCTCTGTTTTTTCTGCAATATATTCTATAGAAGAAAACAATGAAAACACATAGCCTGTGAGGATTATTATTACCGTATTTAAACAACTTTCTGAAGTAAAATTCTGGACACAAACCTACCTCTGATATATGCACCAAGGCTCCTATTGATGCTTTAATATTTTCTAATCCCACTAGTTTTTCAAGTATCACCAAAGGCCTAAAAACGACAATGAATAGATTAATTTTAAAGAGTATAAAAACAGTTTTACTAAATCAGTCTATATAAAATTTTGTAAGAATTGATGGTTCAATTTAAAACAATTACTGCAAAAAAAAAAAAAAAAGAAATTGACAAGCCTGGTTTCAACGTTAAATTGAAACAACATAGTAACAATGAAAACCATAGTAGACATCAATATTTAAGAGCTAACATGTAGAATACCTGCCAGTTGAAGATATTATGATGCAGTTGGGATTATTCAAAAAGCCACACAGCTCTTGCAACTCTTTTTCAGAATGCACCATAATGGCTCCCCTATTATATACCTCCATTGACAAATTTGGAAAAATAAAGACTAGGACTGATAGAGAAGTATGTCTCCGTAAGAACTCTGTAACTGTAGATGGGCATAACTCCTTATCCATATTTGTAATCAATATCATACACACATTTTTCGGTCCCCCAAGATCCCTGTCTTCCATTCTTCGTTTGAGACAACTGACTATAAAAAAAAATTAAAATCAAATGAAATCCGAGGAAAAGGTAAGAGGATTCGTATTATGGAACATCCTTGTAAAAATATAAATAAGGTTGAGGGGGAGGAAAAAATGAGTGTGTGCTGGGTTGGGTTCACTGCCTAAGAAAAGAGTGTTATGGTTGCTCTTTGCTGTGAATAAGTGAACAAACAGAAAACAAGAGCGGTTTTCAAAGAAAAAAATGTAAGACAGAAGTAGGCATGCTTCAGAAAAAATGGTACTCGGTAAGCTTAAAGGAGAATGAGTGTAAATGCATTCCACAAAACTAATTTCTGCATTCCCAAAACAAATTTTAAGCAAAAAGGGAATCCAAATAGCAATTTCATTTTTATAACTCACTGAGATGTAACTCCAACAATATTACTATGTCAAATTGTACATGAATGCAATTCCAATAATTAGGTATAGTTTGCCTGGTCGAATAGATAAAATCAATCGATCCTAAATGTTGACATCTTAATTTGACAGCTATGGTTTACAATGTCCTGACAGAATTAGATGGACAATCAAATCAAAAGAGCCACAAATATCTTGATCGCAACAAAAAGGTTTTCGGAGTTGAACCTAAGTTTAGTCTACTTCTAGTGTTAACATCTACTATTACATCGGAACAAACCTTCAGGTAAACATGCATTGACAACAGACCGCCTAGCACATTGTGTTTCCTGTAAAGGCCGATACATTCGAGGATATAATATTAGAACCAGAACATGTCCAGTATCACTATTTTATATCTTTCTCAGCAAGCAAGCTCATAGAAAGAAATCACGGTTACATAGAGAGAGGCATGTACTACTTGCCTTTATCGTTCGTCCAAAATAAGTAATTTGACGAGCGGAGTTAGATCTGTTGTTGCAATACAGAACCATTCCAAAGCCAGAAGCTTCCTTTGGCATTAAAAAAGAAGAACAATTATCCAGAAATGAAGCCACTACAGGATCTAGCTCCCATCTAGGTGGAACGACACAAATGTTCTCAATTGATGTAGCAGTCAATTTTCTTGCATTTGGTCCATGCAACCAAAAAAGTATAAAAGTACACAAGCATTCTTCCTCTCCTGTTTTCCAAGAATGCTCACTTTCTTGCACCTATGGAAGCAGACACAATATCAAGCACAAATGTAAAACGGAAGCAATTTCAATCTAGAATATAAGAAAGTTTATTGTTATTTTCCGAACACTAATGGAGTGTCTGGTAGGTGAGAAATTGGCGGGGAAGGAAAGATGGAAACTATTTAGAGTGCCAGGAGAAGGAGAAATAAGGGGGAAATAATTTTAAAAGTTGTACCCAGCATGACTTATTTAGTTTCTGGTCTGTCATGGAAGTGAGGGTCAGGTAAAAGCCTAACTGTTAATAGCCGTAACATGGCTGAGCAAGAGTATCACGGCCCAAAGACCGGTGATGTGTTGGGACTCAGTAGGAATTGGGTCATTATGACATTTGACAACCCAACACACAAGCCGGGATGGACATAAAAATGTGAGATGTTTAGTTAGAGCAAAATGGGGAGGTTTCTAAGTAACCATAAAAATCACATGATTTGGGGATACCACGGTCGTAGATAAAGGGTATCAAGTATCCGTTCAGCAAGGGGGAGTAGCTGTTATTGAATATAAAACTAGGTATAAGACTAATCTCCCTAGTATCTAAAACACACATAGGGTAATATATTTATAATGAAGAATAATACAAGTATATATGGCAATCAAACATAAATATGATAAATATGGCAAATCTCACCTGTGTTTGGCTTAAAGTCTACTTCTTAACACATTCATTTGAATCTGTTGCGATAGGTTCTATTGTGTGAGTCAGTTTGTGTTTACCTTTTTTGGGTCCATTTTCATCACTTTATTCGGTCCAAATCTTTGTTTGAATCATTTGAATTTTGAATTCAAATTTTGTTGTCAAGTTTTGTTCATTGCTTATTTTGTCAGAAAATTCAAAAGTGTGCCTCTGATTTGACCTGGTTTATGTGATGATCTGTTTGAATGTTCAAGTGCATTCCATATGAGTTATGATAAGCCAATTTGGGAGCTCGGATGCATTCATTGAACAACAGATCCACTGTGTATATCCTGCTGTGAAATTTTGGTTCAATAAGTTGTTTGAAGCTAAATTCTGAATCTGTTTTGCGTTTAAATTCTGAGTTGGAATGCTTAGATGATTAGTAGCAAAGTGCAAACCCGAGAAGCAGTGATATGCTCAGCATAAGCTTGGTTGCCACTGTGAAATTCACAGCAGAAAACATTTGCAAGCAGTAGGCCGAACTGCATATTCCTTGTTTGAGTACTTTTGATTTGTTTTTACTCATTTCAGCATTAGATCATTGCTGGAATTCTGTTTAATCAATCTTAGAGTCATTGCAAACCTTTTCTTCACTTTCTAAACTGCAGAATTAAGTTGTCTAAGTTCTTGTTATTCACTGTTTTGGTCAAAAACGAAATTAAGGCACATGAGTTGTGATAGGGTATAAGGTGGGAGGTAATGAGAAGGAGAAGAAAGGTAGGAGGGAAGTGAGGCCAAACGGTATTGACCGTAAAGGCCGAACGGTGGAAGGCATGGAGAGGTTAGGCCGAACGGTGGACAACGGAGAGCGACCAGGCCGAACGGTGGGAGGCGGGGAGCGACCAGACCGAACGGTGGAAAGTAGAAAGAATATTCAGTATAAGTTAATTAGAGTAAATAAATATAGTATATGTTAATTAGAGTAAATAAATATAAATATATATTCAAGGAAATATTCAATATAAGATATTTATAATTAAGGATATATGCTAGGATAATATATGGGGAGATATTTATACTATATATATAGGGATATTTATATTAAATGCAGATATATTCTAAGGAAATATTTAATAAGAGATGTGCGGGAAATAATTAGTATAAATAAAGGGAAAAGTCTAGGGTTAAAGGTATGCTTTTGATTATTGAGTTTTGTGACAGACATTATTGTCTTGTGAGGGAGGTTATGCTCCCAAAGTAATTGAAGGAGGTTATGCTCCCAATTATTGTTTACCCTTGTTTATTCAGATATTACCATCAATAAAAGAGATTCATTCATCTATTGTCATTCGCTTATTGTTTTGCTACGTGTGTGAGAGTGTGAAAGGTTGTATTTGGCTAGCTTACATACTCAGGTACGTAACAAGTTGAGTAAATCAGATAAAGAAAAGGCAAATCTGAAAGAAAAAGAATGAATTGAACATGTGAATTTGAGTAAAAGCCTATGGAATTGTGCAAACTGACTTTGAGTGATTATAACTAGCATAAATAAACTTGCTCGAGTGGATTTCATGATGCAATTGTGTCCAGAATTGAAAATGAAAAAAATAGCTATTGGACAAGTCCAATTTGCATATGAAACTTGAGGCGCTCTCCCATACACTATCTCAAACGGACTACACTTCGCTGCTCCCTGGTAGTTAGTATTGTACCAATACTCCGCCCAAGACAGCACTGCACTCCAACGCCTTGGTTGCTCCAAGTAGAAACATCTTAGGTATCCTTCCAAAATTTTATTCAGCACCTCTGTCTGGCCATCAGACTCTGTATGATACGTAGTGCTCATTTGCAGCTCCGACCCTTGCAACCTGAAGAGTTCCTTCCAAAACAGACTCAAAAATAAGGGATCTCGGTCACTGACTATCGTGACGGGCACCCCATGCAGCCGAACGATCTCCCTTGCAAACACCTCTGCCACCGTTCGAGTTGTGTAGGGATGTTTCAAAGGAAGGAAGTGCCTATATTTGCTAAGACAATCAACCACTACCAACACAGCGTCATGGCCTCGCGACTTATGCTGTTGGCAAACCAAACAGTTGGCCACAAAATCAATAATAGATTTCTTCGTCGTATGAAACTCAGCTGAGTTTAGCGATCCAAGTTGAATGGGATGACAACACGAGTCTCCCCTTATAGTGTAGCCTGTCGTTCTCCAGAGTGAAAGAGGGGTGCGAATTTGGGTCTGCTCTAAGGTCTTCTATCACCTTCCTTAATGTTCCATCTTCCTTGACTTCTCTCAAGATATCCTGGAAATCTTGCCAGTAAGGTCGTGCTACCACCCTTATTTCTTTTTCCCCTTCTCCTTTATCCTCCTTCTTACGTGATAGAGCATATGCTACCTTATTGGCTACCCCAGATTTATACACAATTTCAAAATCATACCCCAACAACTTTGCAATCCAGTTCTGTTGGTTCTGTGTGGTTATCCTCTGCTCCAGAAGATACCTCAGAGTTCTCTGGTCAGCATGTACAATAAACTTTTGACCAATGAGATAGCGCCTTCAATGCTGAATGGTCGTCACCAATGCCATAAGCTCCTTCTCATAAATTGATTTGCTCAAAGACCCTTCCGATGGAGCCTTGCTGAAAAAGGCAATAGGCCTTCTATTTCTGTGTGAGGACAACGCCTACTCCTCCCCCTGACGCGTCACATTCAATGTGGAAGGGTTGGCTAAAATCGGGCAAGGCCAAAACTGGTGCAGTGGTTATGGCTTCCTTGAGTCTGGTCATGGCTGCACTAACTTGGGTTGTCCATGCAAACTGCCCCTTTTTCAACAACTTTGTTAGAGGCTTCGCCACCTTTCCATAATTGCTTACGAAACGCCTATAATACCCTGTGAGGCCAAGAAATCCTCTCAAAGCCTTGAGGGTCCGTGGTTCTTCCCATTCTAAGATTGCGTCCACTTTGTCAGGGTCCATCTCTACTCCTTTCTCTGAAATTAAATGTCCCAGATATCTAATCTGCATCTTTCCAAATTCACATTTCTTCCTATTGGACAACCACTGATTCTGTCTCAAAATGCCCATTACCTTACCCAGATGCTCAAGATGTTCCTCCCATAACTGGCTTATAAATCAAAATATCATCGAAGAAGACTAACACGAATTTCCTAAGGTATAACTTCAACAACTCGTTCATAGCACTTTGAAACGTGGCTGGCGCGTTAGTGAGGCTGAAAGGCATCACCAAGAACTCATAATGTCCTTGATGAGTTCTAAAGGCTGTCTTTTGTATATCCTCCTTTCCCATTCGAATCTGGTGATAGCCAGCCTTGAGGTCTACCTTGGAGAAATACTTCGCCCAACTAGATTGCATCTCATTCTGTTCGATTTCTCATTCTTCGTCAACTCCTTCTCTCATTCCCCTCCGATTCTCGTTGACAGACACTTGCCTTCCATCCGAATTTCCCTCAAGTTTCTAGTTTTCCTTCCAAGAATTCGCATCACTTCTTGTAATTCTTGGCGCATCGCCGTTGTCTCCGCCTTCAATCCGTCCATCACGATCTCTATGGCCTCCATTTGCCCTTCAACAACGTTCAACTGCCCTTCTACTCTGCCTCCTAACGCACTCAATTTCCCCTTCAGAACACCTCTCTCTCTCCCAAATGATCTGGCAGGTCGGACCAATTGAAAGGTTTCTGAATATGAAACCTATCTAACTTCAAGCACACACTGACAAGAATTCAATTGGCAAAAAAAAATGAGTTTTTGTATTGCTATTCAAACAATGTACGCATATTGCAACTGTCAGGGAGCCTAATCCCCCTCCACAGGACAATGTTCCTGTCTTTACAAAAGAATTCAAAACTAACTCCTTAACAGAAGTACAACAACTCTATTTATATGAGCTTATTCCCGCTCCTCCCTAACTATTATTACAGTTATGCTTCTAAACATTTCCCTGCTACCCCCCTAACTCTTCCTTCTCCTCTCATAAAGTTGCCATACTCTATCAAGTTGTTTGCTATTCAAATGCTAATTGGGCACAATCTCCTTCTAATAGAAGATCTACCTCCGGATATTGGTCTCCATTGGTGGTAACTTGATTTCTTAGAAGACCAAGAAACAAAGTATTGTGGCAAGATCTAGTGCAAAAGAAGAATATAGCTCTATGGCCTCAGTCACTTGTGAACTTGTTTGGCTTAAGCAATTGCTTAAAGAGTTACAATTTGGAGATGTCACTCAAGTGACACTTATATATGTGACAATCAGGTGGCTCTTCGTATCAGTTATAATCTTGTCTTTCATGAGAGGACCAAACACATTGAGATTGACTATCATTTCATTCAAGAGAAATTAGCAAATATTGAGACTCAATTAATCAATTAGCAAATATTTTTACTAAGTCTTAAAGAACCGAGAATTGAATATATTTGTAACAAGTTTGGTACATACAAATTATATGCAACAGCTTGAGAAGGAGTATTAGATATATTGTGTTTTATGTTAATTACGGAAACATAGACATTTGATATTGTTTGATATTGGTAGATTTGTTGATATTGTTGTTTGTAACAATATCTTCTATTTAACATATTTATGTTTGGTTGTTATATATACTTATATCATTCTTCATTATAAATATATTACTCTATGTGTATTTTAGACACAAGGGAAAATAATCCTATACCTAGTTTTTGTCTATAACAACTGAAATGGAACATGAAGCCTCGGGAGATTGTTATGCCACATGTGCAAATGAAGAATTCTGTGTCAATTATTCTAGATGTGACAAGCTGGGGCAAGGGGTAGGAACTTGATTATTCTAGATAAAGGCAACTTTTAGTAGTTGTGAACTATGAACATATCAATCACATAGATGGCTAGAATTATGCTTGTTAGGTTTTTTGGCAACATGAAATATAAGAATGTATATGTTTTTATTCTCATCAATTCAAACAACCCCAAAATATGAGTTTCCCCTCTTTTTATATCTTCATCTACCAACTAGTTTCATTGCTACAAGAATCCTTTGATCCATTTCACCCTCCAACTCTAAAGAAAATAACATAAAACCTTCTCACAAATAAAGAAAAAATCATGCATTACAATTTCTCAAATGAGAAACGAAAAACCTCACACATGAAAATCCAAACATACTAGATGAAAAGAAACATTTAGGATCATGTGATATGGAGCTAATAATAGATTGTTTGTTAAGAAGTGGATTTTAAGCGCAACCCTACAAAACCGGCTTGTAAGGTAAGGTTTGCATCCACTTATATACTCTAAATTGATCATATCTCTAGTCGATGTAGGACTTCCAACACACCCTCCTCACACCGAGGTATATGCATCTCGAGTTAATCCTAAACTCTCATAAAGATATATTTAAGGAGAGAACGGAAATTGATTTGAAGGACAAGCGGAAGAATATGGCGCGGTATGGGTGCAAATAAATCGTAGAGGTTCAATTTATTTTTATTAGAGTTGATTCACATTGTAATTAAAACGGGCAAAATCATAGAAAATTAGTCAATAAACTTTTAGGATTATTAGCTTTTGTAGAAGGAAGTGTAGTCAATATTTGTTGGTAAATGCAAATTCTCAATCGTAACACTACTACACTTCTGAACTCCACCTTCTTGCTTTTCTCCTTTTTAATGCCTGTTGCTTTATAGGTCTTAAATGGAAAAAGTTTCTCCTCTTGGGACTAGGCAAATTATCTACCTGCACAATTTGTTGTTCTACCCTCCGGGCCATCTATGGAATCCCACTCAAAAGCACGAGCGGTACTTTTTTTGACCATCAAACTAGGCCTGTGGTCACAATTCTAAAGGATAAAAGCCTGACCATTTTCCACTAGATCAGCCTCATATCATTTATACCATGTGATAGGTTCCTAAATTGGGAACCTAATCAAGTACTCTCTTTCTCACCAAAAGACACAAGATAGGGAAAAACTGAATATTATTCACAGTAGTGTATCTGTAAAGAAAGAATCCAGAGTGGGTACCGGAGTGGCCAATTGTCGTCCTTCTTCTTCACCAGAATGACAGGACTCGAATAGGGGTTGTGGCTTGGTCGGATCACCCCCGATCGGAGTATCTCGGCGACCTGCTGTTCTATTTCTCCTTTCATCACGTGTGGGTACCGATAGGGCCTCACGTTGATGGGATGTACCCCCTCTTTTAGCGGTATATGATGCACCATCCCTCTACTAGGTGGCAGCCCCGTAGGCTCCGAGAACACCACGTCATGCTGGCCCAACAACAACTTCATCTCTTACTTTTGCTTGTCGGTGAGGCCCAAATAATTCTGAGTACTTCCCCTGGATTCCAGTGAGCCCAATTCCCATACCATTAGCCAAGCTTCTACTTTATCCATTTTTAATAAGGCCCTGGGTCCCACCACTTTCTGTTCCAACTTCCGCCAATCCACCGTCACCTTTCCTAGTTTCTCCAACCACTCCACCCCAAGGATTACCTCCACTTCTCCGAGCTCGAACAGGTAAAATCATTCGACAATTTCTGCATCTCCCAACTCCAAAGCCACCTGCTCACAGCAACCGCTGATTCTCTTCTTTTGTTCGTCCCCCAGGCTTACAATATAAGGTTGGGTCTCCACTACCGCCATCTCTAGTTCCTCCACCACCCTTCGACTGATAAAGTTGTGGCTCGCGCCACTGTCAATCAAAACCAGCACCTCTCGTTGTCTTATTCGTCCCCGTAACTTTTTCATTTTAGGAGACGTGAGACCGCCGGCGGACAGCGCCGATAGCTCCATCGTGGCAATATTCATCTCGGTTCCTACCTCGCCTTCAGTCTCTTCCTCCTCTTCCGCCAAGATTAGCATCCTTAAACCCTTCTCTGGGCACGGGGCTGAAAGGTCCGCCGCACCTAAAACATCTCCCCTCCTCTCTGTGTTTGACATACTCCGAGTATGGTAGATTGCGGACATTCTTCTCTCTCCCGTCGCTGTTGGCTCTCACGTTACTTCCCCCCTGGGTCGCGTCTTTCTTTACAGACCCGATACTCTCCGCCGGCCCTCCTAGAACCGTTGTATCGCGATTTGATTCCGCACGCACCACTGATCCTGTCGTTTTCCCCAAGGAACTTTGATTCTTGGACACCCATCCTCCTCCCGCCTTCGAAGTCGAACACAACTTTTCCACATCGCGCGCAACTCGCATGGCAGTCATTCAGGTGGGTCATGCGGCCTGACATGATCGCCCACCTCTTCCCGTAGGCCCGCCATGAAGTAACCCATAATGCGCTCCTCGGGTATCTTGGTTGTTTGCCCAACCAATACTTCGAATTCGCGAATATACTCCTCCACCGGCCCCGCCTGTTTTATGGTCGACAGCCTCTCATAAACCGTCCCTCGTGTTCCTCCCCCGAATCGTATTCCCAAAGCCCTCTTCAATCCATCCCAAGAATGGTTCTTGGTTTTCTCCCGCCAAAATCGGAACCAACTTCCAGTGTAACCCTCCATACTAATAAAACCAAATTGTAGCTTCTCGTCTTCAGCCACCCTCTGGACCTCGAAAAACTTCTCTGCTCTGCCTATCCAACTCCATGGTTCGCCCCCTTCAAACACGGGCAACTCGACCCGTTTCCTCCAATTGACCATTCCTTCTTGGTTACCTTCTCCTCTTCTTCCCCTTTCGCCGACGGGTCACTTAAGATTGAAACTGTAAAATAATTCTAAAGAGCTTAATTGATCCCTCTCACAATCTTCTATTTATAAGAATAAATTGATACACAAGTACATGATAAATAGGGTAACTCTAGACACAATATAATCATGATAAATAGGGTAATCCTAGACACAATATAATCATGATAAATAGGGTAACCCTTACAAGACCATAAGAAGAATGTTATTATTACATTACCCATCACACTCTTCATTACATGTAGAATTTATCCGTATCTCACTCAAAAATAAAGAGTAAATATAAATGGGTCTTATCTCTAGTCGATGTAGAACTTCCAACATCTCCTCTTCACGAGGTATATACATCTCGAGTTAATCCTAAATTCTCACAAAGATATATTTGAGGAAATAACAGAAGTTGATTTGAAGGACAAGTTGAGGAATATGGCATGGTATGGGTGTAAATAAATCGTAGAGGTTAAGTTTATTTTGATTAAAGTTGAATGACATTGTAACTAGAACAGGAAAAATCATGGAAAATTACTCAATAGACTTTTAGAATTATTAGCTTTTGTAGAAGAAAATGTAGTCAATAGTTGTTGGTAAATGCAAATTCTCAATCGTAACACTGCTACAATTCTGAACTTCACCTTCTTACTTTTCTCCTTTTTAATGTCTGTTGGTTTATAGGTCTTAAATGGAAAGTTTTCTTCTCTTGGGACTAGGAAAATAAATCTACCTGCATAGTTTGATGTTCTACCCTCCGGGCCATTTATGGAATCCCACTCATAAGCATGTGCGGTACTATTTTTTTCATCAAACTAGGCCTGTGGTCACAATTATGACGGATAGAAGCCTGACCGTTTTCCACTAGATCAACCTCATATCATTTATACCATGTGGTCAACATAGATTTAATTTGTCCAGTCCCAAGAGGAGAAAATTTTCTCCGTTGAAGACCTATAAACCGATAAACAACAAATATTGATAGGATAGGCTCTAACTTAGCTCTGATACCACGTTAAGAAAGGGACTTTAAGCGTTACTCAAACTCACAAAATCGACTTATGAGGTGAGATTTGCACCCACTTATATACTCTAAATTATTTTTTAATAATAATAATATGTTGTTTAAGAAGGCTTAAACACCACATTCTTCTTAATTTTTACAAACTACACTTTCTTCTACAAAAGCTAATAATCCTAAAAGTTTATTGATTAATTTTTCATGATTTTGCCCGTTCTAGTTACAATGTCATTAGCTTTAATCAAAATAAACTTAACATCTATGATTTATTTCCACCCATATCGCGCCATATTCCTTCACTTATCCTTCACATCAACTTTCGTTCTCTCCTCAAGTATATCTTTGTGAGAATTTAGAATTAACTCGAGATGTATATACCTCGACTTGAGGGAGGTGTATTGCATTTCTTACATCAACTATAAATATGGTCAATTTAAAGTATAGAAGTGGGTGCAAACATTTCCGTACAAGCCGGTTTTTTAGGAATTGAGTTAGACTTAAACTTCTTTTGCTAACATTGTTCTTACAAGACCATAAGAAGAATGGTATTATTACTTTACCCATTACACTCTTCATTATATGTAGAAATTATCCGTATCTCACTCAAAAAGAAAGAGTAAATATACAATTTAAAATCAAAATGGGAAACCTATGTTGATTTTGTCCTTGAAAGTTTCTTTCTACACTCTGCACAAGTTAGTCTCGAAATCAGTAAACTTATATGACATTCTCTAGCAATTTAATCTCCCAGCCCTTTACCAAAATTAATTTAGTATTCCAATCAGTCAACTTCATGAAAATTTAGGCTTGAAATTTGCTTTGGACTACATTCAGACATGGCCCAACACAACATGTTCGGTTGATGAGTCATCTGATAGGATCGTGTCACTAATGCCAAAATGGCTTACCTTATGGCTTCAGACGTCTATTATCACTCACCAAAAACTCATTACAAATCTAATGTTATAGTAGTAGTAAACTAAATTCAATTAATTTTGCAAAAGTAAATGAACTGTAGAGTTAAATTTTTTTAATAACCCAGAATTGCATATTCCAAGAACTAAAAGTGGATTTAAACATAAAAGGTGAGTATCAAATGGCTCAAGATAAAACAGAGTAAACAATGACTGACCCCATCGACAACGGCGTCGTAAAAGCGAATGTCTTCATTATTGAAGGAATGACAAGCACAAACCCTAGTTCCAGGAGTGAGTAAACCACACTCTTCATCTTGAAGCTGTTTGGAGAGGGGTCTGAAACGACGCTTAAAGGCTTCGAGGTCCTTCGAGTTTTGAAAATATGAAAACGGAAACACGACGTCGTTTCCAGGAGGAAAACCCAAGAACTTCACCGTAAGAGTATCTCCATGGAACAAAACGCAAACCGTATACCATGCATCATCTTCGTAAGCTCTAAACTCCGTAGAGTAATTGATTACGGGAGTCACAATCCTTCTCGTCAGCATTTTTTATTCTCCTGTCACTTCTTTTTCTTCCGTCAAGTTTCCTAATTTTTATATGCCATTTAGAAAATGTTTGATTTTCTTTTCTCAGATAGTTATTTTATTATTGTATATTAATATTAAAATATAATATTTATCTTATTTCTGTCACAGTAAATGTAATCTGGGCTGTTGCTGCAGCGACTCCTAACATATCTAGTTGTCCGCGACTTGTTTTAAGAATTCATAGAAGTAAAACAAATTTAAGACCTTCTTATTTACTAATAAAATAATTCATATTTAAAAAGAAATTTGAATTTTTTTTTATGATATAAAATTATTTATTAATTGGTTGTAATTAATTTTATTTATTACTTTTTTCAATAAATAATAAAACTAATTTGTTTAAGTTTTGTTTAGATATTATTGATCTTAGTTAATTTCTTTTTTATTTTTACATTAGTGGAAAAAACACTTTTTATTATAGGTAAAAATGACGTATTATGATAGGTAACCTGGCATCATAGTTCTGGACATCATAATAGGTCTGCGCATTTTATGGTGTACATAAAACTCTACCATAATAGGTCTAGTGTATTATGACGTACTTTCTGTCACCTATCATAATAAGTCTAGTATATTATGACAGATTTTCACTTATAAATCATAATATAGCAAATTTATTATGATGCGGCTGGATTTACCTATCATAATAGGTAGCGTTTTATGATGTAGATTTTTTTCACCTATCATAATAGGTAGAATATATTATGAGAAGTAATTGTTCACCTATCATAATATATACTTAATTTCCTGTATTATAATCTCATCAATCAATTTATAATCAATATATATAACATGAAATGAATATTCAATCAAACTAACATAATGAAATTCATTTCAAACATTAAATTGTGTAATATATTTAATACATAATTTGTACATCAAACCATATATAAAATCCAAATACATACACAACTAAATTATAATCAAGTTTCTATAATTTACTAACATTTAAAATAAAAGAAACCCACTTAATTCTAATGTCTTGGGAGCTTCTCAAGTCTCAGCCTTCCACCTTCCATAGACACCCATTATACTACCATGTCAATCAAAAGTTAAAATTGGTCACTGCAAACAAAACAAATCAAATAAAAAAAAACAAAACAATGCAATCACAAAACAAGACAATCACAATACAAACTGATGTTTGTGTTTCGTCAAAATGAGCAACCAAAACAGCAGATGATCCTGGAGTTTGTGTTTCGTCAGCACCTCTGGTGATAACTTCTGCAGGTTTTATTGTTGAAATGTTTTCATAATTTGAGACAATATTTTCACAATTTTCAATGATATGAGAAGCGTGATGTTAGACACTATTCATCTAATCCAACAACAGATTAAGATAGGAAATGCAGGTTCAGAATTATCAAAAGGAAGAACAAGCGTAATTTCAAGAAATGGAAATGGCACTGTTAGTAAATGGGTCATTATAGTAAGTAGCAAACTAACATTCTATACAGAAAGTTTGTACTAGAGTGCACTTCCTTAAGTAGACACAAAGGGACAAAAACAAAGGCATATTAGTGTTATAGTTTTAATGGATATCCAAATATTGTTGAAAGGATACCTTCAAGAGACCCTAGACCAACTCCATAAGCTACAACTAGCCATTTTTGCTGAGAAATGAAATAAGCATCCTCCTGATCTCTCAATGCCTGAAACTTGTTATTAGTTGGCTTATCATCTGTCATTCAGGATTCAAACCGAACATCACTCAAGATGTCATGCACAGATTCGTCATTATATCCCACCGACCAAAAAGAAGTTTGTCATTATCACCCATAAATAGAATATTTAAATTTAAATTTTATTTTTTATACAATTGAAATTATTATTTTTATATATAAGATTGCTAAAATGAATTTTATCTTTAATAACAAAATCCCTATGATTAATTAACATAATTAATATATAATTTAACTGGATGAATATATATATATATATATATATAACATGGGTTATGGCATAGAAACTCTCCTAGATCCAACATAAATGCATTTTAGACTCTCTAAACACATCATGCTACAACCAATCAACGAATAATACACAAATTGAATGAAAGAAAAAACTTCTACTTCTTTTTTGGAACAAAAAAAAGTGCCTATTATTGTCAGAACAAGGCAAAAGCTTAAGAAATTTCACAATTGTGTCAGATAAAGTGTTACAAGAGGATTTTAAAAGACTAAAAATACTACGTTTTTATCAGAAGGGTTAATACGATAGCAGAGGAAGGAAGATTTATACTCACATATGATAAGGATATTTAAGTGAAAGAAGTTGTTTTAAATAATCAGTCACATGGAACCCACCAACATTGGTTCGGCAACATCCTTTATATATAGGCTCCCCTTCTACAAACTGGAAATATATATTTGAACAAACTATTATTAAGAGTTGTCACAGTTCATACACCTGATAAGGTTATCTAAGTAAGCAACTATGCAATAAAGTAGAATGGTCATTGAATTTATTTAAATATTTTGATGAATACTTTTCCAATTTATTCAACGGTATTCTTATACATGATTTTTTTTCCATAGAGGGAAACGACCTTCATAAAATAAGGTGGGAACATATTTTAGCTTAAAAACTGTTCACACCATCTTTTATAAACAGATGAAAAGTTGTGTTAAGCCATTCATCTTTCTAATTTTAAATATTATTTTAGAAGTGGAATAGAAGGAGATTACTGATTCCTAAATCTTCCTGAAAAAATTATACAGATCAACAATATTATTAACAACAGAGAACAGAAGGTCTGATAGTAGCACATCAAGTGAGGTATACCAATTTAAAAAAATGTAACTTTTACTTGGCAAAAGGCACACATGTTCGAAAAACGAGACAAACAAGGCCATCTTTATCACAAACACCATGTTGTTGATTATATTTGTAGCTGAATGTCGCATCAACACCAAAGGCTGCCATAACAGAGAAGCATAAATATCTAGTATAGAGTAGCAAAAAATATGTGTCCGTGATTAGGTCCAAACTAGTAACAACTATGTGACAAGATGTCAAACGCGGTCTTAATCGACATAATTCGAAATTCATTTTTCACTAGACTTGCCTTGGGGAAAGATTGGGCATTAGACAATAGGCAAGCCAACATTCCAGTTCCTACAAAGGCTACTTGAAAAAAACTATTCTTTTTCCTTTTGTTAGGATTAATAAAGTATTGATACCTATAGATGGAACTCCATGTCTCAAAAACTCACCATCAGGATCAGCAATCCCTGCCATCTGAAGAGCATTTGAATTAGCCAAATCAGAATTTGTCGGTGTGACAGCCAAAATGAGACATGTAGGAGTTTTGATATATGACATGATCATTGTTCTGATTCGAGCTTCAATATCAGAAGGCTGGTCACCAACAGGAACCTTCGTAATGCCTGGGACATCTACAAGTGTGATATCAAAAACATTTGATGAAAAAATCTTCAGTCAAATCTGCTTGTCTGAGACACCTGTGTTCCCTCCTGCTTCCCTATCAGTTTCAGCCTACAGAAAGAGAGTGAACATATATAAGTCAATAGAGAGTTATAAAGGTAAATGAAAGGGATTAAATTAGTACACAATAACTTATCAGCACATCCCATAGCAACAGTATTACATTCTATATAGATGTCTCAAATTTAATCACATTACAAGCTTAAAGCATAACCGAGAAAAGGAGCAAAATTTAAAACTCAGATCTACTCAAATATAGGCCAAACGGGTCGACTCTAGGAACAGACTCAGGAGGCTCCGGCGACTCTATTTGTGGCAGCGGTGCATGGCGGCTTCTATCACGAAGTGACTTCTGGCGTTGTGGTCGCCGGTGTTGGGCACACCCTTCTACCCTATCAACAACCCCAACCAACAACGACAACCGCGACGATCGTCAAACAACGACGACAATGCGACTGTGCAACAGAACGGAGCTCCAAGATTGGGAGCTCTGACACCAAGTTGAAAAAATGACTGATTTTATTATATTATGAATCATAAAAAATACATTCTCATATCCTCTATTTGTAACAATCTAATTTTCCTAAAAAGGAAAATAGGAAAACTAAATAAACAAAATAAAATAAAAGATTATATATCTATTTTGTCTAATTAGAAAGATTCTAAAGATATTTTTTCTAATTACAACAAGAAGCAATAACAACAAAATTTGTACATAAGAAGCAATCATACAATAATATGTGTTGCACTTATTTCAATAAAAAAAATAACTAGCATAAAACTTTATGTTCTACTCAAGACTTGCACACCAACTAAGCTACACCACCTTCTGAACTCATACAGATTCTAATAACATACTCAAGTGTTATTTATAAATTCTAAATTTTCTCGGATTGTTTCCTCAAAAATTGCACTCAGCAATCAACGTACACCATCCAAACATTTATAACTTCTCAAAACTTAATGCAGTAGATCCGATATTTAATAACTACAAATTATTTTGCACTTTTAAAATAAAAATTATATTATTTAATGACATCTATAATTTTCTAAAACCACGTACACTACCACTTATTATAAAATAAAGTAGGTAACATATTCAACTTTTAATAACTATTCATAACTACTTTAATATATCAAAGTTCACTAATAAAGGTTTATCTAAATAATATAACATTTATTTATTAGCAGAACACTTCATACTAATTTTCATTTATATATCACATGTTATAATCACTTATATAATACACAATTAATAAAGTAAACAAATCCTAAAATATTTAGTTATAGAAAATATTTTCACATATATTCAATAACTCACATAAAAAACACAACTACCGAAAAATAAAATAATAAAACCACCAATCACAAATCAAAATAAGATATCTTTAAAGATATCTTTATGTTTATATTATTTTAGTTCTCTAATCATCACTTTAATAAAAAGAAACTAAAACTTCAAACAATCTTTTATAAAAATATATTTATTATGCTATGTAAACTCAACTTTATCGTATTAATCTAAATATATAAATAAGGTCTATTATAATATAATATATTAAAACAATAAGTATATAGTCTTTTATTTTGTATCAAATTCAAAATGCTAAATTATGTGCATCTAAACTTACTTTACTTTTTTTTTTAAATTCCCAAGATCTATATATCATAAGAACCAATAAGAAAATATATACATTGAAATATTTTAAAGTAACATTTTTTTAATCATCTCCAAACATTTATTAGCATGAGATGAACTTAGACCTTTTCCAATAAGTATACGAAGGAAGATATATGAATAACCAGCAAATTAAATCATAAAACATATTTTAATTAAAAATAATTTGAGCTGTGAATTTAGAGCATTAAAAGCATCAAGACTAGCGATGTGTTCGTTTGGAATGTTTAGAGGGATTGGAGAAGATGGATTTGCAAAGTGAAGTGTGTTACATTAATGAATTTGGAAATAACTATTATCATTGATTTGCGGGATGAAGTACTTTTTCATCTCCGCGGATGTCATGCGATTTGAGGGTTATTTTAGTGAAAATCTGTTTCTATCCCTAATAAAAAGTGATAAAATAAGTGTCATGCAACGTTGTAGCTACACTGATTCGATTCCAATTTTGAGTTTTGTGATAATTAATGTCACGTGAGTTGTAAAAGATAATGCTTGATAACGGTTAATTTCATCGTTATCTGTGATGCAATTTTGATAGTAAATTAATCCTTTTTGACTATGAAGGTTGTTTAAATTCTTGTCTTTAATTAAATTGTGTGAATAAGAGAATGGAGGTTATACTTAATGATTTTTTCACTAATCCCGTTTATTTTGTAGGATATTGGTAGGTTTTTGAAGAAGACCAAAAGTATCAAGGAAGTGGAACTCAAGGGGACAACAAAAGCACCAGAGAAGAAGGCTGAAGAAGGCGCAGGGCGCCTGATTGCCCTTTTTTTGGGGCCCTCAGTGCAAGTAGGCTCGCATGGACGCTTGGTTTCCCTCTTCAGGGGCCCTCGGCGTTGAGGTTCGCGCATCATTTCTTGCTTGCCCTCTTGAGGGCGTTGAGCGCCAGTCTGTTGCACCGCAGGACGCCTGGTTGCCCTCAATTAGGGCCCTCAACGCCAGTCTTCTCGCAGTTGTGCTTGCTTGCCCCCATTTGGTGCATTGAGCGCCACTCTTCTCGCAGTGTCGCCTGCTTGCCCCTATCCAGGGCACTCAGCGCCAGCTACATGTCACGCAGCTCGCCTGGTTGCCCCACTTAGGGCGCTAAGCGCCACGACGTTGGCCCATGATCCATGTTTGATCTATTTAAAGGATTTTACACATTAGGGTTGGTATCTTTTGACATTTGAAGCACATAAACATTATTTTTGACCCTTTGGAGGTAGATTGGGCATGCGAGAGCTTTCCTTCTCTCTTTCTAGGGTTTCCATCTCATTTACATTCTTCCATTGTAAGCCAAGGTTCTCCATGACAATGGAGAGCTAAACTCATTTGTTGTTGGGGATGATGTAACCTCTAAAATTTCCTATATTTGAATATGTTTTGAATAATTTATGCTTCTTTCATTGAATGTTAGTGATTTTCTCCTGTTCGTAAGGCTTATCTTGTTTTGGCCATTCATGACTTGATGTTTGATTTGTTTGAGTATTGAGAAATATCTTATGAATCATGATTTGGAGGATTTTACCCAAAGGGAATATTGCCTAGGGATAGTGTCAATATCCAATTTCGTCCGGATTAATTAAATAGTAGGTCTCTTTTTATTTTTGATTTGTTTTCTTTTATTTTCCGCATTTTAATTTTATTTTATGTTATTTTTTTAGTTTTATTTTACTATTTTGTATTTGATTTTTTTAAAAAAAAAAGAAGGGAAAAGCAAAAAGCAAAAAAAAAGGGGTTTTGCAACGTGACAAAAAAAAAGAAGAGGGAAAAAGTTTTTTTTTTAAGGGAACAATGTACGTGTGTGTGCTGGAAGAGGGGGCAGAAACCGTTTCTGCTGCTGGGGTGGTGGCAGAGGCGTTGGGGCATCGTACGGATTTGGTACAATTTGGTTTGGACATACGAAATCAGAAAAGTTTTGAGCACAAGGTTGGAGCACAAGGTTGGAGCAGGGAGAAAAAACAGAAAAAAGAAGAAAAAGGGGATTTGGAGAGCAGGGGACCAAAAAAGGAAAAACTAGAGAGAGCCTTCAGAAAAAAGGATCATTGATTCCTAGTGGGAGGATCCAGATTTTTCACCCGCAAAGAAAGACAGAGGTTGGCTAGGAAGAAGGAGAAGGGATCACCGGCTTCACGCACCAAGCAATAACACAGGAGCTCCAAGAGGTAAGGAACTCCTTCACTGGTTCATACTGTCATATATACTGGAATAAGCACACTTGCTCACACCCTGTTCATATAAGCTGGCGGCATTTTATGCTTGATTTCGCTCTGTTTGAGTATGATATTATGGTGTGAATGTTTTCCTTTCTCTGGTCCAACGCATAAGCACACTTCCACTTTAACCTGAAACATGCTTGATTCATTCCTTGATTCCTATTCCATCTTTGCCGCCAAAATCATCACCATCTCCATTTTCATTCTTCTTGATACACCTATTCACAGTTCCCCAGCATTAAAAAACAACAACAAAACAATGAACGGAAGAAACCAAATCCATCCAACTCACGCGCTACATCTATCATCCTCAGCCACCACTGATTTCAGTTTCTCTGCTCTTGAAACCCATCCCATTCAGTCAACATGATCACCTCCAACACCATCATCCTCAACCTGCATTGCACAAAGCCACAACCAACCAAGAACAATGACCAATTTCCAGCACCCAAACACAAGCTCGTACTTTACCTTCACTGAATCAAAGCCAGAATTTGCCACTGTACCATCCACCATCGCCATCAACCATTCAACACCGATCTCCACTTCCATTCATTCTTTGTTTCACCACGCTCCCTCTCTCCTTCCTAACTCCCACGCTCACGGTCAATCCCAACAAACCAAACCCAAAACCCACTCGGTGCCTAGTCTCAATCATGTTTTCCCATCACCATACACACACACCCGTGACAACCAGAAAATAACATTCACACATGGCACCCATTGCACAATCAAAGAAAGAGGGGACGAGCTGGAGCGACGGCCGACGATGGTCTCGGCGGTGAGGGGCGGAGCTGGTGACGGCTTGGGCGGCGACTCGCGGCTGTCGGTCGGATGGAGGCTTGGGCGTGCGTGGAGGAGCAACTCCTTTTGGTTAGAGAGAAGGAGACATTGGTCTCATTTGAGAGGAACGACGTGAATGAGTGAATGAGAATGGGAAGGCAGAACCCCTAGGGGAATTCTAGGTTAGAAACTACCCCGGTGGGCCAAGCCCAGAAGTAAACGAACGAACGCTCGTTATCCAAACGAACGAGCGCTCGTTAACCTTAAGCCTTTCTCGACTAACCATTCAACCTTCTCACCAACGAACGCTCGTTATCCAAACGAACGAGCGTTCGTTAACCTTAAGGCTTTCTCGACTGACCATTCAACCTTCTCACCAACGAGCGCTCATTATCCAAACAAACGAGCGCTCGATAACCTTAAGCCTTTTCGACCGTTCGCTCAGCCTTCTCCCTAACGAGCGCTCGTTATCCAAACTTTTCGACCGACCGTTCGGCAGCCTCAGTGATGGACAAATTTGTAAGCACCAAAATATGATGTCACAAACTTGTTTTTCAATCGGCAAGTATGACCGAATCGTTCAAGTAATAAACTTGGTAAGACCAAGTATCGTTCTTCCCAAAGGACTCACGGCCTAGTTTAGTTGTGTGGTTTCTTGATTAACTAAGACTTAAAGACGAAATATTTGAGATCTTATATGCAAAAGACGAAAATTAAATATGTATGCATGAAGTTTGATCAATGGCAAAGACAAAAGATAAACACTTTCAATGGAATATATGAATGAATATGTTGTTGGGGGTCAATTTCATCTCATCCACTCTCATACATTTTAGGAATTCAACATTCAAATCATCTTTGTTAATGCCACTCTCTAAAGTACCATTCTAGATGGCTTCTCCCTAATCACGAGTTCATACAATTCCTAGCATTCCTAATGATTAGTTCATAAGTGCAGGAGCTTAACGACAACCAATATAATATTGGGAGAAATTCCCCGGATCTAGACTTCCCCGTACGTGTCCGTATCGACAAAACCAATAATCATGCATTAGAATGAGTTAAACAATGCAAGCATTAAGCAAAGAGGAAAAACCCTAACTAATGATGAAAGAAAGCATAAGTCTTAATTAAAAGATGCAAGCATAAAGTCCATATATGAGAGCTTCAAGAGATTACATTGATTCCCCAACAAACATACAAGGTTTAGTTCACCATATTCATGGTGAACCTAGATGAATTACAATGAAAGTATGAAAGAATAAACCCTGAAAAGGTGAAGAGGTAGCCTGAGCATCCAAGATCCTCCTTCAAAGGGGTGGAAGAGAGAGTGTTTGCCTTCGTTCTGCCAAAGATCCAAACCCTAGGACGTCCTAAAGCTTATATACTATTCTAAAATTACAAAGAATCAAAAGCCCAAGCCCATAAGTGTGCCGCTCAGCGGTAAAATACCGCTCAGCGGTGATTGCGCGTCTCGTTTTCTCCCCTCAGCGGCCATTTTGCCCCTCAGCGGTCCTCCCGTGAGCTCTTGAGTGCCGTTGAGCGGTGCCTTCGTCTTCTCTTTTTGCACTCTTTGATTCCTTTTCTGATTCCATCTCTCTTATTCTTCACTTCTTTCACTAAATTCACCTTAAAACCTGCACAAAAACACTGAAATCAAGCATAAACCTGTCCAGTTCTCTTATTTCTGAAAATAAAGATAAAACCATGATTTCAAGCTAGTTTTTAAGTCTAAAGGTTGCTTTTAGTATCAATTTTAAGCATGAAAATAACAGTTTTTCAACTGTTATCACAACCCCAAACTTAGAACTTTGCTTGTCCTCAAGCAAACAAAATGTAACTCAATCTCCAACCAATTCATATGATGGTTCACTCATTCAAAAATCCTCTTTTTCAAGATAAGTAACAACTTCACTCAAACTTATGACCAAGAGTTCATTCAAGATGTGCACATGCTTTAGTGTTCACAAAGTCATTTAAATTCCAACAAATGCTATTTTTCATGAATGATCAATCAATTAAGCATGGATGTTCATGTGCTTATGGAATATTTCCTCACTAGGTAAAGTGTTTCACTCAACACACAAGTGTATAAGAGGTAAAGTGTTTCACTCCTTCAATCTACTATCACAATGTCACATGAATGAACTTTGCCTTTCATTTTACCACAATCAAAAACATTCACAAGCATGCATCATCACAAGGACTTTTCAATGACTTATAATGTGGCTGGGCTAACAAGAAAATTGGTTTTTCTGGATCACAAAATCCTTGAGTTAAGAGAATCATAACAACACAATCATCTTATTCATTCCCAACTTTCTTTTACCCTTTGCATTTGCATTGAGCTTTACTTCTTTTTCTTTTCTTTTCTTTTTCTTTGCATATTCTTACTTTTTAGCTCTTAGCTCAATGCTTTTCTTTTCATGTTTTCCCAACAACCCCAAACTTGAACATTTAACAGTACCACGCAAGATCTTCTACTTAACTCAAGGTAGAGCTTTTTCAATAAGGGTTTTCAGTGTATGTTCAAGGCTACGAGTTCAAAGGATAGAACACAAAGTGTTCTCTTTTAGTGGGCTAACTTTATGTATTTGGCCAATAAAAAGGGTTCCAACAAATGGCCTTGATCACATGATGCAAAACAAGCAATTGATTCAATCATAGAAAACCTGGGCAAAATCATTCATGCTTTCAAAGTAATAGCATTCAATCATACCAAAAACTCTGGAGCTCAAAACCTCACATATAAGCTCATTCACATTAGACATACACATCCTGCTTAATCTCACAATCACAATCATGATATCATGCATTTGTTCACAAAGCTTGTGAATCACCTGTATAAGCATTTTAATGTGCACATCTATCTCAACATCAATCAATCAATAAGCATCATCAAGCAGTACTTATCACACAATCACAGTTAATAGCAAACCATCATAACAAACCAGGTTTTCAATAGAGTACATCAAACCCTAATCTAAAAACAAAAACAAATAAGTTCAGAAAACTTAAACCACAAAAGCATAATCATATGATAGCATTCATCAGTAAATGCTATCTCAGCTCCTCATCAGTCTGAGCTGTCCTCTGTATCTTCCTCTTCCTCCTCATCTTCATCATCATCAAATGCATCCTCCTCCTCAGCTTCATCTTCTTCCATATCTCTAGCTGAAGCTTCAGCTGCTCCAGCTCCTCCTCCATGTACTGGTTCTTCTGGCCAAGCTACTACATTGTGGAATTCATCCATAGTCCACCTGTGGGCTGGAGGTGTATCATACATCCCCACTATCATCTCAGCAGTGGCCACCTGCCCTCTGTGAATGGACTGCAACTGAGCACCTATAAGAGACATATACATGTCCCTCATCTGGAATGGTTCTGCTTCATGTGTATCAGCAGATGTCTGGCTCTGTGCTGGCCCTCTCTCTCTACGAGCCCGGCGTGGTGGAACTGGCTGAGCTACATCCTCACCTCCACAGTACTGTCTATAATAAGCCTCATCAATAGCTTTTCTTGGCCTCTCAAATGGTGGAACAGAAGTGTCCACCCCAGCTAGCTTGCAAAGGTGAGTGATCAAGGAAGGATGTCCTAGTGGTGCTTTGTTGTTTGAGGTGTTAGCACATACACTAATTTCATCAGCTATCACCTGCCCAATATTAACATTCAAATTTCTGATAGCACAGTAGATGAATAGTGCCCTGCTGAGAGTAATATCTGACACATGTGAACATGGCTGAATGTTGGCATGAGAAAATGCCATCCAATATTTTGCAAGAGGATTCAAATCTGTCCTCCTAATGTTAACCACTGAGCCAGATCTATTCCTTTGGAAGTGTCCTCCAGGTATACACAACACTCTCTCCACATCCTCAAAATCAGCACCTTCCTCCATGCAAAGAGCAAACTGACATTGCTCACCAGCCCACACAGTATCCAGGAAGTTGTTGATAGAATCAGGATCATACCTGATAGCATGGCCTCTGACATAGCCCAAATAATTCTCAGCTGGATAATCACCAATCTTCTTTGCATTGGCGTAAAATTCCTTCACCACAGCTATGTTGGCAGGTACAGGATAAGTGGCTAGCTTTCCCCAATCATTCCCTAACACTTGCTCTCCAAATTGAGGAGCAAAGTTAGGTATCATTCCAACCTTTCTCTCCATCAGAAGTCTCCTGTCCTGAACCACCCTAAAGTGCTTCTCATGTTTCCTAGAGAGGAACCTGCCAGAATGGGGTTGCTCTGGTTCCTTTTCCTTTCTCTTGGTTGCCATGGTTTTCAATCTTTTTCCTAATGAAGATGCCATTCCTACATTCAAAACACAAACAAAACCACAAAACATGATGTTAATCATTAGTAAAACACAGAACACAACTCCTTTCGAAGCTAAACCACCGCTGAGGGTCAGAATTTCCCCTCAGCGCCACCAGTGCCACATTCCAACACGCAAAATTTCAGAAAAATCAAATCTGGCAGAGTGCCGCTCAGCGGCAGATTACCCCTCAGCGGTAACTCTGCAGATTTTTGAAAAACCTATTTTAAAGCTGTCCTAACTCCACCCAAATGCAATTTTCAGTTTTCCAGTTCATAATCATGCAGTTTAATTGGTTCAAACACTAAATATATCATCAAATCATGCATAGAAATCAAAACCCCTAAATATTCATGCTTTGACAATCACATTCAAATTCAAGAACCCTAGAATGAACAAAATGCATTTTACTTACTTGGGTGGAGATGCTAGATGCAATGAGAATGCTTCCAAGCTAGAATGCTCTCTTCCAACCCCAAACTTTGATGGCACACTAGTGAAAAAGTGAATGGAAGAGATTTTTTTCTTAAGAGGTAAGAGTGAAAAGATGTGGAAAACCTAGGAGAAGGTGTGTGGAAGTGTTTGTGCAGAGAACAGCCTGAAAGTATGAGCAAATGCGCAGCTTAGGGTTTAAGAATACCCTAATGGGCTCGGGTCCCGCTAAGGGGAACTAAAGCCCAATCTGCGAGAGTACCGCTCAGCGGTAAAATACCGCTCAGCGGCACTTTCGTGATGTGCTTCTCTCCTTCTTTTCTTAACCTACGTGTCTTCCCTACATGCCCCTCCTGGGTTCCCTGCAGTTCAATGTAAAAAATGCTTATGCAAATCAAACAGAAACAATCAATCAACTGGGTTGCCTCCCAGGTAGCGCTTGTTTAACGTCACGAGCCTGACCCAAAATCCACCAACACCCATCAGTAGGTGTTTCAAACTTACCAGCACCCAACAGTAGGTGCAAAATTTTCTCACCAACACCCATCAGTAGGTGTTACACACTTAGCATCCTTCAGTAGATGCTATATCCAACGAAATATTTACAAAATAATGTCTACAAATTAAAAATTACAAAACCAAAATAAAATCAAAAGTTCTTAAATCATTGGGTTGCCTCCCAGCAAGCGCTCTTTTAACGTCATTAGCTTGACCCAATAAAGCTCAAGTTCCTTCTTCTTTTTCTTCTTCCTACTGAACTTCTTCAGAAATTTGATCAAACCAGGAACCTGTTGCAGTGTTTCAATCATAGGAACTTTAATCTCCAATTTCTTGAAGATTTCCATAAAGCACTTAAATTTGTTTTCCTTCCTATGATTCTTCTTTAGATGAGGATGGGATTTTTCATATGATTCCTTCTTCTTTCCTCTCATCTTCTTTTTCTTATGCTTTCTCTCCCCAAATTTTCTCTTTTTCTTTTCTTTTATTTTTTTCTTCCCTTCTCTTTTTCTCCTCAACTTCTTTATTTTCACACAAATTTTCTTTCTCTCTTCTCTCTCAAACACTTCTTTCTCTTTTTCTTCATCTTTATTTTTCTCACTCAACTCTTCTTTCTCTTTTCTCTCTATCTTTTCCGCATCTCCCTCTATTTTTTTCTCATCAAGAATCTTGTCACTTTCGGTGACATTGGTTTGCCCTTCCTCCTTAAGGTTAACTTCAGTATTAACCTCATCATTCAATCTCTGACTAATGTAACGAAAGTGCATCTCCATCCTTTTACATGATTCTTCAATGCTTTTCTGAGTAGAGTCGGAATTTTTCAAAAATCGTTGAAGGGTGTCCTCCAAACTTTCTGATAGAGAGGGTTTTCGCTGCCATTGTTGTTGTGGTTGGTTCTCAAATTGTCCAGCAACTTGCCAAAATTGGCTTTGATCCATGCTTGAGTGAGGTTCCCACCAGTGGTTGAGATTACTTTGGTAGAATTGAGTGCCCATATAGTTAAATTCTTGACCAAATTGCATTCTGCAGACATTAGGCACAAAACCCTAAAAACAATTGTTAGCACAAAAAGATATAGGAGAAGATATAAGATTCAGAGAATAAAATAAAATAAAAATAAAAACAGAAAAATAAAATAAAATAAAAAGAGAAAAATAAAATAAAATAAAATAAAATAAAATAAAAACAGAAAAAATAAAAACAGAAATTCAAATTTAAAGTCAAAGATAATCAATAATCACACAAATTAACCAGTTAAACCACGAGTCCCCGGCAACGGCGCCAAAAACTTGATGGACAAATTTGTAAGCACCAAAATATGATGTCACAAACTTGTTTTTCAATCGGCAAGTATGACCGAATCGTTCAAGTAATAAACTTGGTAAGACCAAGTATCGTTCTTCCCAAAGGACTCACGGCCTAGTTTAGTTGTGTGGTTTCTTGATTAACTAAGACTTAAAGACGAAATATTTGAGATCTTATATGCAAAAGACGAAAATTAAATATGTATGCATGAAGTTTGATCAATGGCAAAGACAAAAGATAAACACTTTCAATGGAATATATGAATGAATATGTTGTTGGGGGTCAATTTCATCTCATCCACTCTCATACATTTTAGGAATTCAACATTCAAATCATCTTTGTTAATGCCACTCTCTAAAGTACCATTCTAGATGGCTTCTCCCTAATCACGAGTTCATACAATTCCTAGCATTCCTAATGATTAGTTCATAAGTGCAGGAGCTTAACGACAACCAATATAATATTGGGAGAAATTCCCCGGATCTAGACTTCCCCGTACGTGTCCGTATCGACAAAACCAATAATCATGCATTAGAATGAGTTAAACAATGCAAGCATTAAGCAAAGAGGAAAAACCCTAACTAATGATGAAAGAAAGCATAAGTCTTAATTAAAAGATGCAAGCATAAAGTCCATATATGAGAGCTTCAAGAGATTACATTGATTCCCCAACAAACATACAAGGTTTAGTTCACCATATTCATGGTGAACCTAGATGAATTACAATGAAAGTATGAAAGAATAAACCCTGAAAAGGTGAAGAGGTAGCCTGAGCATCCAAGATCCTCCTTCAAAGGGGTGGAAGAGAGAGTGTTTGCCTTCGTTCTGCCAAAGATCCAAACCCTAGGACGTCCTAAAGCTTATATACTATTCTAAAATTACAAAGAATCAAAAGCCCAAGCCCATAAGTGTGCCGCTCAACGGTAAAATACCGCTCAACGGTGATTGCGCGTCTCGTTTTCTCCCCTCAACGGCCATTTTGCCCCTCAGCGGTCCTCCCGTGAGCTCTTGAGTGCCGCTCAGCGGTAAAGTGCCGCTGAGCGGTGCCTTCGTCTTCTCTTTTTGCACTCTTTGATTCCTTTTCTGATTCCATCTCTCTTATTCTTCACTTCTTTCACTAAATTCACCTTAAAACCTGCACAAAAACACTGAAATCAAGCATAAACCTGTCCAACTCTCTTATTTCTGAAAATAAAGATAAAACCATGATTTCAAGCTAGTTTTTAAGTCTAAAGGTTGCTTTTAGTATCAATTTTAAGCATGAAAATAACAGTTTTTCAACTGTTATCACTCAGCCTTCTCCCCAACGTCCGCACGATAGCCTCCGCTCTCTTCCACGGACCGCTCGTTAACCAAGCTTTTCGACTGACCGTTCGACACCCCTTTTTTATTTTATTTTTATTTTGGCACCCCATTTTGTTGTTTTTTATTATTATTTATTTATTTATTTTCCTTTTTATTTATCTTATTTAATTTTATTTTATTTTATTTTATTACTTTATTTTATTTATTTCTTTTAAATATCCACTTATTTCAAAATATATATATAATAATTTTACTTATATACACATAAAAAAAAAAATTTACAAAAATACGTTACAAAAGGTTAAGCGCATGTGTGATCGCTCGCATCGTCCTTGTGCTAAAAACCTTTTCTTCTTTCTCAAATAAAATTATAAAAATACGTTACAAAAGGTTAAGCGCATGTGTGATCGCTCGCATCGTCCTTGTGCTAAAACCTTTTCTTCTTCTTTTCTCAAATAAAATTATAAAAATATTTTAAAAGGTTAAGCGCATGTGTGATCGCTCGCATCGTCCTTGTGCTAAAACCTTTTCTTCTTCTTTTCTCAAATAATAACAAAAATATTTACAAAAGGTTAAGCGCATGTGTGATCGCTCGCATCGTCCTTGTGCTAAAAGACCTTTTCTCTTTCTTTTATAAATAAAAAAATAAATACAAAAAAATATATTTTTAAAGTTTAGGCACAAGTGTGATCGCTCGCATCGTCCTTGTGCTAAAAACTTCTCTCCTTCCCACGTAAAAATACCAAAATATAAACATTCACATTTTCAAACAACAAACAATTTCTCTCCCAGAACTATGTGATCCTTGATTCTCCATCAAAAGTGGAGATACGTAGGAGCAAGGCTAGTCTTTGTCAGGTTCACTTCCCAAAAATCCAAAATCATTTCCAAACAAAATTCTCAAACAATTCATCAAACAAAATTTTCAAGCAGTTTCTAAAAGAACTACGTAACCCTGATTTCTCGTTCTGAATGAGAATACGTAGGAGCAAGGTCAATCCTTGTCGGGCCCAAAAAACTAAAAAATATATTTCGTTTATTTAGAATTTTATTTTAGGGGATAGCTAAACATTTTGAAAACCACATCATATTCGTGCATTTAGTTAAAGGTACTACCTTAGGGCAGGCGTTGTAGGGTGCTAATACCTTCCCTACACGTAACCGACTCCCGAACTTAGAATCTGGTTTTCGTGGACCAAGTCTTATCATTTTATGGTTTTTCCGTAGTTTTCCAGAATAAACTATGGTGGCGACTCCAAATCTCTTTCCAAAACTCGTTTCTTTTTTTGGATTGTCGTCCCGTCGCGATTCCGGTTGCGACAGATAGGGATAGGACATTTGGTTTTCTTAAGCTTCTTTTGTTAATGCGGAATTGGTTATTAGGGATTCAAGGGATTGAGGTCTAATAATTAAGGCTAGGCTTTTTACGTCAAGGGATCGGGTTCTAAGTAATTTCGTAAGTGACATTAAAATTTCAATGAAGAAGATGAGTTCTAATTAGACCCGTATAAATAAAATGATTTCTTACCTTAAGTATTTTTTTTTGTGGTATTATATAATAAATTTTGATGAGAAACAATGTTGAGAAATATTTAAGGAAGGGAAGAAAATTAAATTAATATTGGTTTCATAGTAATTTTCGAAAAAGGTTGAAAGAGTATTTAAGTATTATTGTTTGCGCTATTATATCAGCGGGTGGAGCTTGGTCTAGTGGTTATTGTGATTGTGCATGGGAGGGTGTGTGTGCTTGGTCTCAAGTTCAAGCCCTCCTAAGACCAAAAAGGCTCCGTTCTTTTTAATTTCCACCTAGGCATGTGAGTCCCGCTATGAGGTAAGAAAGATAGAATTTGATGTGTTTGGCCGTGAAGTGTTAAGATGAGCGTGGAAGTGTTGAATGGGTGCTTGGGTCATTTCTTTTTCCACTTTGCTTGGGTGGGTACATGTTTTCTAGACTTAGGAAGCTTGTAAGTGACCTTGGGGAGGTTAACCATTGCATTTGCATTGAAAATTGTAATCTACATAAATGGATATTATAGAGGCACTTAAGCACACTTTAAAACTATCATTTACTCACATTAAAGTGAAGTTTTATTAGGATAATGAAGAGTTAGGAATGAGAATCTGAAGTTAGTAGTGTAGGGTGTCCTTGAGAGTAACCTTGAGTAGTTAGTGAAGGGTTGGTGAGGTTTAGAGTTAGTTTCTACTTAAGTGTGTAAGTTTAAGTTATTAGGGTTGAAAAACAAAAACTTGGAGAGTGGAAAAGAGAGAGAACCGTGAGTTGGAGAGGCACTTTTGGAGAGCAACCAAGTTGGTGAGAGAAAGGAAGAGCCACCCTAGCCTTGGAGTTTTTGGACGTCACTTGTAGGAGACCAAGAGGAGTGGAAGCTTGTTGTCTAGTGAGGAAAGAAACCTAAGAGTCTTTGGAAGCTAGCTTGGAATTGAGATAAGGGGTTTAACTTGGAATATAACATAGTGTATGATGGGTAGAAGGTAACATTATAATGTTGTTACGCTTTCTTTCTTGTGTGTTGGGATTAAAGTTAACATGTTGATGCATGCCCTCTCTTTTTGTGTTTGGTTTCATGTGTTGTTCTATGGTGAATGATTATTTACATGCATTTTCAGAATTGGGTTGCGAAGGGGTATACTTTGGGTTGTATATATTGGTATTTTCGTTTTTTATGTTGTAATGGGTATACCTTGAGTTATACAGGTTCATTCTTTATGAAATATGTGTTGTTGTAATGGGTATATATGTTTGGGCACTTGGGATGTTGCATGGGTATGAAAAAGTGTCACGGGCACACTTAAAATCATGATTATATGGTGTGTATCTTGTTATTTTTATCGTGTATACTTTTTATACATTTTTGGGAGCACTTATTTACACTCTTTGATCAAGAGTGTGGGTAGGAGGGTATTGTGAATTCTCTTCTGTTGTGGGAAGAGAAAATAATTAATTATGAGAATGAGAGGAGTGAAAGTGATGTTTGGTGAGTTGGGGTATATAGGTTTGATGAAAAACAGTGAAGAAGGATGGAGTTTTGATGTCTTGAGTAGAAGAAGAACATGATGGAAGAAGAATAGAAGTGGAAGATGAAGATAGGCTCAATGAAGATTATATAATCGAGGCAAGGAAGGTGCAGACAAGAGTGAGTGCATTGAAGAAAAATGGAAGAAAGGGTGGGAAGGAGTTGTCAAAGAAAGAAAAGGGAGAATAGGTAATTGCAGGGGTCTGGATATAAGAAGAAAAATAAAAATAAAGTGTAGCATGCAAAGAGTGGTGGGGCTGTGAACATGGAAGGAAAGAAAGAGAAGAATGAAATGAAATTTAAAAAGGTGGAAGTAAGGTGTGGTTGAAAAGTCAAAAGAGAAGGAATGCAGGAGTGTGGGAGTGAGTCTGTGTTGCAACGTAAATTTGGTGGAGAAAGTGAAGAGAAAACAAAATGAAAGGACATGTGTCTAATTGTGGCCGTGTGTAATAAATGAAGGAGAGACAAGAAAAGAAAAAAAAAAGTGGAAGTGTGAGGAGAGGTGGTTACGTAAATGGTGTTGGTGCATGGAATGAAGTGTGTAGCTTTTAGCATTAGAAAAGAGAGTGAAAGTGGTAGATATTGGGAGTGGGGCCACGGTAATTGTGGGGAAAGGTGGGTGAAGTAGAGTTTTGTGTAAATGCATGGAAAATAAAAGAGAAAGAGGGAAGGAAGAGGGTTTGGTTACGTAAAAAGTGGCTAAAGGAGAGAGAAAGAGAGTTTTGATGAGAAAATAATATTTTAAGTGAGGTTCACTTGGTGAGAGAAAATATAATTTAATAGCCTTGGGACCCACTTGAAAAGTTGGATGTAGAAGGGAGTGTGTTTAGAGTAAAAAGGGGTGTATTGAAATTAGGTGTTTTCTTTGGTGTTGGGAATTTAGTAAAAGTGGGGGTGCACTAGAAATGTTGTTCTAATTTATGGAAGTGTGAAATTAGTAATTTCACGGGGGTGCGGTAGTTGGATAAATAATTAAATTAAGTTATGTAATTATTTGTTAGTCAATGAATTTGGTTGACTTTATATATGATGGTGATGGTTGTGATGGTAAAGTTGTGAGAGCAAGCGTTTTGTCATTTCCTTAGAATTTTTGTCGAATCGATGGTGTTCGTATTGCGATACGATAGTGTGTTGAGTTCTCTACGGAGACTGAGATTCGAGTGTCACCCTATCCTCGTGCGCGAGGACTAGAGAGGGTTGGATGTCTCGCCCAATGACTTCGACTTGTGTGAGTATAGTGCTCGGTGGGTGCACCTAACCGAAGTTTTTACTCATAATTCCTTGAGGAGTCAGGGAGATAGGTCTGAAGTTGCGATGGAAGACGACTTGAATCACCCTGTTTTGCGAAACAGGTTTCGTACGACAAAATTCAAGGAAAAAACAGAAGCTTGTGAGAATGATCTGAGTCATTGTTTCGAATACCGTGATGTATTGTAATGTTATGACTATGATAGTTTGGGTGGTGATGATCTGAGTTATGAGTTGAATATTGTGTTGTATTGTAAGGTTGTGACTAGGATTGTCTATGTTATAATGTTTTGATATTGAAATTATATGTTATGTTAGGTTCTTAGTTACTCACCCTTTCCTTTTGTGGTTGTGGTTCCACCTACGATGATCGTACTTGTACGGGAGTAGATGGCATTGCAGATGAGGCAGAGATGAACTAGCACGACGAGAGTTATGAGAATGGCTTTGGGGAATTTATTTATGTTTTAAAGTGATTTTATGTTTTTGAATAATGAATTTGATATTTGAAAGGTTTGAACCTTATGTTGTAAGATGCTTAGACTTTTGAGGTTTTGTTTCCGCGATGTTATTTTTAAAAGAAAAAAAACAGGCGTAAAATTTTGGATTTTGTTATTTTCTAGTGGCACTCCGTAAGGGGTGTTACACTGAGCGCCAGTCTGTTGCACCGTAGGACGCCTGGTTGCCGTCAACTAGGGCCCTCAACGCCAGTCTTCTCGCAGTTGTGCTTGCTTGCCCCCATTTGGGGCATTGAGCGTCACTCTTCTTGCAGTGTCGCCTGCTTGCCCCTATCCAGGGCGCTTAGCGCCAGCTACATGTCATGCAGCTTGCCTGGTTGCCCCACTTAGGGCGCTGAGTGCCACGACGTTGGCCCATGATCCATGTTTGATCTATTTAAAGGCTTTTACACATTAGGGTTGGTATCTTTTGACATTTGAAGCACATAAACACTATTTTTGACTCTTTAAAGGCAGATTGGGCATGCGAGAGCTTTCCTTATCTCTTTCTATGGTTTCCATCTCATTTACATTCTTCCATTGTAAGCCAAAGTTCTCCATGACAATGGAGAGCTAAACTCATTTGTTGTTGGGGATGATGTAACCTTTAAAATTTCCTATATTTGAACATGTTTTGAATAATTTATGCTTCTTTCATTGAATGTTAGTGATTTTCTCCTGTTCGTAAGGCTTATCTTGTTTTGGCCATTCATGACTTGATGTTTGATTTGTTTGAGTATTGGGAAATATCTTATGAATCATGATTTGGAGGATTTCACCCAAAGGGAATATTGCCTAGGGATAGGGATAGGACGTTTGGTTGTCTTAAGCTTCTTTTGTTAATGCGGAATTGGTTATTAGGGATTCAAGGGATTGAGGTCTAATAATTAAGGCTAGGCTTTTTACGCCAAGGGATCGGGTTCTAAGTAATTTCGTAAGTGACATTAAAATTCCAATGAAGAAGATGAGTTCTAATATGCATGAAAGTGAAGTAAGTGAAATCTAACCCCAACAACATCATCATCTCATATTTATTCATTTTTGTTTTAGCCTCAATTTATCAATTTTACATTCAAGTTTTTATGTTTACTTTTACTGCAATTCAATTTTATTCAATGGAATCGTTCTTTATTCTTAATTAATTAAGTGATTATACAATTGTTTATTAACACGAGTCTCTTGGGAAACGATACTTGGTCTTACCATTTTATATTACTTGATACGATTTGGTACACTTGCCAATGAGTTAACGCTGCACATTTATATTATTTATAATGCAATTACAAATAAATCCAAAAGTTAATCCATAATTTTTTATCCTAAATATAAATATTCAATTTCAAGAAGAATATTTTTTTTACCACTTACCACTAAATTATATTAAAAAAATATAATATTTTTAAAATAATTATTTTAATTTACTAAATTACAAATTTTAAAAATAAATGTTAATTTTTTTCTTTTTATAAAAATTTTTACAATTAAATATAACATTAACAATTATCATTTTATACTACTTTAATAATTAGGGACAATTTGATAATCTTCAATTTCTACTAATTAAATAATTTTTTTATGTGTCACATCGGTCACATCTTACACTAATTTTCATAAACTTTACTTCCAAATCTACTCTCACTTACCTTCAAATCCACTCAAATAAACAACAATTAATTCACCCTCAAATCCCCTCAAAACCATCCACTCACCCTCCCCTAGTTCATCTTCCCCAAGTGAATAAAGCATAAGAAAGCTCATGAAACTTAAAAAGTTGTAAAAATATAACCCCTGAGTGCACGAATTAAGATAAAAGAAATCAATTTATTTTAAAAATGAAAACTAAGGGTGTGTTTACTTTAGAGGAAATATTTGGGAGAGAGTGAATTCATGAATTTGAAAAGATTTAAGAGTGGATTTGGAGGTAAGTGGGAGTGAATTTGGAAGTAAAGTTTGTGAGAATTAGTGTAAGATTTGATTGATGTGATAAATAAAAAAAATTGTTTAATTGGTAGAAATTGAAGATTAGCAAAATGTCCCTAATTATAAAAGTAATATAAAATTTTAATTGTTAATGTTATATTTAATTGTAAAAATGTTTATAAAGAGTAAAAAAGTAACAATTATTAAAATTAATTTTTTAAATGTAAAAAAATTATAATTTAGTAAAATGAATTTATTTTTAAATATAATATTTTTTGTAATATAATTTACTACCAAGTGGTATGATTTTATTTAATTGAAAAAATGTAAAGAAATTGTAATTTAGTAAATTGAAATGATTTTTTTTTTAAATATAACATTTTTTAATATAATTTACTATCAAGTTGCATGATTTTTGTTGTTGTTGAAGTGAAATTTAATATTTATGAAGAAAATAATAATTAACCAAAATATTACAAGTAAAATACATGTAAAAAATATGCAATAAATATACAATAGATGGAAGTGAAAAGCTTTGAAATTATGAACCAACATTAGCATGTAAAACTATTGGTACATAGACAGTAATTTGCTTAAACTAAATTTTATTATATTGTTTAATTTGAAAATTAAAAGTGAACTATGCTTGTTTTTGTGTTTCTCATGATGTATCGTGGCAGGAATAACTACTTGCTTAAACTTGTTATGTTGTGCATAATTTATCCTTAATATCTTTTTTTGTTAGAGAGTTTGATAACGTTACATTGTCTCCAATGTGAAAAGACAAATTTCAAAAACCTAAAAACAATATGTAACTCGAGTTACAAAACTTTGGGATTGAGCTAAAATACTAAATGAAACAGAAAATCCCAAGGTGTTGAACCTACAACAATATGTCTTACATTTTCTGTTTGGTGTTGAACAGAAAATCTCATCGCCTTGTATCCACTAAAATGAATACAAATTTATTTGCAAATCAATCCTCACATTTGCTTTTGAACAATGTTATCCACTGAAGTAAACACAACCTAAAAATATGATAATATTACACTGTAATTGTTGAAAATATGCGACAATTATTTATATTAACGGATACAAATGTGTCAATCACTCTAGTAATTAATGATCATTGATGAGTTTAAAATATACTTGATAAAAGACCACATATACAATAAAGCTACGTTCATCCACAATAATCCACGATTTCAAGGAAATTTAGTGGAACATATAACCATTGGTCATGAAAAAAAATGTAAAATAAATATTTGTTATTATGTAACTTTTATTGGTTTATTGTGAACTCAAAATACCCTTATCAATACCAAACATACAAACATGTTTCTTTACAACCGATCCAACTACCATAATTAACATCATGAATTATGCAACTCAGAATTAACATAACATTAACCGTATAACAACTAATCTAAAATTCTAGCAGCCTCTTTTTCATTCAAAAAGAGTCTAATTCCCACTTAAACATATATTTCAATAAACCATAACTACATATAGTCATTTTAAATCTAATTCCAGTAACAATCGCAATTAGTTTGATCTGAAATCTAAACAAAATGTTATAGTACAATGCCCGAAAATCTCGGCACGTACAAATTTCTTCGTCCAGTTCCAATAAACCAAATTTGTTTTAAATCATTATAAGCTCCCTATTCAATTCTTTTACAATGACCAATAAACATCACACTCTATCACTTCATAAGCACATCAAAAGTATTTTAAATATAAATCCCCACTGCAAGCATTTAATCAATCAACAAATATAGTTTTAAGCGTTCAATAAAACCAACATAGCCACCCAGCAAAGTTCATACATCCCATCACACGCAACAAGTCAACCTATTATCATTACTATTTTCCTATTTACAACCTTCGGAAATTAAAGACTTTAATCAGAAAAAAAAACATAACCAGAGATAGATTTAAATCCACCATTCATCCAAAAATTATCAAGCAAGAAGGGTTAGCTCTCTATACATCACCCAAAAACAATTCAACTCATACATAACAAAACTACAATATAATGATACTAACACAACCATAGATATACAAAAAAAAAAGACGAGCTCACTCTCCAAAGTCCTACAAGATTTTCGAAAACCGGACTTTGATACCAAATGTAACATCCCAATTTTTGGGATGTCCCAATTACGAGTGAAATTTAAAATCTTTAAAATCATAATATGATTGCGGAAATCCAATAATATTATACAAAATTTTAAAACAAATGAAATAAAGTAAACACAATTACATTGTTTCTAAAATTTGTAACACAAAAACTCTAAATACCCAAGTCTTTTTCCCACTCTCGCATCTCTATCATGCATCTGGAGCATCTGCAACATCCCCTATTGCTCTTGTATAACTAATAATGCTAATTCTTACCATTATTTAAGCATCATTTTAGTAGCAAAATCAACTCTTTTCTATCAATTGCTAATATTCTTGTTTCCGATCTTAAAGCTTGCATATAATAGGAATGTTCATGACTTGATTTTGGGGTTTCATGGATTATGGGGACGTAAGATGGAACCTTGAACTGAAATAAGAGTCCTTGTGGTAATTGATTCTAGGGATGGAAGATGATTCACATGTTGTCTTAAGATCCTAGCTCATTAATGCGGGTTTCCTTGTTAGATTTTCTAAGGGATTGGAGTTTAATAGGAAAACCTAGGCTCTTTCACCAAGGGATTAGGGATAGAGTGTTTTTGTGGATTGACTTTGGTAAATTGATGGAGAGGAGATGAAATTGGGTAAGCACAAGAGTGTTGTAGGTGAAAACTAACCTTAGTAATGTCATTTCATACCATTTCTAGTCTAGTTCATTTCTAAGTGTCTTCAAACACCAAAGTCCAACCACATAATTATGTGTAATTTTATCTCTTTGCACATGCTTGCAAATGGATGTTGTTCTATTGAGTCTAAATGAGTTATTAATCGCACAATTCTCTAGTATTACGAGTCTCTTAGGAAAAATAATACCTGGTCCTATCATGGTTTATTACTTGAAACGATTTAGTGCCTTTGCCGAAACATCCAACAAGTTTTTGACGCCGTTGCGGGGGACTCGTGTCAATACTAGACTTTTGTGAGCTTTGTAACTTGTTTAGACTTGATTTTGTATATAGAACTAACTCTTTTGTTGTAAATAGATTTTTACTTTTAATTGGGCTAATTTGTTGCTTTAGTTTAGTTGGCTCTAACTGTATGCAGGGCAATTTTCACATAAGGAGGACTATAACCTAAAATTTTTCATGTAGGCCCTAAGATTGAATGAAGCATGATGCCACAAGGGGACATTAAGCTTGATCTATAATCTGCCCAAATTCTCCCTTCCTTGATATTGCTCAAAATGCTATGAGAAAGAAGTAGAAGAAAGGGATAAGCAAAAGAGAAAGCCTAGTCACCACCACTCTTTGATGGGAGACAAAGAACTCAAGCCCTTGAAGCCAAAGTTGATCAAGAGGATTGTGTGTTTAAAGATGTCAAAGTAGTGGAAGGGCTAAAAGGAAGAATCTTATGTTGTGAAAGTTGATTTGGTGGCTCGAAAGTGATTCAAGAAGAGTTGGTGAAAGGAGCACACTAACAACAACATTCACACTTCATTGGTTCATCTGTAAAGCTAATGACATTAAATAAGAACTTTTGGGAGGCAACCCAGTTTTCTTACCCTGTTTACTTGTGTTTGTATGCTTTTTGTGTCATGTGCATTAGTAACTTATGTTTTGCATGTTTGTGTTTTACTGCATTTTTGTGATTTTTGAGTTGTAATGTTGTGTTTATGGTTGATATGTGTGTTATATGTTAATTGTAGCTTGGTTTGTGTTAAGTGCATTGAAAGAGTGTCAACTGCCAAAAATCATAAAGTGAAAGGCAAATTTTCACAGAAAGTTGAATTTTGCAGAATAGTTGAGTGGTAGATGAGCTCTAGCTGAGCGCCACACCAGTAAACATGGTTTTGCCTTGTTTTTCTGATACATAGCTGGGCTGCAGCTGGGCGCTAGTGGTGCAAATGCATTTTGGCCTTGGCACGTTTTTGTTGTTGTTTATTTTGAGTTTTTCTTTTCTTTGCACACTTTCACACATTCCTTTTAGAGTGTTTTTGGACCTTTCAATCCAATTGTTAACTATGGAATGATAATTTTGCTTTGAGATTAATTTGTGCAGGATAACATCTTCCTTAGGACTTTAAAGTTCAAAACCACTGTTGGTCAACCTTTGAGGTACACGTGAGCTGAACAACCTATGATTTGAAGATTATGTTGCTCGTGTAGCATGCCCTGGGGTCCACGCCCATACTGATGAGGGAGGTGGAGCAATTGCGGAGTATAAGCCACTAGGAGGAGGAAGATGTTACAAATGAAAAGTGAAGTTGTGTTCTACATTACTAGAGCTGCAAATCGGTTTTTAAGTTTTAATTACTTTTTGTTTTTAGTACTTGGATTTCTTTTTTATAGAGCTTTCAAAACGGGCCACCCGACCCAACCCACCACGGGTTGGTCACTTAGTGACCAACCCAACCCGGCTCATTTATTAGCGAGCCAGAAAAATTCGAACCCGGCTCGACCCACCACGGGTTGGTGGATTAACGGGTTGGCTCACTGGCTTACTTATTTACAATTTTTTTTAAATATTAAAAATTACAAACTTTTTATAATTCAAATCTAAACAAATTTCACTCCCAAATTGCACTCCCAACATGGGTGTTTAATTAATTTCGAATATAAGAAACTTAAATAAATTTTTCAAGGAAATAAAAATAATAATTTTTTTTTATAAAATTAAAATTAAATTTTAATAAAATAAAATTAGGTAGGTGGGCCAACCCGGCCCACCACGGGTTCAACCCGCATGAGCCGAGTTTAAATGAGCCGGGTTGAAATGTGACCCGCATAAAAAAATATAATTTTTTCAAACCCAACCCGGCCCGAACCCATGGTGGGACGGGTTGGCCCACAGGTTGTGACCCATTTTGACAAATCTACTTTTTTACTTGCCTAGTGGATAGTTCTTGTGCAATAGGTTTGGTGATTTGAGTGAATGATAGGTTGTGCTTAAATTGAGATGCAAATATGTTGTGCTTGTTCTTTATCCATGAGAATTGTTTTGAAAATTTGATTGAGATGGTTGAGCTTGTTGAATAGAGATTGTGGTTGCTTGTATCTGTTTAGATAGATGTTTGGTTTTAATTGTGATCAATAATCTTGGCATGATGTTTATCAAATTTTGGAACCCTAAGTTAACATATGAGATGTTGTGCCTCAGAGTTTATTGTTGAAGGTTATTTATTACTTTGGAATCATAGTTGATTTTTCCTAAGTTTCTCTATTTGAACTATTTGCTTGCTGTTACAAATGATCAAGGCCATCTTGTTCTTCAACCTCTTCTACATTTTTTAACCTCAAATCAAATGCTAAACCTTTGAACCTTAAAAGAAAATTTCCTCATTCTTGGAACCTTAAGCCTATTGAAAATCCTTATCCTCCTTACCTTGAGTTGAGATGGACATATATCTTAGGATGAGGAGAATGGTTTAAGTTTGGGGGAGTTTATAACATAAGGGAGCATTGAGAAAATAACAAGTTGAGTTAAAAAGAAAGAAAAAGAAGAAAGAAGAAGAAGAGAAACAAAAATGAATTCAATGAATAGAAGTTGGAAAATAAGTTCAGAAGTAGTTTATTCAATTGTAAAGGAAAAAGAGAGATTAATGCTATATCAGGAAGTAAAATGTTTTCTGTCTTAGCTCAAGGTGATTTGTTGTCCAAAAAAAATCCATTTTTTCTTCTTAGCCCAGCCACATTACAAGCATTAAAAAGTCCTTGTGATGCTAACTTGCTTGTGAATGTGTTTGATATATTGAAATGAAAGGCATAGTTGATTTGTGTAACACTGTGATAGTTTAGAGTAACACACACATCCTTATATACCATTGTGTTTGAGTGAAACACTTTCCATGGTGAAGATTGGTTCCAAACACTCAATGAAAACAACTTGCCATGTTTGTTGCTCTTTTATTTGCATCTATCTTGTTATTTTGATTTGTGAGCACCATGATTGAAGTTTAGTTTATTGAGACCATATTATCTCTTAAATGTAATTTATAAGTTGAGCAAACATGATTGATTTTTTTTTTATTTTGATTGAAATTGTTTCTTGAGTTGCTAGAACATTACAATTGAATTGTTTTTCTAGGTGAAGTACATTTGCTTGAGGACAAACAAAGTTGTAAGTTTGAGGGAGTTTGATAATGCTAATTCTTACCATTTAATAAGCATCATTTTAGTAGTAAAATTAACTTTTTTCTAGCTTGTAACTTGCTTAATCCTGTCTTGTATCTTGCTTTTATAAATAGTTGTGTTTTGGGCTTCATTGATATAATATCATCACTAATCCCCTTATTTTGTATCTAATATTGTGCTTGGAAGAACCTTCACCAATGTATAGAGCTTAACCAGCCATAAAAGCAATGTAAACAAAAAGAGAGAATTTTGGAATGATGTAGCTAGGCTACAACTAGGCTACGACTGAGCTATATGCTCTTTGGAATGCTGACTTTGAGGCGCAGCTGGGGTCCAGCTGAGCGCCTGCTCTTTTGAATGCTTCCACTGGGCCGCAGCTGAGCTACAACTGAGCGCTCTACTCTTTGTAATGTTGTAGCTGGGCTGCATTTGGGGTGCCACTGAGCGGTGACAACGCTGATTTGGACAATTTGGTCTATTTAGATCAAAAACGCTAAGGGAAAAAGTTCTTTGGTTCTTTGGAGGTGCATCTCACTCAAAGGAGAGCTTGGAGGGCTGCTAGGCCTCGTGGGAACACTCCCTTCTTCCTCTTTGGTTCTTCATATTCTTCCGTGGCCATTTATTAAGCTTTAAGGCTCTCCATGGAAATTGAGAGCCAAACCCATCTTGTTGGGGATTGTTGTAGCCTATAAATTCTTGTGTATTTGTTGAATGATTAGATTATATATATGCATTTTCTATCAATTTCTAGTATTCTTGTTTCCGATCTTAAAGCTTGAATGTAATAGGAATGTTCATGACTTGATTTTTGGGTTTTATGGATTATGGGGACGTAAGATGGAACCTTGAACTAAAACAAGAGTCCTTGTGGTCATTGATTTTAGGGATGGAAGATGATTCACATGTTGTCTTAAGATTCTAGCTCATTAATGCGGGTTGGCTTGTTAGATTTTCTAAGGGATTGGAGTTTAATAGGGAAAACCTAGGCTCTTTCACCTAAGGGATTATGGCTATAGTGTTTTTATGGATTGACTTTAATAAATTGATAGAGAGGAGATGAAATTGGGTAAGCACAAGAGTGTGGTAGGTGAAAACTAACCTTAGCAATATTTCATACCATTTATAGTCTAGTTCATTTCTAAGTGCCTTCAAACACCAAAGTTCAACCATGTAATTATGTGTAATTTTATCTCTTTGCACATGCTTGTAAATGGATGTTGTTCTATTGAGTCTAAATGAGTTGTTAATCGCACAATTCTTTAGTATTACAAGTCTCTTGGGAAAACGATACCTGGTCTTACCATGGTTTATTACTTGAAACGATTCGGTGCACTTGCCGAAACACCCAACAATAACCAAAAGTCATACGATCATCGCAAGACACTCACACAACCACAAACACAAACAAATATGGGTAAGCTATCATAGCACAACCAATAACAATAAAATTTGTATATAGGAAGCAAGCACAACTTAATAACAAATTAGTCATCTACAATGCTATCCTAGTAACAAAATCATTTCTACATCATGATCATCTAGAACATCCTCATTAACTATATCATGACTACACCATCAATGTTATCACTATCAACATCGTGTCTAAAGACATCGTCACTAAGAATTCCCAACATCATCATGAATAACACCATGAGCCTCCAAATTACCATAACTTCATAGTGAAAAGAATCAGTCACACTCATGTTGTTAGCAAAATGATGAAGATGAAGTTTTGATGATATCTAAATCAAGTCAAGAACAACCAAGACTCATGAAGAATGATTTTTGAAGACTTGTAACTTTTGTAATAACTGTATGAACATAGGAAATTAGTGGTTTTATGTATGCATTCAAAAGTGATGTAAAAATGAACCAAGAGCTAAAACTGTGCAGTGCTAATCGATTAACAAGAGTGGTTAATCGATTAGTGTTAATCGATTAACAGAGGTCAGTAATCGATTGTTCCAGAGACTAATGGAGAAGCACAACAATGCATGCTAATCGATTAACAAGGGCTGTTAATCGATTAGCGTTAATCAATTAGTAGAGGCTGTTAATCGATTAACAAAGTGACCGTTTGAAAAACTAGTCATTTTTGAGCCGTTGGACTATCCGTTATTTTGTCTTTTAGTGACTAATCGATTAACAAGTTAAGTTAATCGATTAAAACAGTCAGAAAGGCTGAAAACGAAAAATGGAAGAGCCTTTGGATGAGTCTATAAATAGACTCTCATTTCCTCTCAAGGAGAACAACAAAAACTCTTCCCTTGTGCTCAAATACTCAGAAACTCTTGAGAATTGTGTGCTCTTGCTCAGCTAAGGAAACTCTGTCTGTAGAGTTGGTGAAATACTGCTACGGTGATAGAGGAATAGCTGGTTCATCCTTGGTGTATCTAAGGAAGTGTTCGGAAGAGGAAGTCATCCTTCGTGAAGTATTCGGAGGAAGTGTTTCATCCTTTGTGAAGATTCAAAGGAGGTGTTGGTTCATCTCTTGTGGCATCAAGAGAGGTGTTTTCTAAACTTTTACAAATTGTATCTGTGTGATTGTAGTTTGTAATTGTTTTGTGATTAGTGAATTTGTTATCTTGTTTTGAGATAAGCGACTGGATGTAGGATTGGTAAGATCCGAACCAAGATAAAATCATCTGTGCAAATTTCTCTCAACCTTACTCTATTTTATTGTTAATATTAATTGCTAAGTAAGTTTAATTGAGTAGAAATTTTTAAGGCACACGTTTTTAGTAATAACCAATTCACCCCCCTCTTGGTTTGTTGTTCCACGCTAACCCATCCGCTGCAGCCGCTCTGACAATTGGTATCAGAGCTTGCTTTGATAGTCATTCAAATGGCAGGATCACATCAAACCTTTGAAGAGGGTGCATCAATCAATAGACCACCACTATTCACAGGTGAAAATTACGCATTTTGGAAGGTCAGAATGCAAATTTTTATGGAATCTATTGATATAGATATTTGGGATGTTGTTGCATTTGGTCCTTTTGTTCCAACTAACAATATGCAGGAACCAAAGCCCCGTGACCAATGGACTGCTGAAGATAAGAAAAAATTTGGTAATGATGTAAAAGCTCGTAATATTATTTCATCTGCTTTAACTGTTGACGAGTTTTACAGGATTTCTGTTTGTAAAACTGCACAAGAAATGTGAGAAGTACTTAGAGTAACCCACGAAGGTACAGATGATGTTAAGAGAGCTAGAAAGAATACCTTAATCTAGGAATACGAGATGTTCAGGATGAAGCAAGGGGAAACAATAGTAGATGTTCAGAAATGCTTCACCAACACCGTAAACCATCTTATTGGACTAGGTAAGTCTTTCGATACTGATGAGCTTAATATAAAAATTTTGAAATCTTTAGACAGGTCTTGGCAACCAAAAGTGACTGCAATTTCTGAGTCACAAAATCTCAACACAATAACCATGGCTGCATTATTTGGAAAGTTGAGAGAGCATGAACTTGACCTCGGAAGACTAGATGAAGAAGAAGCAAAAACTAAGAAAAAGACTCTAGCTTTCAAATCTGAGGTAGAAAAGAGCAAAAGTAAAATGGAAGATGAAGACTCAGAAGAAGACGAAAATTTGAGTCTACTAATCAAGAGGTTCAACAGGTTCATGAAATCAAAAGGCAAAGGGAGATTCAGAAACGAAAAGAGAGAAAATTAAGGATCTTCCTCAAACTATAGATGCTATGGTTGCGAAGAAAAGGGACATTTAAAAGCAGACTGCCCAAATCAAAAGAAGGGTGAAGAAAAGAAAGAAAAGAAATTCTTCAAGAAAAAGAGAGCATACATCGCATGGGACGATGACAACGAATCAATTTCTGACTCGAGCAATTCTGATGAAGAAGCAAACATATGTCTAATGGCGGATGACGGCACTGTTGGAAGCCAAGTAAGTACATTTAACGATTCAGATAATTCTAATCAATATGATAGTGAAGATGAATTGCATGATACTTATGCTGCTTTATTAGTAGAATCCGAAAAATTAGATATAGCTCATAAGAAATTGAAAAAGGATTTCAAAGAGTTAAAATTAAATTTTGAAAATATTCTTGAAGAAAATGAAAATTTGAAGTTTACTTCTGAAAATTTCTCTAAAATAAATGATAATTTGAAAACTGAATTTACAAATTTGTCTGAAGAAAACAGAAGTTTGAAAAATAAATTTTTATATCAAGCAGAAGAAATCAGAAATTTAAAAAGTAAAGTTTTATATTATGAAAAAGAAAAATATATTGCTAATAATGAATGTGAATCTTGCATAAAATTCAAATATTTTTCTGAAAATACAACCACTAGAGAATGTAGTAAAATCTTTGAAAATAGAACTGCTAAGAAATTTGTTCCTAAAAATAAATTTAGAACTCGCAGAGCATGGGTAGAAAAAGGAACTATTAACAGGAACACAAATGTTGCATCATGCTTTTATTGTATGAAAAAGGGTCATACATCTAACAAATGTAAAATTAAGCATTATGGTGTTCCAAGTGGTAGATATGCTTGGGTTGTAAAATGATTTCAATCTCTTTAATCTAACCCAAAGGACCCATACAAAGTAGTTGGGTACCTAAATAGCTTGTTCTATTTATGTTGTAGGAATTATCAAAACCAAGGAAGTATATGTGGTGTCTTGACAATGGATGTTCAAAACACATGACCGGAGATAAAAAGAAATTTACAAGCTTCCGGAAAAAGGAACGAGGCTTTGTCACCTATGGTGACAACAACAAAGGAAAAATCCTTGGAATAGGAGATATTGGAAGTGAAGATATCTTGATGATCAAAGACGTGCTATATGTGGAAGGATTAAAGCACAACTTAATTAGCATTAGTCAATTATGCGATAAAGGATTCAAGGTAACCTTCGAACAAAATTCTTGCACTATTTATAAAAATGATTCTTCTGAAATTGCTTTGAAAGGAATTAGGCATAACAATATTTATTTGATTGATTTAGAAAATTCATCAAATAGGAATATTTCATGTTTAGTAGTAAAAGAAGAAAATCCATGGTTATGGCATAAAAGAGCTGAACATATTCATATGAAACAATTGAATAAACTCATTTCTAAAGACTTAGTAATTGGTCTACCAAAACTAAAATATGTGAAAGATAAATTGTGTGATGCATGTCAAAAGGGAAAACAAGTGAAATCATCTTTTCATTCGAAAAATGTTGTTTCTAGTTTAAAACCCTTAAAACTTTTGCACATGGATTTATTTGGTCCCTCTAGGATAAAAAGTTTTGGAGGAAATTATTATGCTTTAGTTATTGTAGATGATTATTCAAGATATACTTGGACTTTCTTTCTTACTCTTAAAAGTGAAGCTTTCAAAGAATTTAAAAATTTTGCAAATTTAGTTCAAAATGAAAAGGATTTGAAAATAAAGGCTATTAGAAGTGACCATGGAGGTGAATTTCAAAATGAATCTTTTGAAACTTTTTGTGAAGAATATGGCATTTCTCATAATTTTTCTGCACCTAGAACTCCTCAACAAAATGGAGTTGTAGAAAGAAAGAATAGATCCTTAGAGGAACTTGCTAGAACTATGATAAATGAATATAGTGTTCCTAAACAATTTTGGGCTGATGCTGTGAGTACTGCATGTTATGTATTGAATAGAATGCTTATTAGTCCAATTTTGAAATGTACTCCTTATGAACTTTTTAAAGGTAGAAAACCAAATGTTTCACATTTAAGAATTTTTGGATGCAAATGTTTTGTCTTAAATAATGGAAAACAAAATTTAGGAAAATTTGATTCCAAAGCCGATGAAGCTATTTTTCTAGGATATTCTCTAACTAGCAAAGCTTATAGAGTTTTTAATCGGAAAACATTTGAAATAGAAGAATCTGTGCATGTTGTCTTTGATGAAATCGTGGACCTTGAGGTAAAACCTCTTGAGTCAGATGAATCAGATGCAGGTGAAAATGAAGACTTGCAAAAGACAACCAATGAAGAGAAAATGAATAATCCTCAAGATGATGAAGATCTAAACAAAATATGGCAACAACCTAGAGGATTATTGATGAATCAATATTTTCTCACTTCACTTTGTTTATTGTGCTAGAATTAATCAGGAAATTGTGCTTAAATGTCCGGTATTTTCCTGTTTTTACTAACTGTGTTTAATTTGATCATTAATTCTAATTTTAATTAATTTGAATTATTTGAGAGAATTATTTGCATTAGTAATTGCAGGAAAATTGTGGAATTACAATTTGTGACATTTGAAGGTTTAATGAAAAATGGAAATTAAACTCAGAGCATCTCACGGCCATTCGCGGTTTAGTTGGAAGAAAATTCAAAATGAAGTGGATTCACTTGGAGAGTGATGTTTACGTTGGTGGAAGTTTTAGCTCAAAAGTTCAATAAGCTGAAAAATAAAGTGCACCCATGCACGTTACTTGCTGCCACATCTATATTATATTCACTTTTGTTTTCTTAGGAGACAAAGAGTGCAAGAGTAGCATGGGCTTTGAAACATCACGTCCCGTGTCCAGTACAAAAGAAATAAAAGTGTGATATTCTTCTTGGAGAAGATGCGCACAAGAGAATAAGAAAAGTGTGTTGTAATGAGAAAAAGAAAGCCAGCTACACACAGCCTGCACGCATCACGCATCTGGTAGACACAGGCCCAGCTATCTTCATGTTCGTCCAGCATCCAACCGCATGAGAAGAAGTGGCACTCACTTGCTTGGAGAAAAGAAAGAAGAGCATGTCTCGGCCAAGAGCAGGGCAGCAGCTACCTCCACGTCCAGTCACTATGGATTGGTTCTTTCTTTTAAATGGCTTAGCATGTACACACGGCCATGTCAAACCTGCAGATTTATTTTAACTCTCCATCTCTTCCACTCCATACAAGTTTTGGTTCTGCATTTTCAATGGAAAAAAAAGCTTACGGCTGGTTCATACAGCAGCTATCATTCATGGATTCATTGGCTGGATGGAGAGCAGAAGCAGCTGGACTTCCAGGCGAGTAGCACGCTGCAGCTGGTGGCTTCACCTTGAGGAAGAGTTCACACGGCCTTCACAAACTCTTGATGCAGCAGTAGAAACTCTAACAGCTGCCACACCTTGATCCAGAAGTGGAGTGCTCTCACGCCCACAACAACTTGAAGCTGCACGGTGATGGAGGAAGAGAAGAGCTCACGGTCACGGCCCGCTTGGAAGCATCACGCGTGGAGGTAGGTGTGTCCAGCAAGCATGTCTACGGTCCAACGTTGATTAGCACAGCAGCAGCCGTGGGGGGTCTTCACTTTATTTTGGTAGCACGCTTGGAGGGAAGTGTCACGACCTGGAAAGGATCTCGGGTTCCTCCACGTTCCAGTAGATCTCGGGATTGGTTGGAAAGAATGAAGTGGTGTGCACGGTTGTTGAAAGCACACGGCTGCCACATGAAGAAGATTCACACAACACAGCTGGAAGGAGATTAGAGCAGAGAATGATAAATCACTCACGTGTTCAGCAGAGAAAGCACACGAAGTGAAGCATGATGCACGCATGAGGGAACTCTTTTCGGGCCTAGATCAACAGAGTGTGCAGGAGAATATTCACTTCATGCAAAAGGAGTGGAGGACCCACCTTCACGTCCAAAGTGATGGAAGAAATTCATTAAAAAGATGTTAATGGGAGACCAAGGTGGAACTGACAGAGGGAGATACACTCACGGCAACCTGCATTTTGCACTTCCAGCCTGCATTTTGCACTTCCAGCGAAGGGAAGACTCACTTCCAAGATATAAAAGTAATGTCTGTGGTCTGAGTTTGAAGTAGTCCCGGTTCACAGTCTGGGGAGAGTTTTTCTCTCTTCCAAAGAAGCCTGGGCAGAGTGTTTTGATTTTCAGAAACGTAATAGTAGTGTAGTAGTCTCTTTATCTTTTCAAAGAAGTATTTTGAGTGCTGGAACTGGTGTGGAGTCACGGCAGTAGGAGGTGGAGCTGTTGGTGATTGGCACAGTAGACGTTTACCAATTGTGGTGTACGGTTCGAATTTAATTTTCTGTGTTGTAATGAATTTTAATTTGAATAGACAATGTGATTTAATTTCCTGTTACTAAATTGTCAATTTTATTTTGTTGTTGTAATTTAATTTCTGTTGCAATATAATTTCTGTCGTTGTATGCCTGTCGTCTAATTTTTACCGTTGTTTGCACTGCATTGTTGAATATTGCACGTTAAATTATTAGTTGTAGTTTTGATCTAAATATTTTGCCGTCGTAATGTTGATGTTGATTTCAGATTTGAATTCTACTGTTTTATGTTTTTACTGTTTACTGTATTTTCGTTTTCTGTATTTTCTGCATTTCTGTATTTTTGTTTTTACTGTTCAGATTTATTTTTGCTGTTTTCATGTTGCTGTAATTTTATTTTCTGTTTTTACTGTTTTATTGTATTTAATGTTTTCTGTATTTTCGTTTTCTGTATTTTCGTTTTTACTGTTCCAGAATTATTTTTACTGTTTTGTGTTACTGTATTTTAGTTTTTACTGTACCAATTTCGTTTTTACTGTTTTAAATTCGTTTTATAGTTTTAAATTCGTTTTTACTGTTTTACGGTTTATTTTTATTGGTGTTTCTACTTTCACGTTTAATGTTTTACGTTTTGTTCATGTTTAATGTTCCCACGTTTATTTTATTTTGATGTCTTTTACCATTGGGTTTTTACTGTCGTTAAAATTTATTTCAACGTTTTTAATCCAGTCGTGTTTAATTTTCTTCGCAAAAATAACCATTTCAAACCCCCCCAATACGTGTGTGATCTGAGACTGAACCCCAAAAATTGGTCCTTGAGAGACGACCTAGGAGTCAAATCCTAGCTATACTATATTCTTTTATGCAATCAAATTTGTATGCGGTGCGACCCGCGTGTCAAAATTTTGGCGCCGCTGCCGGGGATCAATAGTGGTTTAATCTTGGATTTTTTTTGTTGTTGTGTGTTTGTATTTGTTATGTTTAATGTTTTGTCTCGTGTTGTGATGTGATGTTCTGTTTTCTGTAGGCATGTCATATGTATTTTGATTATAAAAAATAAAAAAATAAAAATTAAAAAATAAAAAATGTTTTGTGTTTTATTTGTTTCGTAAATTTAAGTTTTTTTTTTTATTTTTCCATGTCTACCAATTTTGATTATGTGAATTATGCTTATTCTGCCAATGTCTGTGATTATGATTCTCCTTCTGCTTGGTACTCTGATTGTAATTCTGCTGAATTCTACGATGAGAATTATATGGCTCGTCCTAAATTTCCTGAGACCGCTCCTCGTGAGCCGGTTCCACCTACTGAGGATGGTGATCATTTAGTGATCACCACTGGACTGATAAATTTGCTGCCCCATTTTCATGGAGTTGCGAATGAATGCCCACAGGCGCATTTGGAGAAGTTCTATGGAATTTGCTGTTATATGAAACCTCCAAATATTCCAGATGATCACATTTTCTTGAGGGCATTTCCGCATTCATTACAAGGAGCAGCTAAGGATTGGTTGTATTGTCTTCCTCCAGGACTCATTACCAGATGGGAAGATCTTGAGCAAAAATTTCTGAGCAAATTTTCCCCTGTGCATGATGGAAACAACAACAATCCTGGATGGAATGACCCTACCTTGGGATGGTACAGTGCTCTACAGCATCAATATCAAGAACCACCATTCCAGAGTACTTTCATGCCTCCACCAGTCCGGCAAGAACAGCAGATGCAATTCCATGATGTTACTGCCGAAATAGCTCCTCAGCTTTTCACTTCTGAACCCGCATTGAAGGAGTTATTGGAGCAGAAAACCATGCAGAGCATTCAGTTTAAGCGAGAAATCATGGAGCTTCAACAAAAGACACAAGCTCTCATTCAGAGTACGAATAATCAGATATAGCAGTTGACTACTCAATTCACTGAAGAACAGTCTCAAGATTCAGAGATACCATTTCAGACTGTTCAGATTCCAGATGACGATGGCAGTGCCATCAACATAGGAGATGGGGAACAAAGTTATGAGCTTACCACTGAGCAACCTACTTTCCCATCGTCCTATGTCCCTATTCTTGCACCTGATGAGACTTACGAATATCTTGAGGACGAGGCAGGAATAAGCAACACTTTAGAGCCTGGTAGACCACCTTCATCTTCCCACACTGTAGCAATTTTCAAGGAAGTGGAGGTAAGCATACCGCAATTTGATTATTCGGTTGATTGTGTTAATAATGATTATGCTATTGATTGGTATGCTGATGACTATATAGTTGCTGAGTCTGATTTTAATTTTTCCTCTGTGCATGATGAGGACCGCTTTTTACTATCACACTCGAATGATTATTCTCCATGCATTGAACCTGAATCTGAGTCTGCGGTTAACATAGTTTCTAATTTTGAAATTGATTCATGTTCTGAGGATGTATTTGAGGTTCAGCCTGTTACACTGGATTTGGGTGTCATACCCCTGCATGAAATTTCTACAGTGCCACATTGCACTAACCCTATTGCAGGAGGTACACATGAATTTGATCAACAAACACCGACAGTGGACAACAAAGGTGCTGACATTGGCAGTTCGAAGATCAACAGGCATCTGCTGAATCCGCTCAGTAACACTATTTACTGCTTAGATCCGGCGATGGTGGATATTTCCCTGCTTGATCAGATATGGAGGATGAAGCAGTTTTTCCTATTAACTTTTGTGCTGGATACTGAAGCGAAAAACATCTCCCTACTCGTCCAAGTTTGGCAACTGCCACCATAACCAGGGGAGTTTTCCTGTTCTTCTTCCCTTAATTTTCTTGGTTTGTGAATTATGGGAGAATTCTGATTTTCTTAATTTTGGATTTGTTATTTTTATTTAAAAAAAAAAATTATTTGTGTTCTGTTTTTGGTCTGTTATTTTGTTAATGTATGTTTTGTAAATATGTGTTTTGTTTGCTGTTTTTGAAATATGTGTTTTATCTGCTTTGATATCTTGTGTTTGGTATTAGATATTTTGTTTTGTTAATACGTGTTCTGTTTTATTTATTTATTTAGTTTTTGTTTTTGTTAAAAAAAAAAACTGAGAGCATAAAATTGCAGTAATAGGCAGAGAGGTGAGGTTTGAGCAGAGATATAATCTGAGTGCATTTATTGAAAATAACCTAATTCACCGAAAACATTCTGTCTTACATTGCTGATAAAATAAAATGCATAAAAACAAAATAAAGATGTTCAGGGTTCGATCATTTCTGATCGTTAAATATTACAGACCATAAAAAAAACATAAAAAAAAATTAAAAACATAAAAAAAAATAAAATTAAGTGTTCAGATTACATGCCTTGTTCAAATTCTGGCCACACTCGGCCAGCTAAAACATAAAAAAAAACATTAAAAATTCAACGAAAGAATTCTCGAGCTGGTTGTGGCGGTCTAAGGGAGAGCTCCGTCGAGGGAGCTCTGGTTCGGAATGTGAGAAGCATGGGTGGCTGGATTTGTCGTACGTCCCTATCGTCGTCGATGATGATCGGAACGGGAAATAGATTCAGCAGCCTCGGTGCCCTCATTATCACCCAGTCGTATTCTTTCAACAAAAACAAAAAAAAATTGTGTGTTAATAATAGAAGAGGAAAAGAAAAAAAAAATAAAAGTGAGATTTGATCAGAGTCTTACCGTACATATATAGCGGCAGTTGTGAAAACTGAGTGCCAGTGGGGTCTATCTCCGCTTGCCAGCGCCTGACCCGATTGCCGTGATTGTTGAACCAGCAGTGCACGTTGTATTCGCTGGCATCTCCGAAGATCCTTAGTCGAGACGTGATCTCGACAACTTGCGCTCTGCTTGGGTGTGTGACCCCAAAGTTGTAGATTCTGGTCATCATCTGGGTCTGATCTTCGGTAGGACGCCACCGCTGACTGGTGTATCTCTCTGATTCCATCTCGCTCATTCTTCCTCTCGCTGTATTCTTCTAAAAAAAAAAAAAAACAAAAAACAAAAGAACAAAGCATAACTCATAAAAAGCATTGCATAATTTAAAAAAAAAAAAAAATTAAAATTTTAGTTCTGTGTTTTCTTTATTTGTTCTTGTTTTCTTTTAGATTTATTTTGTCCTGTCTGTCTTTGTTGTTTTTGTGTCTGGTCTCAGATCTGTTTCACGGTCCTTGCAAAAGGGTCCTAAACGGATCTACGTCCTGTTGTCCTGTTGTCCTTGTCCGTGTTGTTCTTGTTTTAATTTATGTTTCTGTGTTTTTAGTTTTTAGTGGGGTACGTGGCGTTGTTCTACCCGATTGTCTCTGCCATACCTTCAAACGAAGGGAGATTAACGTCTGGTTTCCAGCCGATATACCCCTTAAGTTTTTAGACATTTGTGTTTTTAGTGTTTTTAGTTAAAAAAATTGAAAAGGAGAAGAAAGAAGATGGAACGGAAAGAAAAATAAAGAGCAGTGCAAAGAAGAAAAATACGGGAAAGCAGGAAAGGAAATACAGAAAGAAGATGGAACGGGAAGCTGGGAAAGCGCATGAAAATAAAGGAAAGCAGGAAATGAAATAAAGAAAAGAGTACGGGAAAGCAGTAAAGGGAGAGTAGAAAAATAGAGGAAAGCAGAGGAAAATAGAAGAAAAAAAGAGAAGGCAGAAAGAAGGAAAAGTAAGGCAAGCAGAAAGAAAGGGAGATCCAGGTGAAGAAGGACTTACCCGGAGTAGTAGGGCTTGCAGAGGCTCCTCGACGGTCTCAGACTCTTCAGTAGGCGCGGTGGCAGAGGCTCCGCACAGACTCCAGATGCTCAGAGGAGAGAGTGGAAGAGAGAAGAGAGAGAAGAGAGGAGTAGAGAGAGAGCAGGGCAGTCAGAAATGTCGCTCAGGCGCTGAAGTTGGCCCATTTATAGCCAAATTGTTTTCACTGTAGCAATAGTTTCGGTCATAGCCACCGAAACTGTTGCCATAGTACCGGTCTTCTCCTTTTTCAAAAAAAAAAATTAATTAGCATCTACTGATGGGTGCTAGGTGATTTGGACATCTGCTGATGGATGTCAATGATAACATCTACTGATGGATGTTACTGAAAATTTCTTCCCTTTTTCTCTACCTTTTATTGCACTTGTCCATAATATGTTTCGTGTTTTGATTGCTGATGTATGCTTAGAGCACATTGAGGACAATGTGTAGTTTAAGTGTGGTCTATAGGGAGAGATTCTGATTGTTCTTTGTTTTATGTGTTAAATTTTTTGTTTTTGAGTGTTAAATTTTTTTCTGTTTTAGATTGTTTTTAGTGTGTTTTTGTGTGTAATTTTACATTTTTTCTCTATTTTCTGGACTCTGTTAAAGTTGTAGACTCGTCTTTCATTTCACTCGATTGATACTCATGGCATGAAATCTTTGCTTTTCTCTGCTTGGAAAATGATTATGATGTTTAAGAGGTTGATTTGATTGTGACAAATACCCTGTGTGAGAATTTGAGCCATTTTATTTCTTTCTTGCGTGTGACATGTCTCTTGATTGCTTGCACATGTGCCTTGGCTTGACTCTTGTTGATGATTCTTGATGGATATGCATGTTTAGAAATGATAAAGGCATTTTATTTCTTGAGCCTCGTTAGCCAAATAAGCCTACCCTGTTATTATCATTTGATAACCCATTTGAGCCTATACTGTATCCATTTCTTTGTTTTAAAGCCCATACACTCGACCTAAGTGAAAAAAATCATGATTACCTTAACCTTAGGAAATTTTGGAGCTTTGGAAGTATTTTGGGAATAAGTGTGGTCTCCGTGGGGATTCTTATATATTGGCTAGTTGGTTCCTCATCTTGTTTTATTTTTGGAAATATGATCTTGTTGAGTGAAAAAAAAAATTGAAAAAAAAGAAAAGAAAAAAAAATTGAAAAATGAAAAAAAAAAAACAAAAAAACAATTTTGTGAATAATGGAGTCAAGAAGAGGATTGAATTAGAGGTTTGGGTGTGATTTGACTGTGTTTACACTTGTTCCCCATTGCTCCTCTATTTCTTGTGGTTTGTAGCTACTTATCCATATTTATCATCCCTTGTCCTTGGCCCCATTACAGCTATAAAAGACCTTTTGATCTGAACATGCATATGTTTCTGAGTGTTGATTTTAGAGGCTTGCCAAGTCTGTTTGTGTTTGTTTTCTTGAGTGCATTGAGCTGATATTACTATTTACCTTAGACACTTGAGAGAAACACTGCTAGTGCATCTGTGAGGTCTTGTTATTTTTAATTCACCTCTTGAACTGATTAATTGTTTTACCATGCTTTGAATTGCTTGGATGATTTTTGTGAGTATCTGTTTTCTATGATTTTGTGTCTGATATTGTCTACATCTTTTCGTTGTCCAGATTTCTTGAGAACTGTAAAATTCTGTTATTTTTCCTTGTGAGTTTTTATTTTCTGTGTGTTGAATTTTTGTGTCGTACACCTAATGTCCTTTGAACTATTTCCTGATTTGCGTCTTGATTTTGCCCAGGAGTGCAAAAGACTAAGTGTGGTCTATTTTGATGAATCAATATTTTCTCACTTCACTTTGTTTATTGTGCTAGAATTAATCAGGAAATTGTGCTTAAATGTCCGGTATTTTCCTGTTTTTACTAACTATGTTTAATTTGATCATTAATTCTAATTTTAATTAATTTGAATTATTTGAGAGAATTATTTGCATTAGTAATTGCAGGAAAATTGTGGAATTACAATTTGTGACATTTGAAGGTTTAATGAAAAATGGAAATTAAACTCAGAGCATCTCACGGCCATTCACGGTTTAGTTGGAAGAAAATTCAAAATGAAGTGGATTCACTTGGAGAGTGATGTTTACGTTGGTGGAAGTTTTAGCTCAAAAGTTCAATAAGCTGAAAAATAAAGTGCACCCATGCACGTTACTTGCTGCCACATCTATATTATATTCACTTTTGTTTTCTTAGGAGACAAAGAGTGCAAGAGTAGCATGGGCTTTGAAACATCACGTCCCGTGTCCAGTACAAAAGAAATAAAAGTGTGATATTCTTCTTGGAGAAGATGCGCACAAGAGAATAAGAAAAGTGTGTTGTAATGAGAAAAAGAAAGCCAGCTACACACAGCCTGCACGCATCACGCATCCGGTAGACACAGGCCCAGCTATCTTCATGTTCGTCCAGCATCCAACCGCATGAGAAGAAGTGGCACTCACTTGCTTGGAGAAAAGAAAGAAGAGCATGTCTCGGCCAAGAGCTGGATGCAGCAGCCACCATACGTATACAGTTGTGTTGGCTGGTTGGAGAAGAAGCTTCACTTAAGGAGAAGCATGTTTGTTACGGTAATGTTGGACTGGTTTTGCTCGACGTTAGGAAGCAGCAGCCACGATCATGGCCTGGTCAAGCTTGGAGAGAATGGAGAATGGAAGGCAGCAGTTCCTCAAGCTTATGAGTTAGAAGCAGCAACGCCCATCCAGCAAGCAACGTTAAAGCCTGGAGAATTCCTTTGGAGATGCTCGGTCCAGCAAGTTAGAGAAGAAGCTTCACCACGGTCCAACAGCCACAACCAGCAGCAATGTGCTCACGGTTTCGTGCTGAAACAGCAGCACAGCTCAGAGGTGCATGTGAACGGTGATGAAGGAGAAAGCTGGAGGTTGTCTCGGCCAAGAGCAGGGAAGCAGCTACCTCCACGTCCAGTCACTATGGATTGGTTCTTTCTTTTAAATGGCTTAGCATGTACACACGGCCATGTCAAACCTGCAGATTTATTTTAACTCTCCATCTCTTCCACTCCATACAAGTTTTGGTTCTGCATTTTCAATGGAAAAAAAAGCTTACGGCTGGTTCATACAGCAGCTATCATTCATGGATTCATTGGCTGGATGGAGAGCAGAAGCAGCTGGACTTCCAGGCGAGTAGCACGCTGCAGCTGGTGGCTTCACCTTGAGGAAGAGTTCACACGGCCTTCACAAACTCTTGATGCAGCAGTAGAAACTCTAACAGCTGCCACACCTTGATCCAGAAGTGGAGTGCTCTCACGCCCACAACAACTTGAAGCTGCACGGTGATGGAGGAAGAGAAGAGCTCACGGTCACGGCCCGCTTGGAAGCATCACGCGTGGAGGTAGGTGTGTCCAGCAAGCATGTCTACGGTCCAGCGTTGATTAGCACAGCAGCAGCCGTGGGGGGTCTTCACTTTATTTTGGTAGCACGCTTGGAGGGAAGTGTCACGACCTGGAAAGGATCTCGGGTTCCTCCACGTTCCAGTAGATCTCGGGATTGGTTGGAAAGAATGAAGTGGTGTGCACGGTTTTTGAAAGCACACGGCTGCCACATGAAGAAGATTCACACAACACAGCTGGAAGGAGATTAGAGCAGAGAATGATAAATCACTCACGTGTTCAGCAGAGAAAGCACACGAAGTGAAGCATGATGCACGCATGAGGGAACTCTTTTCGGGCCTAGATCAACAGAGTGTGCAGGAGAATATTCACTTCATGCAAAAGGAGTGGAGGACCCACCTTCACGTCCAAAGTGATGGAAGAAATTCATTAAAAAGATGTTAATGGGAGACCAAGGTGGAACTGACAGAGGGAGATACACTCACGGCAACCTGCATTTTGCACTTCCAGCCTGCATTTTGCACTTCCAGCGAAGGGAAGACTCACTTCCAAGATATAAAAGTAATGTCTGTGGTCTGAGTTTGAAGTAGTCCCGGTTCACAGTCTGGGGAGAGTTTTTCTCTCTTCCAAAGAAGCCTGGGCAGAGTGTTTTGATTTTCAGAAACGTAATAGTAGTGTAGTAGTCTCTTTATCTTTTCAAAGAAGTATTTTGAGTGCTGGAACTGGTGTGGAGTCACGGCAGTAGGAGGTGGAGCTGTTGGTGATTGGCACAGTAGACGTTTACCAATTGTGGTGTACGGTTCGAATTTAATTTTCTGTGTTGTAATGAATTTTAATTTGAATAGACAATGTGATTTAATTTCCTGTTACTAAATTGTCAATTTTATTTTGTTGTTGTAATTTAATTTCTGTTGCAATATAATTTCTGTCGTTGTATGCCTGTCGTCTAATTTTTACCGTTGTTTGCACTGCATTGTTGAATATTGCACGTTAAATTATTAGTTGTAGTTTTGATCTAAATATTTTGCCGTCGTAATGTTGATGTTGTTTTCAGATTTGAATTCTACTGTTTTATGTTTTTACTGTTTACTGTATTTTCGTTTTCTGTATTTTCTGCATTTCTGTATTTTTGTTTTTACTGTTCAGATTTATTTTTGATGTTTTCATGTTGCTGTAATTTTATTTTCTGTTTTTACTGTTTTATTGTATTTAATGTTTTCTGTATTTTCGTTTTCTGTATTTTCGTTTTTACTGTTCCAGAATTATTTTTACTGTTTTGTGTTACTGTATTTTAGTTTTTACTGTACCAATTTCGTTTTTACTGTTTTAAATTCGTTTTATAGTTTTAAATTCGTTTTTACTGTTTTACGGTTTATTTTTATTGGTGTTTCTACTTTCACGTTTAATGTTTTACGTTTTGTTCATGTTTAATGTTCCCACGTTTATTTTATTTTGATGTCTTTTACCATTGGGTTTTTACTGTCGTTAAAATTTATTTCAACGTTTTTAATCCAGTCGTGTTTAATTTTCTTCGCAAAAATAACCATTTCAAACCCCCCCAATACGTGTGTGATCTGAGACTGAACCCCAAAAATTGGTCCTTGAGAGACGACCTAGGAGTCAAATCCTAGCTATACTATATTCTTTTATGCAATCAAATTTGTATGCGGTGCGACCCGCGTGTCAATTATCATTGGACAACATCATTGGCGACATATCAAAAGGGGTAAACACTAGAAGAAATTTAGTTAGTTTTTGTATGAATGTAGCTTTTATGTCGCAGATAGAACCTAAGAACATTAAGGAAGCTCTTCAAGATGAACAATGGTGTATTGCAATGCAAGAAGAACTCAACCAGTTTGAAAGAAATCAAGTTTGGGAATTGATTCCTAGAGAAGATACTCATTAAGTAATTGGAACAAAATGGGTATTCAGAAACAAACTGGATGAAGATGGAAACATCACCAAGAATAAAGCTAGGCTTGTGGCTCAAGGATATAGTCAAGAAGAAGGTATAGATTATGATGAGACATATGCTCCAGTTGCCAGGTTAGAGGCAATACGCCTACTTCTTGCTTATGCATCTATAATGAAATTTAAATTATTTCAAATGGATATTAAAAGTGCATTTCTAAATGGTTTTATAAAAGAAGATGTGTATGTTGAACAACCACCCAGTTTTGAAGATTTTATATTTCCAAATCACATCTATAAGTTAAAGAAAGCACTTTATGGTTTAAAACAAGCACCTAGATCTTGGTATGAAAGACTTAGCAATTTTCTTTTAGAAAATGATTTTAATAGAGGAAAAGTTGATTCCACTTTGTTTATTAAAAGAGTCGGAAAACATATTTTGATTATTCAAGTATATGTTGATGATATTATTTTTGGATCAACTAATAAATCTCTTTGTGAGGAATTTGCTAAGACTATGCAGGGTGAATTTGAAATGTCTATGATGGGAGAATTAACATTCTTCCTCGGTCTTCAAATTAAGAAAATGAAAGAAGGTACGTTCATTTCTCAAACTAAGTGTTGTCGAGAAATTCTTAAGAAGTTTGAAATGGACAAAGCAAAGGAAGCATCTACACCTATGGGAACCTCTTGCTATCTTGACAAAGATGAGTCAGGTAAAGAGGTAAATCAAACTAAATATAGATGCATGATAGGTTCTTTGTTATACCTTACTGCTAGTAGACCGGATATTATGCAGAGTGTTTGTGTGTGTGCTAGGTATCAATCTAGTCCTAGAGAATCTCACCTTACAGCAATTAAAAGAATATTGAAATATCTTAAGGGAACTGCATCCTTTGGTTTATGGTATCCATCAGGAACGGAACCTAGTCTTGTAGGTTTTTCCGATGCAGATTATGGAGGTTGTAAGATAGATAGAAAAAGCACTAGTGGAACATGTCATCTTCTAGGTAGTTCCTTAGTTTCTTGGAACTCTAAGAAACAAGCCTGTGTAGCCTTATCAACCACTGAGGCTGAATATATTGCTGCTGGAAATTGTTGTGCGCAAATTTTATGGATGAAACAACAATTAGAAGATTATGACATTCATTTAGATCATATTCCACTTAAGTGTGATAATACAAGTGCAATAAATCTTACAAAGAATCCCATAATGCATTCTAGAACCAAGCACATTGAGATTAGGCATCACTTCCTTAGAGATCATGTGCAAAAGGGAGATTGTGAAATAGAATATATTGATACACAACATCAATTAGCTGATATTTTCACCAAAGCATTGCCTAAGGATAGATTCTATGAGCTTAGAAGAGATTTAGGAATATTGAAAACATCTTAAAATTGGAAATAGGTAAATTTTGATGGTTTTCGGAAATCAGCGTCAGTTAATCGATTAGTCAGTGT